>NC_084659.1:9184509-9492653 GCF_019802595.1 Syngnathoides biaculeatus | reverse complement strand
GCCGTGTCTCAGTGATTTTTACCAGTATGTTTTTTTTTTTTTTTTTTTTTAACCGGCCCTGTTAGCGGCGCGCTAGTGTGTTGCTGCTATGTTGGTTGTCATGTCCCAGTGATTTTTACCAGGATGATTTTTTTTAACCGGCCCCGTTAGCGCCGCGCTTACGTGAGCGCTGCTCTTGTGTTAGTGCTGCACTAGTGTTAGTGTCGCGCTAGCGTTTTGCTGCTGTGTTACTGTTGTGTCTCAGTGATTTTTACGAGTATGTTTTTTTTTTTTTTAACCGGCCCTGTTAGCGCCACGCTTGCGTTAACCTCATGCTAGCATTAGCGCTGGGCCTGTGTTAGCGCCGCGGTAGCGTGTTGCTGCTGTGTTACTGCCGTGTCGCAGTGATTTTTACCAGTATGATATTTTTTTAACCGCGTTACCGCCGCGCTAGCGTGTTGCTGCTATGTTACTGCCACGTCTCAGTGATTTTTACCAGTATGTTTTTTTTTAACCGGCCCTGTTAGAGCTGTGCTACCGTGTTGTTGCTATGTTAAGCTAAGGTATTAAAACTTTAAAAAGTCTTTCTGTGTACCATCTTTCTTTGTAAATATCTCGTGTTTCATTGTGGGCACTTGTGGCTTTACACAGGTGTGGCTTATGTATGCACCAAACGGTATTTCCTTTACAAATGTACTGGGTGAGGCTTGTAATCAGGTGCGCTCTTTAGGCCGCAAATTACGGTAATAGTGCAATGAAATATAGGTACACTTCATACTAATGTGTACTTTTGTGCTCTATGAGCATATTTTTCTTAGATGGAAAAGTGCTGTCTTTCATGTTGCGTGTATGGTCTCCAGCACTCCCCCTTTTAACATTGCAGGATTACAGAAAATATTACTCATTATTTTTCCAATACCCTCTTTCTCAGATACTAGTATAGATAAACATTTGACCGTCAATGAACATGTTTTCATTGCGCTGTCTTCATTTCCTTCCATTATGGTTCCAAGTATTACTACAATATCTTTGATGAACTTCTTAATTCAACGTTTAACCCAGTATTGCTTATTTAAATATAGGAATTATGAAATAATCAACTCTAGTCGTAATCCTTCAACTTTACGAGATCTTTGCCGGGCCCTTCTAATTTCCAGTGATCAGAAGTTCAGACACGTAGCACATCAAATGTAAACTGTTTACAATCACCGAGGGAAGAAGTCTAAACATAGACTATCGGAGAACTACACCACTGTACTACATTCCTCACTAGACTTTAATTTGATTCAAAATGCGCCGCTATTCATATTCAACGGTCAAAGCGAAATGATTCCTCAAATCCTTCACATTTCTTTCAAAACTGAGTTGTCAATTTTTTTTCCCAATCTACGCGGGAAGGGAATCCGTTCCCGCTTCCTCTCGTACATTCAAATACTTTTGACAAAGTGTCCCAAAGGAAATATTCAAATGAATCCATCGCGGGGTAAAATGTTTCTGTCTTAACGGGAGAATTTTCTCAAACTGAAGTAGGTGTACCGGCATTGTACCGGATTTGTCGTTTAATATTAAAAGATTTTATTATAGCTTGTTTTCTGTTCAAAGTAACTCTGATCAGGGGTACACGGTATTTTACATCCATTGCAGTTGTTGTCACCCAATTCCAACGTAGCAAATGTACCGCAATTTCCCGGCCTACAGAGCGCACAAGCCTCACCGAGTACATTTGTCAAGGAAATACCTTTTGGTACATACATACGCTGCAGCTGTGTAAAAGCCGCTAGTGCACACATTGAAACCCGCATTCAAACACGAGATATTTACAAAGACTGTTCACAGAAAGAGTTTAACGCTAGCGCGGCGCTAACGCTAGTGCTAACGCTAGCGCGGCGCTAACTCTAACAGGGACGGTTAAACTAAAATTTACCGGTAAATACCACTGAGACACGGCAGTAACACAGCAGTAACACTTGAGCACGGCGCTAACGCTTGCGCACCGTTAACGTGGGCGGTAAAAGTCACTTCCTCGGCGCATAAATTCCAACGGTCTCATTCTAACGCTAGCGCCGCGCTGACAGGCCCGGCCCAAAAAAAAAAAAAAACCTTACCGCAGGGTTGAAAGCGTGTGGGGGGGGGGGGAAATCACGGCTTGTAGGCCAGAAATAACGGTAGTCGTTATGGCCTTCTGAGGGAAGACAAAAATACAATGTGACCTGGGACAAAAATGAGTTTGACACCCCTGCCTTTGTAGTTAGATGAGAACTAAACCCCGCCCAAAAATTTGTAAAAGCCGCAAGTGCCCACATTGAAACTCGAGATATTTACAAAGAAAGACGGTACACAGAAAGAGTTTAACGCTAGCACTGCCGCACTAATGCTAGCGCCGCCGCGCTAACGCTCGTGCCGCCGCGCTAACGCTAGCGCTGCCCTAACAGGGCTGGTGGAAAAAAAAACATACCAATAAAAATCACTGAGACACGGCAGTAACACGCGAGCGCAGCGCTAACAGGGTCAGACCGGTAAAAGTCACTTCCTCAGCACATAAATTCCATCGGTCTCACTCTTACCTGCCCCCTTGCGGCCGTTAAAAAAATGCACAAATTAGCCACATCACCGCATAAACCGCAGGGTTGCAAACGTGTGGAAAAAATAGGACGGAAATTACGGTAATTGCACCCGAATATATTCATAAATTGTTCCCAACATTTTTGCTGTTACAAGTACTTTTTGCACTTGGAGCAGCAAAATCCTGCAGTCAGCGGTGTAGCGGTAGCCCACAAATGACGACTAAACCAACATTTAAGTGAAAATGTGTTGATTCATAAAATTATGAATGCAAAACTCACACTAATAACACATTTGCATCCTTATTTGTCCAATTTGTGTCAAGTTTTTTTACATTTAATAACCGTATGCTAGTATCGTGTAACTTGTAGCCCAATTAGCGGAATCCTGATCTCGACGATAGCGATTCTCCCAAAGCCGGGACAAACCGGACATTTCTACCAACTCGCCAGAGAAAAAAAAAATGTCTTCAAATTTTTTCCTTCCCGAATGTCTTTCACAACAAAGTGTCAGGATTTCCAAGCGCTTCCGCCGGTTTGAAGCTCTGCCTTGGCTAAATTATTTCTCGCACCCTCGAGCGCCTGTAAGATGTCGCGGGGACTTGAATCCAACCGAAGTTGCGTGGTTCTTCAAAGATGAGATTTTCATGCGGAGTGATTATTTTTTTTCTTCTTCAAAGTACTAAATATGCATCCTGATCACCCCTCGACTCACTCATCAAATCATATTTCGATGCGTTCACAAATTCCAATTTATGTCACACAACTTAGCGTTCTATAAAGTCCGACTGTCTGTGAGACAGTGAAGGCGTCTGACTGTGAGTTGTGATTGGATGAGAGAGTCGGTGGCTTGACCGAAACAGTAGTCGAACGTTTCTTTTATGCGTTCTTCCGATATATTTGATATTACTGTTCATTTTGACAGTAATTTATACCTCGGCGTTGTATTTGCATCAAAATTGATACTACTATATATAATACAAATACAGCGATGACTCTGATCTCGACCGCAATCCATTCCAGAAAACGGTTTGAGAAGTGATTTGTTCGAAAACCAAATCGATGTTTCCCATTGGAAATGAATGGAAAAAGAAATAATGCGTTCCAAGCCTAAAAAAATTAGGCTTTTAAAGCATTTTTTTAGCTTTTCCTGATAATAAACTGCGTAGTAGAAATACATGTATAGTTTAAATACTTTATATAATAAAATAATTTAAAAAATGTATTTATGTTTTGCTTAAAATGTATGCTGTAGTAGTAGAGTACGCTAGGCTGGGAGTGCATTGCCGTATCTGTAGCGACTTGGCCCTCAGCCTTGTAAAAAATTTTTATTAACAAAAGTGTTGAATACCTTTAAACAAGCAACTTGCCTTCTTTGGGGCCAATATTTGGGGTTAATACGGTAGTCCTCGATAAGAAGAAAAACAACAGTCACTACCGGGACGCGTCTGTGTACAGCGGCTGCGTTATACAGAATAACAAAAGTGCGGCGGTTGCGCCACGCCTGTTATGTCATTTCTGTTTTTTTTTTTTGGGGGGCGTTCGAATTGACAATAACAAAACGTGTCGTTGGTGGGTCAGGTGCTTGCGTTGCGCGCATTACATTATTTCTGGATTTTTCGGCGGTGTGGGAATTCACATCAAAGCGCGTCGTGGGTCAGTTGGTCTGGTCAGTTAGTTTTATTTTAACTGGACCTGTTAGCATTAGCGCTAGCTTTATCGTGGCGCTAGTGTTAGCACTAGCGTTAGTGCTAGCATTAAACTCTTTCTTTGTACCCTCTTTCTTTGTAAATATCTCGTGTTTCAATGTGGGCACTAGCGACTTTCACGCAGCTGCGGCATATGTATGTACCAAATGGTGTTTCCTTTAGAAATGTGTGCGTTTTTTTTTCTAACGGCTGCAAGGGTGCACTCGAGCGGAAAAGGTAAAAATGAGACTGGTGGAATATACGTGCCGAGGAAGTGACTTTTACCGGTCGGGCCCTGTTAGCGTTGCGCTAGCGTGGTACTGCCGCGTCTCAGTGATTTTTGCCGGAATGTTTTTTTTTTTTTTTTTTTTTTTTTAAGTGGCCCTGTTAACGCGCCGCTAGCGTTAGCACTGAGCTAGCGTTAGGTATTTCCTTTGCAAATGTACTGGGTGAGGCTTGTAACCAGGTGCGCTCTGTCGGCCAGGAATTACGGTAGTAGCGTTCATTTTTTTTCATATTCACTATAGTCTTATCAGTTCATGGCGGTGCGTATCAAAGATAAAGGTATGAAATACTTACTGTGTATGATAGAGTACAATACAAACCTGTGGATATTTTATTACACACATTAGCGCGACGTCGATTTTGCCAAATTCCAATAATTTAAGGGTGGAACCAGACACAGGTGGCCGAATAACCGTTGGACCGAGTCATCGTTTGGGAGGACTACGTGTCTTGTATGTATTTGTACTTGGCAGGTCGTCAAGTTCTGTGAGGATGTGACAAAATAAACAGCGTAACACAAATGTAGCCCCTTTTCGTGCCTCGTGCGCCAGAAAACAACGGCGGCGCTGATTCTCGCTTTTTATGTCTAGATCAGCAAATCAACAACGGCTAATTAGCGTGATCCGCGGGCCCCTCGCAGCCTCATGCCTGCGGAGTACTTAGAATTTCTGAGATGCTTTTATTCCAGAAGAAGGACTCAAATGGAGTGCGGTGTTGTCGTGTTAAAGCGGTCGCCGCTGAGACAGTTTTTGAGGGGGGGGGGTTATGCATATACTGCGTGTTGCTGCTATGTTACTGCCGTGTCTCAGATTTTTACCAGTATGCTTTTTTTTTTCAATAGGCCCTGTTAGCGCCGTGCATGCGTTAGCGCTGTGCTTGCGTTAATGACACCCCAGCATTAGCTCCACGCTTGTGTTAGAGCCGCACGAGCGTGTTGCTGCTGTGTTACTGCCGTGTCTCGGTGATTTTTACCGGAATGTTTTTTTTTTTTTTTTTTTTTTTAACCACCCGTGTTAGCGCCGCGCTAGTGTGTTGCTGCTATGTTTCTGCCGTGTCTCAGTGATTTTTACCAGTATATATTTTTTTTTAAACTGGCCCTGTTACCGCCGGGCTTGCTTTACCGTCACGCTAATGTTAGCACCGGGCTTGTGTTAGCGCCACGCTAGCGTGTTGCTGCTATGTTACTGCCGTGTCTCAGTGATTTTTACCAGTATGTTTTTTTTTTTTTTTAAACGGCCCTGTTAGCGCCGCCCTCGTGTTAGCTCTGCGCTTGCGTTGTCACGCTAGACTTAGCGCCACGCTTGTGTTAGCGCCGCGCTAGCGTGTTGCCGCTATGTTACATGAGATGTATTGTATAGTACTGGAAAAGCATGAAGTGAGTTCTTCCCATGAGTACTTCCTCCCTTTTGGACTTTGTTTACAGAGCAAGCAAGTTCGGCCTGAAGTTCTTGCTTACTTCGAGTTGTCAAGATGGCGGGACGACACCCCAGCAGTTTCTCCATTATTTTTTCTTTAATCTGTAATTCCTGTATGTGTTTCAATGAGCTGCTTATCCTCACAAGGGTCGCGGGAAAAGATCAGTTAAACAGTTATTATTATTCCCATGGTTGTAATTGAGTTTATTCGCCCCCCCCTCCCCCTCCCAAAAAAAGTCTGTTTTAGAGTGGAAGTATGAGTATTAGAGTAGTACAAGCATTTTTCATTTTTTTTTTTTATTGTTTAAAGCTTTAACGAGAAACTGCCATCGTACAGGTTGTCCCCGTGATTGATGAACTCGGCTCGGGCTCGCAAAGCTTCAGCGATTAGTTCAGGCTGGGGAAAAAAAAAAAAAAAATCTTTGCCAACGTTAATACGGTACAAGAACGTGGTTGGTCAATAAATCCATAAATCCACCCGATGCAAAGGATTACTTTCATTTTTTAATTTTTTTATTTTTATTGAATCTGTTAAAGAGATTGATAGGGTTGATTTATTACAGTGGAAGTTTTGGAGTACAAGGGGTGTTAATACATTTTTGGCGCTGGCCATATTGTAGTTACATGTTTTTTTTCTCAGACTGAAACCATACAGATATTTAATCTCCTCATCATATTACACACTAAATTTATGAGCTAGTTTTGGAATGGTTATGGTTTCCCCTCACAGGTCCGTTCTGACTAAAATCCTAATCTTTAATTGCCTCATCATATTTACATATGGAATTTATGAACTAGTTTTGAATCAGAGATCAAGTATAATGGGGTTTTTCAAACATTGTTCATATTTGGTATCAGAACAATGCTTATCATTTATGACATGACAATTTGCAATTTTGGTTCAGATTTTCACAAGAATCGCGGTAGTTGACGCAGATGATTTGCCTCTGCAGGCCACATAAAATCATGCAGCGGGTTGGATTTGGCCCCCGGGCCTTAGGTTTGACACGACAGTATTCATGCATGGTAGCACAAAATGCTTCATATCTCGTTATTTTTGATATCTGATAATTTTGAAATTTTGGTACAGATTTTCACAAGAATTATGGAAGTTGACACAGTAGATTTGCCTTTGCAGGCCACATGAGCTCAATGTGGCGGGCCAGATCTGGCTCCCGGGCCTTGGGTTTGACACCTGTGAACGACAGTATTCATGTATGGTAGCACAAAATGCTTCATTTCTCGTTACCTTTTTTGATATATGACAATTTTGAAATTTTGGTCCAGGTTTTCACAAGAATTATGGAAGTTGACACACTAGATTTGCCTTTGCAGGCCACATGAGCTAAATGTGGCGGCCCAGATCTGGCCCCCGGGCCTTAGGTTTGACACCTGCGTTGTAGTACACTCAAATCAAACTGTCTTAGATACTTAGTCCAAAATTTTTTATATGAATTAGTGCTGGCAAAATGTTACCAAAAAAAAAAAAAAAGTCAAACATCTGACGCTAAACCCTTCGAGGATCAAATCGATGATGACATGTCGGTCCTTTCTGGGTGGGTGTGTCTAATATGGATGCCCCGTCCTCCCTCCCTCCCTCCCTCCCTCCCTCCCTCCGTCCCGCGCTACAAATACTTTTTAAATGGGTCATGGGCTAGGTGGGGCAGATCTCCTAAACGTTTTCCTGTACCATTTACGCAAAAACCAAACAGACACATGCGCAAGTACACACTTGCTGTTTGGGCCCCACTTTTGTCATCAAGTGCATCAAGATTGTGGATTTGGCTCCTCCTCAGGATTGAACGCAGGATACCAAAGGAGTAGATTAGCAGAATCCGAGACTCTTGACGCGGTTTTCATGGACACTTTGTGACATTTTAAAAGCAGAAATTACCGTTTAATACTTGTTCCAATTCCTCAAGGTGACGTCCAACTCACATATTTCAATACATAAGCTCGCACTTATGCAGGCATACAAGGACGAGTCAGAGCGAATGAGGTGTGGAGGGGGTGGGGGGTGGGGTGGGGTAGTTGTTGCTTTGCGCAAAACAATTTTATTAAACATTACATACCGTTTAGTTTGACAAAGTGATTCTTCTCCCAATGGGAAATCCTGCTAGGGAAGGCCTTACTTTATTTTTTTGGCAGTAGTTGTATCTCTTGTTTGAGCAGTCTTTATGTATCATTGATAAACATGTTTAGCATTCTATCTATCTATCTATCTACAGATTTTCACAAAAAAATTATGGAAGTTGACACACTAGGTTTGCCTTTGCGGGCCGCAAAAAAAATCATGTGGCGGGCCAGATCTGGCCCCCGAGCCTTGAGTTTGACACCAGCGATTTAATGGGTTTAATAGCTCCCAAAAACTGTTTTGACTTGGGAGGGGGTGGGGACTGAAAACAAGCCCTCAAAGTCAGGAAAGATGCAGTAACATTCTGTACAGTACACTGCGATGACTCACTAACCTCGTTGCCAAGTCACTCGCGCTAAACATTGGCACAACATGTTTACATATTGCAAAAGCTAGGATTTATCGACGTGTTGGAAAGTAATTTGATTACGTTTTGATTACTTTTTTCAAAAATTTTAAACATCTGGAATGAATGGCTCAAGATCCTTACATTTTTCTTCTAAAAAGTGTATTCAAACCATAGATCATTGTATTGGAATTAGTCACATTTGTTCTTTACACGATAATAAACCGATAACAAACGTGAATAATTGTAAATGCCTATCGGTAATTAATATTTCATGATAAGTGCACTGTGTGTGAAAACCCAACATACAATAACATGTTGACCTAATGACAAATGTGCTTTTTTCTTTGTTCGAACGTGTAGCTATGAATCTCAACGTTGCACCATAAATTGGTTCTTTGACGTCATACTTGGGAAAAAAAATCATATTTGGCACTACTGCAGAATATCAAATCAGAGACACCACGTCACGAGCATCGGCTTTAGAAAGAGGAAGTTTAATGAAAAAAGGAACTTTTGCGTCTATGTATTGGAGTTCACCTAGCAGTCAACCTTGACGGATTTTTGCCTGGTCTTGGTCTTGACTTGGATCTCTTCAAAAGTCTTGGTCAGGGGTGTCGAACTAGTTTTTGTCGAGGGCCACACTATAATTAAGTTTTTTTCCTCAGAGAGCCGTTATTACTGCGAAACTATAAAAATCTTGAACCGCCTCATCACGCTTCCACATGAAAATATATGAATTCGTTTTGGAATCAGAAATCAAGGATAATGGATTTTTCAACTATTTTTGACATTTAGTCACTCAAAATTGCTTCCATTATCTCAACATGATCATTTATGACTAACCCTAACCCTGACTCCAACGAAAATCATGCCACGTGCCATCAGTACAGGGGAGGACCAAAATGCAGGACTCCGAGACAAAAGCATAATGTCCAGTGCGTTTTATTTCAGAAGGAGTTTCCGCACACGGTAACACAGTGCAAACTCAATGAACTGGCAAATAGCCGTGACGTAAACTCCAACATAAATACGTGGTTAATTAACACCGAATGCGCAACAGCTGTGACGAGTGCCAGAGGTGGCACCACACAGAGCCCCCTCTCTCAGGCACGGATCCCAGACGCAGCAAAACAAACCAAAAAAAACATGACCAGGGTAGGGTGGAAGGGGAGCGGGTAGAAGGCACAAACCGCGCCACTAAGGCCTGTTCGCGAAGCGGCCGGGAACTGGTCGCCGTCGCCGCCGACACAGGAACGTGAAGCGGCTGGGAACCTTTCGCCATAGCCACAGAAACAGGAACGTGAAGCGGCCGGGAACCGTTTGCTGTAGCCGCCGAAACAGAAACGTGAAGGGGCCGGAAACCGGTTGCTGTAACCACGGAAACCGGGACGTGAAGCTGCTGAGAACCGTTCGCCTTAGCCGCCAAAACAGGAACGTGAAGCGGCCAGAAACCGGTCGCCATGTTCGCCGAAACAGGAACGTGTGACGGCCGTGGACGGATTGTCGCCGGGGCGCGGTCGTCAGGCGGCTGTGGACGGGTCTCCGCGGAGGGGTCGCCGCCGGGACGCGGCCGTGGAAGGGTAGCCGCCGGGACACGAACGTAATTCACCTTTGAGTCCGCTGGGTCCGTGTCTGGCCAGTTCATTCTGTCACGTGCCATCAGTGCGGGGGGAGGCCCCAAATGCAGGACTCCTTGACAAAGGCATAATGTCCAGGTCGGTGAGTGCACATCTGTTTTACACAATCTTTGAATTTCTGATATGGCAAATATTCAAATAGCTCAATAAATGGACCACCATTCACCCCAAAAACCATTGGAAATGGCTCAGATGTGATGTTTTTGTTCTCTCTCTGAGCCTTTTTGTGTTCTCATCTTGGGAGCAGAGGACTAGCGGGGTAAAACGCGAGTCCTCCCTCCCCTCCCCTCCCACCACCACGTTGGCCTCTCTCTTCTCTCCGCAGAATGAATAGATAATCTACAACCGAGGCTGGGCAGGATTACAATGATCAAGGGGATCGGGTCCAAGCTCTGCCAAGTTTTATGAGTTTCTGTTGAGCCAGTCTAGCGGCTGATTGGACATTCGCAGTATGTTAATGTTTCCAATCTGGTTTTTCACAAATCCGTTCTGCATTGTGTACGCGTGCTTTTGGACATGCGATCCCGCGAACGCTTGAAACAAACAAATTGACAAACATGAAGAGGATTTGGAGGCGATCCTTCTCCTCTGGAATCAAAAGGAGGCTTACGCTTGGTTTACGGTGGTGGATTTAAAAACAGGAAATGGAAGCGCAAACCAAAAAACTAAAAATTAAATGCAGAAAGTTTTGAAATCGTCCCCTTCTTTTAAATGACTGCCGGTACTGTAATCTCCCGCGTAGCTGGTCACGATTCTCTCAATGTCTGGACTGAAATGTGGATGAACCAAAGCAGTTTTTACCCCGTTTGTACCGACTGGAAGTACCAAGTCAAGCGTTCAATCCGTTCCAGCCCCAGAACACGCGAAGACCGGAGCGAATGACGTTCAAATGTTCTGGTGTGGCTGCGAACTGAAGCAGTAGTTGTCTGAAAATTTTGCTCAGGTTTTTATTTTAAATTTTTCTGTGAACAGGGCAGTTTATGAAACAACGTAGCTCTATAATGTTTGCGGGGTGTCAATTATTCCCCCATTTTTCGCTATTGGGATCCCTCAAAAGCTGCGTTTACCGTAATTCCAGGCCTCCAGAGCGCACCTGGTTAGAAGCCAGTACATTTGTAAAGGAAATACCATTTGGTACATACATACGCCGCTGCTGTGTAAAAGTCACAAGTGCCCACATTGAAACATGAGATTATTTACAGAGAAAGATGGTACACAGAGAGTTTAATGCTAGTGCCGCTGTGCTAATGCTAGCACTGTGCTAACAAGGCCGGTTAAAAAAAACATACTCGTAAAAATCACTGAGAGACAGCAGTAACACGCTAGCGCAGCGCTTACAGGGCAAGACTGGTAAAAGTCACTTCCTCTGCGCATATATTCCACCGGTCTCGCCTTTTCCGCTCATGTCCTCCCCGCCCCATCCGCTGCCGTGTAAAAGCTGCAAGTGCCTACATTGAAACACGAGAGATTTGCAAAGACGGTACACAGACAGTTTAACTCTTGCGCCGACGCGCTAATGCAAGCGCCACGCTAACACTAGCGCTGCGCGCACGGTAACACTAGTGTCGGCGCTAAAGAGAACGCCGCCGCGCTAACAGGACCGGGGAAAAAAAACCATACCGGTAAAAATCACTGAGACATGGCAGTAATTCGCTAGCGCAGCGCTAACAGGACAAGACTGGTAAAAGTCACTTCCTCGCCGCATATATTCCTCCGGTCTCACTCTTGCCTTTTCTGCTCGAGTTATATGTATTTTCCTTGACAATATCTATTTTAGAATGTTTATAGGCATGTCAGTGGGGCTTTAAAGTTTTGTAACCACTACACTGTTACTGTTACACGGAGTTGATGGACAAGACGATAAAAGTCTCGACTACGTTTTGTTCTTGAGTGATTGATTAGAACTTTTTCCCCCTCGATTTTTATTTTCGCTTTCCTTTCAGCAGAAATGACTGCCAGCACATCGTTTGTCACACCCCTTATAATCCCGTATTCGCTCACAAGGCTGTCACTCCCCTGAGAAAAACGACAAAAAAAGAATTTGACGCTGACTCATTTGCCGCCGATTCAAACTTCGCGAGAGCAAAATACGAATTAATATTACATTAAAAGTGACGTTTTCATCTCGCGGCCTTTTGGAACTTTTGAATTTATACTTTCTTTATAACGCCCATTGCGGTCGTGCGGCGCAGTAGTTCTTGGAATATTCTTGTCGCTGGAGTGCAGGCTCCTTCTCGGCAGTAAAACACAAAGAACATTAGGGCGTAAATGGGGAAGTAGCGGTGGTTAAACGTCTATCTGCCGAGTCCAGAGGGAGTACGGCGGCGCTTTACTGCGCAGCTAACGTCATCTAATTTACGGCTTTGGTCTGTGACGGTGCCGATATTTTTCTTGAGCAGGTGTCAAACACGAGGCCTGGGGGCCAGATGCGGCCCGCCACATGATTTTTATGTGACCCGCGAAGGGAAATAAGGTGTATCAACATCCATGATTTTTGTTCAAATCTGCATCAAAATTTCAAATTGTCATTTTAAAAAAATCACCAGTGTCAAACTGTAGGCCAGGGGGCCAGATACGGCCCGCCACCCAATCTTATGTGGCCTGTGGAGGCAGATCACATGTATCAACTTCCATGATTTTTGTTACAATCTGTACCAAAATTTCAAGTGGTCATATCATAAATCACAAGTGTCAAACTCTAGGCCCGGGGGCCAGATCTGGCCTGCCACATGATTTCACGTGGCCCGCGGAGGCAAATTGTATGTATCAACTTCCATGATTTTTGTTCAAATCTGCACCAAAATTTCAAATTGTCATATCGTAAATCACAAATGTCAAACTCAAGGCCCGGAGAACAGATCCAGCCCGCCACATGATCTTGTGTGGTCCGCCGAGGCAAATCACATGGACCAACTTGCATGGTTTTTGTTCAAATCGGTGCCAACATTTCAAATAGTACCATACCAAAAATACCATAAATCAGTGGTGTGAAACTCAATTGACCTCAGGGCCGCTGGAGGCAGCAACCGACTGAGGCTGGGCCGCAGCGCGCATGCACTCGTGGCCAATTTCGATTAGAAATTTAAAAGAAAATTCAATCTTTCGTCCATCCGTCCATATTTGCCGCTCATTATTTTCTAACGGCCGCAAGGGGGCACTCGAGCGGAAAAGGTAGGAGTGAGACCGGTGGAATATATGTGCCGAGGAAGTGACTTTTACCGGTCTGGCCCTGTTAGCGCTGCGCTAGCATGTTACCACTGTGTCTCAGTGATTTTTACTGGTATGTTTTTTTATTTAACCAGCCCTGTTAGCGCGGCGCTAGCGTTAGCATTAGCGCGCCGGTGCTAGCGTTAAACTCTCTGTGTACCGTCTTTCTTTGTAAACTACTGCTTGGTTCAATTTGTTTATAAAAAAATTATATCGTGGGTATGTATGAGCCAGTATTTCTGTCATTGATCAAATTACATCGGCATAGCAATACAAAAACTGAAATCTGATTGGATTAAAACAAATTCTAACAAGATTGTAAACTGTTCAGCCAACACATACCCCATGAAATGAAGATAAACGTTTTTGAAATAATACAATTTTATACACAATAAGTTTGAAATGTGGGCCAGTGCCTGCGATAACGCTTAGACCAGGAGAAAAGACCTCGAAGGCACTGACTGGATGCCACCGACCATGAAACCGATTAATTCTATTCCAGTTTTTATTTTTTTCCCTGAAGGAAAATTGTGTCGGTATCTTGACACAGCAAGATCTGCCAAAAACCTTCCGGAAAGGACCGTGTTCTATCTCAAACCTTCCGCTGTACTGTAATTTGTATTAACTGTTCCGGGTCGCAACGGTTCCGAACAGAAACCCAATCTGGAACCGGTCTACGGATATTGCGGAGAAGTTTTAGAATTAACACGCAGCGTGACTACTGACCCGACTTCCAAGTTTCTTCGAGGCCCATCTAGCTGAGTAATGATGCAGAGAGGTGCTGCAATCCCACCGGAGCAAAGCAGCGGCAGACGGTACACGGGTCAGTCCCAGTATCTGGTTCTTTATCGCGAAAGGCCTTGCTTATTTTGCTCTATCATGATTCTATTAATTACGGTACATAGATCTGATAAAAGCAAAGTGCAGCTAGCTAACTAACGTGACAGTGATAAGTCGTCTCTTGTCATGTTCCTGCCGGTTCAGCCCTGGCTGGGCGGGTCCCAGCACACCGGCTCTGATTAGGAGGTGCACACCTGCGCCTCATTGGCAGTGATTACCCCGGTGTGTGTGTGTGTCTATATATATATATATATATATATATATATATAACCCAGTGGACGGTCTGGCTTTGCCAGATCGTCGCAATTCATGCCCAGTTCCCGCACTCCCGTATCTCTGATTGTGAACCCGTGTGTACCGCGGACCCGCTCTCTACGCCCGTCTACCTGATCCCCCTACCTCGGAACGAATAAACACTTTTCCCAAAATGCCTCTGCGTCTCCGGATTCCTGCGTTTGGGTCTTCCCTCCGTCTCGATGGGTCGTGACAGAACGATCCGACCAAGGAAAGACCGACGCGAGGTAGTCCGACTGCCGGAGGACCAAGCCTGTCCTATTCGGGTAGGCTCCGTGATGTTGTCCCCGTCTTCCGTGCCGCGAATACGTCCCGACCACGACCCGCTCAGACCGGCAGGAACATGAAAGTCTTCTCATTTTATGTACTCTTGTGTAGCATTTGTGAATGGAGAATCCTGATTGATCTAGTACCCCCCCCCCCAAAAAAAAAAAAAAGCACCTCAGTCCATTTACTGTCTCTGGCAGAAAACCAAATCGCCGTAGCAATCTAATAACATCTGGTGGAACTTAGCCACCTTTCATCCACCGTCTATCTTATTTATAGCTTAAAGCCCTTTAAAGCCCTTTGGCTTATTGCAAGCTAGCCTAGTACTTATTGTACTTGTTCCTTGTGCCCAAACTGTATCGAAGACCTCTTCCAAGTAGTCCATACCGCTGCCCCCGAATATCTGAAAGCCCTTGAGCGACGTGTATTGTCTTGTAAATGCAGGTGATCCGGCCGGCGCCTCCGCGTTGTTTTTAATTCCGGCTTATAAAAATGGTTTTATGCTAAATTAAACCCCAAATCATTTCCCTTTACAGAAAAAAAAATACCCAGCGCGATCCGCTTTTAGAAAAATAAATGGCGGCATTTGTGTCTTCACCTTGAACTGCTCCGTGCCCTCGGGCTGACTTGTGAGTTGGTCCCAGTGCTGCCGGGACTCTTTTACGACCGTTTGCGTCGGAGTTCTGAGGAAGAACTCATCTCCATGTACGCGTCAGATAGAAGACACATTTTGCTGTTTAAAATAAAATGCAAAAAGGGTGGCAGAACCTTCGAGGAATCACTCAACACACTAAATTGCTATTATTAAGGTCGATTTGTTGCCAGGCGTTGCTAAGATACTGGTCCTCTAAGTGCCATTGACAGTTCTACAGTTATTACACTTTTCCCTTTTTGCTATCTTGGATCACTGAGCTGCATTTTCGTCTTGTCCCATCACATGATGTCTCGCATGATGATGTGAAACAAGGATCCCGTAATCGACCTTTTCAAGGAGGTTGAGGAGTGAGATCCCCTGGAGTTGGGAAAACAGCCTCTGGTTGCTGTTCTTTAAAGGGCCACTGTCATGAAATGCATGATTTGAAAAAAAAAAAAAAAAAACGGCAGCAGACATGGATCCATGAGTTTTTTTTCACCACAAAACACGATTTTGATGTATAGATCTTTTTGTAACTCCCGCCATGAAAATCCTCTCAAGGGATTTGTTTTCGAGAAGAAGCAGGAAGTGACGGACATGGCAGGACTCGTTTCTTTCTGTTAGTTTTACCTCCGGGAATTTAGCTCGTTGTTCCTTCGTGTTAGCCAAAATGCGGGCTCGTCGCATTGCTGGACATTGCTCGAACACTCGGGAGGATGGATTTACCCTTCATAAGGTTGCAAGAGACCCGGTTAGTCGTGAAAAATGGATTGCACGGGTGCAAACGACGAGAGCTTCGTGGGTTCCAAATAACAGTTAGGTGTGTATACAGCTACTAAAAAAAAAAAAAATAATAATAGTTTGGGGCGGACCAGGTAATCCGTCTCTCATAATGTAACAAAAGATCCTCGTACGTATGACAGGGGTGCTAAATGTGTCGATGTGCGCGTTGGAAGTCGTTGGGCTCGACCGGCAGAACCATGACACTGGTAATATCGCTCGAATATTGTTGTAAGTAACATGAGTGGCCTCTCCATCTCGACAAGTACCAAAGAACGTTTTTTTGTGATCACTGGATCCGACGTAAGAACGGAACCCTACCACGGTCAACCGACTAAAGCCTAGCGATGTTCTTTAGCGATGTTCATCAGTGTGTCTCCTTTCGCCGATCTTTTTATAATCTTGAGCTTTTGTTTCCGTGGTAATGGATTTTCTTTCGGCTTTGCTAAAAGACACAAATTTCTTCTTTGGGGCCATAATGTCTACAAAAAGAGGGCGAAAAATGCCCAGATACTCCCGGCGCACAAACACGGACAAGCGCTACGTACATTAGCCAGACAAAATGGCGGACGGGGGACTGGCGTTGTAAAGTCTGAACGTTGTAGGTCGAGATTGTTTTAACTCAAGGACTCTCTGTAGTCTGATCTGATTAGTTTAAAAAAGACATGATACAATAATTCATGGAAGTCTGAAGCAAATATTTTTGAGTACATTTGCGCTTAGTCTCGGAAACCAACATCAGTCCTGGAACGGACTCGTGGAGAACTTACTAGAAGTGCGGTGCCCCGATTTGACGTTTTTTTCCCCACCTCCAGTCGAATACAGGCCCGTAAAAGCGAAACACTAAAGCTTAGAAATTAACAACGTTCTCAAAATTAATGGCACATACAGGCAGCAGTATTGCACATCATACGAAATATGAAATGCGAGCTTCTAAAAATCAATTTTAATGAGTTGTGGGGAAGGGCAGTAAAAATGCAACTCATCCTGTCACGGATAGCATTAAATCAACCACTAATGTAAAATATTCAAACAAAAAAAATAATAATAATAATAAAAAGACTCTTCCTGTTGTTACCAAGTGACAATTGATGCCATCAAGTACACCGTCGCTGGTTTGCTAGCTTGGAACTGGATCGGCGAGTATAACTGCATTTTAATTAATTCCACATTTTCACTCATTACTATTTCTGTTCAAACATAGAAATTGAGTCAAATTCACATCATCAAGCACAGAATATTCACAAACCACAACGCCCTAAAGCAGCCCGGCTCGGCTCAGTGATAATCCACCTCGGTGCCGAAAATGAGCCACAGTCCGGCTGCGATGAGCCGCGATGGCTCATCTCCGCCGGGGAAGTTGATCGGACGGGGAGGCGGTAATATTGTTTTATTAATATAACTTCACTCGGTTGTTTTCAAAAAGAGCTTCCGCGTAAGAAGGGGCGGATTCGTCTCCCATAGGTGGGGTGCACGGCGTGTTTTCATTGGCGAATGTCTGGGTGACGTCACAGACAGGGGATGACACGCTCTCCGCTCATATTTATTTTTGACATTGAAGTGAATAATGTTGTTTGTGTTTTTCATTACAATATCTATTTTAGAATGTTTATAGGGATGACACTTGACCTTTAAAGGGGCGCACTCATGATTACAAACCGAACACACGCCCGCAACTTTATATCCGCGGGCATGACCAGTGGACTTCACCTGCAACTTTATATCTGCGGGCATGACCAACCACATCTTTTTCAAATGTGAGTGACTGCATTGGCATCCTTTAACGCTCAATAAGTTTGATAGTCTAACTCGGGGGTGTCAAACTCATTTTTATCGCAGGCCACATTGTAGTCACGGTTTCTGTCAGAGGGCCGTTATGACTGAAACCATGAAAATCTTTAATTGACCCATCATATTTGCACATTCAAGTTATCAACTAGTTTTGGAATCAGAAATCAAGGGTACATGGGTTTTTCAACTATTGTTGATGTTTGGTAACACAAAAATGCGAGCAATATCTCAACGTCATCATTTATTATATGACAATTTGAAATTTTGTTTCAGACTTCAACAAAGATCATGCAAGTTGATACACATGATTTGCCTTAGCAGGCCACATAAAATCATGTGGCGGGCTGCATCTGGCCCCCGGGCCTTAAGTTTGACACTTGTGTTTTAGATGATTTCCCACTAGGTTTCGGGTTATTGATGGGAATTTTTGACCATTTTCCCAAAAGTGAATCTGTGTCTTTTTAAACCTTGATTTGTGCACTGGTGCAGTGTCATGTTGAAACAGGAAGTTGGCCATTTCAAAACCACAATATTAGTCCCTGGAGCCCCAGAGACCATAGGTGGTCTAACTTGTCAGCTCCCGAATAGCTCCACATTTGTCCCTTCATTTTATATATAAGGAGTCCAATATTGTATTATAGTAATACTGCATGACTGCGGTTGATGGTATAAATATGAATTTGGCTTTTGGCAAATCTTTTCACCATTTAACAGCACATATCTGTTGTTCAAAGTTATATTTACAATATCCACAAATGCTGTACTTTCTTCCTATCTATAATTCCTTTTTTTTTTTCAGGAATCTGGAATGTCAGGAGACCTTGAATGATATTATTCATTAACGATATTCACACTCAAATCATTTGTCACAATACTTTTCCAACAACATGGTAGTAAAACGGCACTACTACTCCTGGTCCTCAGGGTCCACCTGCTGCCCACGCGCGCCATGTTGGTTGCCCCTTAGTCTCTTTGCGTGCGGCATCCATTTGGACTAATATCAGTAAATATGGCTCCAAACTGGAAAAAAAAATGGATTACCTAATACTTCCAGTTTCCATTATCCAAATATAATATGTAGAGTGCGTCCATAAAATATAAACGACTTTTTTTTTTATTCATCAAAACTAAAACCCACAAAATCACATGTATTAAATATTCAACGCCTTTGGCTGATTTAATTTATTTATGTATTTGATGCACGTTTGGCAACCCCAAAAGTCTTTTGGAATGAGATTCCACGCGCTTGGCAAAGTATCTTTCGGGTAGTTTTGCCCGGTTCCTCCTCGCGCCACTTCAGAAGCTCGCCATCGGGTTTGATGGTTTGACGGCGAGCTTCGGTGCGTTGCCATGTTTCAGATCTCTCCGGGGGGTGTTCGGTCCAATTCAAGGGCAGGCTTTGGCTGGGCTTCCTCAAAGACATTCAAAGAGTTTGATAACTTGGCTGTGCTCCTTGCGTTTTATGTTTCGGAATATGTCCCGCAACCCCCTCCTCTCACTGCACCCCCGCTTCAGTTTTGGGATACTTTGGGCAGGTGATGAGCGGCGTCCGGTTTACCACCCCCCCCCAAACGTGACACGACAGTCACGCCGAAGAATCCGGTCTGTGTCTCGTCAGAACTAAGAATTCTAGTCTCTCGTGGTCCGGGAGTCGCTTTGAGCACTTTTGGGCAAACTCCAGTCGGCGCTTGTTCCGGCCTTCACCATGCAGGCCCGGATTGGTGGATAGCTGGAAAAATAGTTGTTGTTCTGGAAGTTTATAGACTTTCCACGGAGGAATGCGTGACTGACAACTGATTCAAACCCTTCTTCGACGATCGCTCAGTTTAGATCAGTTCTCGGGAGGATTCTGATTCGGTTCTGAAACTCGTCCATTTCTGGATTTGCTAAAATGTCTCCCGTCAACTGACTTTACCAGAGTTGGACTCCAATGAAGTTGTAGCTCAACCCAATCCTGACCTTTATGGCAAAACATGAATACATGTGTAGACTTGATTTTGTTTTTTTTTTTTATTTAAAAAAAAATGAGCAAAAATATCCCTCTAAAAAAAATCATGTTGCAAATATAAAGTTGTGTGTAGAACTTTGAGGGAAATGATGAATGGAATGAATTTTGGAGGAAGGCTGGAAGAAAAAAAAAGTGGAATAAGCGAAACGCTTTGAATAATTTATAGATGCGCTTCATCTATCACAATTTCTATATTTCTCTCTATGAACACAAGCTTTCTCGATATCACATCAAATCTACAATATAAGAATCCCGTACTGAACTATCGCGCACTGCTAGTCTGAAAAGGTTTTAGGTTTAGGTTTAGGTTTAAAAGTCTCATATGGAGTGTTTCAGTTTTGCAAACTTTTCTATTAGGAAGCTATATTTAGCGTCGGAAGGCCCGAAGACCTGGTACCCATTTATATGTCGTAAAAACATTCGACCTGAGGTATGTGCTGCCGAGCTACAAATACTTGCCAAAGTCACCTCGTGAGTAAGCGAACTAGCTGGAGACTATGGAATTTGACGATCTGATGTTCAACTATTCATCACTGAACATCCATCCGTCCATCCATTTTCTCAGCGGCTTATCCTCACGAGGGTTGCAGGAATGCTGGAGGCAGGGTACACCCTGAACTGGTTGCCAGCCAATCGCAGGGCACATTGAGACAAACAGCAGCACTTACAATCACACCTAGGGGCAATTTAGAGTGTCTAATTAATGTTGCATGTTTTTGGGATGTGGGAGGAAACCGGAGTGGCCGGAGAAAACCCACGTAGGCACTGGTAGAACGTGCAAAACTCCACACAGGTGGGGCCAGGATTGAACCCTGCACCTCAGAACTCTGAGGCCACCGTGCCGCCCTAATCATTGAACAGGTAAAAAAAAAAAAAAAAAAAAACTTACCGGTACATAAATGTAATAAACTAAAAAAACGGGTGGCACGGTGAAGCAGCTGTAAAGCGTTGGCCTCACAGGGTTCAATCCCAGACCTGCGCGGGTTTCCTCCGGGCCCTCCGGTTCCCTCCCACACCCCCAAAACATGCATTAATTGGACACTCTAAATTGCCCCTAGGTATGATTGTGAGTGCAGCTTTTTGTCTGGATGTGCCCTGTGATTGGCTGGCAAACAGTTCAGAGTGTACCCCGCTTCCTGCCCGTTGACAGCTGGGATAGGCTCCAGCACTCCCCGCGACCCTTGTGAGGATCAGCAGCTAAGAAAATAGATGGATAGATGAACTCGTTTTAGAATCAGTTGTCAAGGATAACGTTTTGTTTTTCAGCCATTGTTAGTTATACAAAAAAAAACTGCTTATAATATGTCACCATTTATGATATGACAATTTGAAATTTTGCCACAGATTTTCACAAGAATCATGGCAGTTGACACATGATTTGCCTTAGCGGGCCACATGAAAGCACGTGGCGGGCCAGATCTGGCCCCCGGCCCTTGACTTTGATACCTGTGTGCAAGTCTAAAGGCCTCTTTGTACTCCCACGAGTAGTTTGTGTTTATACTGATCCTAACACAATAATATTGTAGACCACAGGTGTCAAACCCAAGGCCCGGGGGCCAGATCCGGCCCGCAAAGCCAATTCTTGTGTGCCAACTTCCAACTTCAAATTGTCATACATCATAAATGATAACCTTGAGATATTACAAGTAATTTTGCATGACCAAACATGAATAGTTGAAAAAGCCATTACCCTCAATTTCTGAATTGAACACTCCCTCATAAATTTCGTGCGTAATATAACGAGACTATTAAATATTTTGATGGTTTCACGGTCATAACGGCCGTCTGAGGGAAGCGAACTACAATATGAAAAATGATATTAAAATGAGTTTGACACCCCTGCTGTAGACAGTTTTAGAGAAACAAATGAGATTCGCAAGACTCGTGAGGTTTTATTCTCCGGCCTGTATAACTTATAAAGTCATAAAGTCATAACATGTCAAAAAAAATTTTACCTCTATTTTCGGGAATGGTGGGCCTTCAGAGTAATACAATATTGCGAATTTTGAGGTTCCACTCAGCTTTACTAGTTTTTCTGATTTTGATTAATAAGAACTAGCCGTAGAAAAGCAATTAATAATTAACTAATTAAGTTATTGAATTAATTTTGACGTCTGAATAAGTCAATGAAAGTATGAAGTGATGTTGGCAAATAACGTTACAGCTTCGGATTGATTTGGGATCGTTTCATTGCTCACAAGTCTCGCCTATAAAGATGTTATTATATGCCTATTACATAGCAGACAAAATATGAAGCATATTTTGGTTCATTTTACCCTCAATCTTTTGCATCAAGGTTATTAGCGTTGGAACATGTCAACGGTGAGTCAGATTACGTGTAGCCGTGGTTTCTTTTACCCAGCCTGTAATTTGGAAAGATTGATCTCATCACTGTACTTAGCAAATATTAATTTTCCATATGCATGTACGCATTCCCACCCCAGTGGAGCCAGCATATTTTTTTTCCACAAAGGAACTACGGACAGAGATAGAGCAAGAGTGTCCAAAAATACTGATTGGAACACAGAAACCGACTCCTTACAGCACGGGTGTCAAACTCAAGGCCCCTGGGCCCAGATCCGGCCCGCCACATCATTTTATGTGGCCCGCGAAGCCACATCTAGAGTGTCAATTTCCATGATTCTTGTAAAAATCTCGACCAAAATGATTTCAAATTGTTCTATATCATAATTGATAAAGTTGAGATATTACAAGCATTTTTGATACCGAACATAAATAGTTGGAAAACGATATACAAGATATTGAAAGAGATGATTCTATGGAATATCGGCTGAAAAGACCAGAAAATATCGATGGATTTTGGCAATTAAACGTGATGGATGGTGCCCAACGAAATACACACGCGCCTGCGTAGCGATCGCTTCATTTCAGGTAGGATTTTTTTCTTCTCAATCTCAAATTACCAAAAAGTATTTATAATGCCAAGTTGGTTCATTTGAGATCAAGAAGAACAATGCTTATTAAAAAAAAAAAAAAATGTCTGTCGCAGATGTTTACAGAGGTTAAGTGTAGCCGCAATCGCTTCCGTGTACCTTCCCAGGAGACAATCATCATATTTAATGAATGAGAGCTTGTGTAAAACCAGGGGTCAATTATTTAAATATCGGTATTTGTATTGAATACTAGCTGAAAAAAATCGATGGATTCCGGCAAAGGTTATTAACGTGTGGCCGAACACGCTTCCGCGTTCACGGGCCGACGACCGTCGTCGTTTTTTTTCAATCATAGTTAATGAATGCGAGTTTGTGTAAAACCCGGGGTCAATTATTGAAATATTGGTATCTGTATTGCATACTAGCTGAAAAGATCGACGGATTCCGGCAAAGGTTAACGTGTGGCCGAACACGCTTCCGCGTTCAAGAGCCATCAAAACAGTCACTATGTGCGATTTATTCCTCATGAGAAAAGATCCAGCAACAAAGTGTTCGTATGCGTCCGGACTTTGATACGCTTTCAAGCCTTTCCGTGTAAATCTCGACAACTTACTCACCAGAACCACGTGTAGATCCAGTTGTCCAAGACAAGCGGAAGCAAATTGTCAGTCCAGTTTCTTATCGGCGAAAACATTGATTCGTCATTAAACACGGGTCTTTTATCTAATTTTTGCCACGTACCGTCGTTTATTCCCACCTTCTAAACGTCTGACGGTATCGGACAAGACTTTGGGCGTCGTGCTACAAGACATATTTCCGTGTCGTCTCCAGCTGTTTCTAGGTCCGCCCTGAGTCTCCTCGTCCTCGAACGCATCAATAGGCCGGCGTCCTGCGGACAAAAGTATACGTTTTAAATCCGCAAACCAGCTCCAACTGTCTTCTTCGAACAGTTCCTTTCCATATCCCTAAAGACGATTCGTGTATAATTTCTGCGACATTTCACGTCACCCCCGCAATTTGACCTCCTCGCGATCAAACTGGACCTTAAAACTCTACGTCACAGTTCATCGATCCCACCAGAACCGCAATTTTCATTTCAAAACGTAAAATGGACAGACTATGTTGCTGATTTTGCGAGCTAACCAGAAACGTAAGTTTATCGGATAAATCTTAGTCTTCGCGGTGTTCAGTTTGCTCTTTTCTTTTCATAATCTTTTCAAGCGCCGCTTATGATGAACGGAGAAGGCCACGTTTCATAAATCAATTGGAGCCGTGCTTTCACCTTTACGAATGCGATTGCTCCTGTCAGGGGGTGTCAAAATCATTTTTTTTCACGGGCCACATCGTAGTTACGGTTTCCCTCCGAGGGCCGTTATGACTGGGAAACCATAACGATCTTTCATCGCCTCGTCATATTTGCACATGAAATTTATGAAGTACCGTAATTTCCGGGCTACAAGCTGCGACTTTTTTCACACGCTTTCAACCCTGCGGTTTATGCGGTGATGCGGCTAATTTGTGCATTTTTTTTTTTTCTAACGGCCGCAAGGGGACGACTCGAGCGGAAAAGGTAAGAATAAGACCGGTGGAATATATGTGCCGAGGAAGTGACTTTTAACGGCCCTGATAGCGCTGCGCAAGCCTTAGCACTGTGCTAGCGTGTTGCTGGCATGTCTCAGTGATATTTCGCGGTAACTTTTATTTTAACCAGCCCTGTTAGCTTTAGCGCGGCGCTAGCGTTAGCACTAACGTTGGCGTTAAACTCTTTCTGTGCAACGTCTTTGTAAATATCTCGTGTTTCAATGGGGGCACTTGCGGCTTTTACACAGCTGCGGCGTATCTATGTACCTAATAGTATTTCCTTTACGAATGAGGGTGAGGGTTGTAACCAGGACTGCGGTAGTTTTGGAATCAGGAGTCAAGGGTAATGTTTTTCTTCAATCATTGTTCATGTTTGATAATACAAAAAATGCTTATATCTTCTCAACGCGATCTTTTATTATTATTATATTCACAAGAATCGCGGAAGTTGACACACGTGATTTGCCTTCGCGGGCCACATAAAATCATGCAATGGGGTGGAACTGGCTCCCGGGCCTTGAGTTTGACACCTGTGATTTATCAGAGGACAATTTGAAATTTTTGTACGGATTTTTAACAAAAATCATGGAATTTGATACACATGATTTGCCGTCACGGGCCACAGAAAATCATGCGGCGAGCCGAAACTGACCCCCGGGCCTTGACTTTGCCACCTGTGTCTTATGTACTGGCCAAATCAGTTAAGGGTAATATTTTACTTTATTGGCAACAGGCTGAAAAGTAATCCATCATTTCCAACTTTCCTTCTGTTTATTTAGAATTACTAAAAGTTTGCATGCCAAACAAAAAAAAATGATAGTTCTATACGTGCCCGTCTCTCAACTCGAGGCATTATAATAACAGTTTTAATTTGGTGTAGTTAAAAAAACAAAAAAATGATTACCCTTTACCTGCGGGCTTGACTAAAGCTTTCATTCGACAGCTCATCCAATTTCCCCAGCTTGACTGTGACACTTACAGTGCATGAGTTAATTGTCGCGGGTCGTTAAATTCATTTCGGTGTGAATGCCGCTGACGGGTTTCATTCATCGCTGGAAATTAGTTTTACTGCAAGAAGGCCGTCATTGCCGCCGACAACTTTAGCAAATAAAATCAAATTATAATTTCGGGATTGTCAAACCTCTGATTTTATTATAAAGCACTGGTGTCAAACTCGAGGCCCGGGGGCCAGATCTGGCCCGCCGCGTGATTTTTACGTGGCCCGCGAAGGCGAAACTTCCGGGATTTTTGTTCAAATCTGTGCCAAAATTTCAAATTGCCATGTCATAAATGATGACGTTGAGATGTTGCAAGCATTTTTGTGTTAACAAATATCAACAATAGTTGAAAAACATATAAATAGAAATAAAGGGTGGTGTTGGTTGGGTGATCAAAACTTAAAATCTTTTTTTTTTTTTTTAGAAAACATGATGCAGTGATTTCAACTTACAACCCAAACATTTTTTCATTAAATACCTTTATGTACTGTTGTGTTACAACATGTTACATATTATGTTGCTTCAATTAAATGCAAGGATGCTAACAATGACAAAGTATGCTAAGAAGTATAGATACATCTGAAATATTCTGATGTTTTAATGGTTTGAAATTTTTCAATAGAAATCAAATTATATGGACTGCTATTTTTTTTTTTTTTCATGTGGAGTGAAATGTAAGTGATCCATTGATTTTCTGTTGATTTATGAGTAGCCCGCGGGCATATTTTAAAAAATAGCTCACAAGTGATGTTGACATTGGATTTTTGTAGTAGTTCCAATTCCCCTCCGAGGACCGTTATGACTGTGAAACAATAAAAATATTTAATCATCTGTTCATATTTACATCATCAATTATGAACTAGTTTTGGAATCAAAAATCAAGCATGTTTTTGAACTATTTGTGTTTAATAGCACAAAAATGCTTGTAATATCTCAACAAACAATATGCCAATTTGAAATTTTGTTGGAGATTTTTGACAAGAATCATGGAAATTGACACTCTAGATTTGGCTTCGCGTGCCACATAGCATCACGTGGCGGGCCGGATCTGGCCCCCCGGGCCTTGACTTTCCCACCAGTGCTTTAAGTCATGGTTAAATCGCGACTGTTGATAACTATCTTGTAATAGATGACAGATTACATTTTTGTGGTTGTAAGCGCTTCACATCAATTATTTTTTTTAATTTTTATTTATTTATTTATTTATTTTTACTGCGATAGAAATGTCAGATCACATGACACGCTTTGTGATGTTTGGCCATTTTTAATTTCACCACACTTTCTCTGTGAAGCCATTTGTTGAGCATTGGGAGAAAATATGAGTTTTCGTTTGGTTTGGTCAAGCATTCGTCAAAGGCAGGGACTCATTAAGTCAATCCAAGTAATCAATCAATAATTAATTAATGGCAGCACGCTGGGGGCAGCTGGTAAAGCGTTGGCCTCACAGGTCTGAGGATCCGGGTTCGATCCCGACCCCGCCTGTGTGGAGTTTCCATGTTCTCCCCGTGGCTGCGTGGGTTTTCTCCGGGCACTCTGGTTTCCTCCCACATCCTCAAAAACCTGCAACATTAATTGGAGACTCTTAAATTGCCCCGAGGTGTGATTGTGAGTGCGGCAACCAGTTCAGGGTGTACCCCGCCTCCTGCCCGTTGACAGCTGGGATAAGCTCCAGCACTCCTGCGACCCTTGTGAGGATAAGCAGCTGGGAAAATGGATGCATGGATAAACTAGTTTCACAATCAGTTGTCAAGGGGAATGTTTTGTTTTTCAGCCGTTGTTTATGTTTGGTTACACAAAACTGCTTATAATACCTCAACGTGACCAGCACTCCCATGACCCTTGTGAGGATAAGTGGCAAAGAAAATGGATGGATGGATAATTAATTAATTGGATGAGATATGTTTATTCAAACGACTTCATCTGAAAATTAACATATCAGATTGCCGTAATTCCCGGCATACAGAGCGCACCGAGTACATTTGTAAAGGAAATACCATTTGGTACATACATGCGCCACAGCTGTGTAAAAGCTGCTAGTGGCCACATTGAAACCCACATTGAAAGACAAGATATTTACAAAGAAAGACGGTACACAGAAAGAGTTTAATGCTAGCGCTAACGTTAGTGTGAGCACGTTAAAACTAGCGCTAATGCTCGCGCCGCGTTAATACAAACACTAGCGCTAATCCTAACACTAGTGCCGCACTAGTGCTAATGCTAACATAGCCGGTTAAAATAAAATTTACCGGTAAATATCACTGAGACACGCCAGTAACACAGCAGCAACACGCTAGCGCAGCACTAACAGGGCCGGCAAAAGTCCCTTCCTCGGCTCATATATACCTTTTTAGAAGCCTCGCCCAAATTGAAACACGAGATATTTACAAAGAAAAACGGTACACAGAGTGTTTAAAGCTAGTGCCCCGCTAACAGGGCCGGTTAAAAAAAAAAACAACATACCGGTAAAAATCACCAACTTACTAAATATATATATAATTATTCCTAAATTGATTATTATAATTAATTATTATTTCTAATTATACTACATAATTATTAATACAGTGCATTTAAATTCCCAATTTATACTCCATTTTCCTCTTTTTTTGAATAACATCAAATAACATTTTTTGCCCTGGCACCACATAAACCTTTATAAATTATAACTTCTCATGAATACAGAAATACAGTATGAGAGATGTTTTTTTTCTCAACTTTTTTCAACCAATGTAAGCGATAAATCATTTTTATTCATGACAGCCCGAAGACTCTGTTTTGAATTCCAGGGCCATATTTACAGAGTAGAAAGATGCTGTTTGTGCAACTATTTTATAAAACAAACAGCATGAAGTCCTTGGAGAAATACTTTCGACTAAAACGAACTGCGAAGCTTATTTTAGTCCCCACAAATTTAGGTCAAAATTCGCTGGATCTATTCACCGTAATTCCCGGCCTACAGAGCGCACCTGGTTATAACCGAGGACATTTGTAAAGGAAATACCATTTGGTACATACGTACGCCGCAGCTGCGTAAAAGCCGGAAGTGCCCACATTGAAACACGAGATATTTACAAAGAAAATTGGAGAGTTTAACGCCAGCGCCGCTGCACTAATGCTAATGCTAAAGCTTGAGCCGCACTGAAGCTCAGACTAGTGCTGCGCTAACAGGGACATTAAAAAGAAACATAACCGGTAACATTCAGTGAGACATAGCAGTAACACGCTAGCGCAGCGTTAACAGGGCCGGACCAGTAAAAGTCACTTCCTCGGCACATATATTCCACGGGTCTCACTCTTACCTTTTCCGCTCGAGTGCCCCCTTGTGCAACTACTTTGTAAAACAACACAGAGAATTTAACTTATGTGCCGCGGTGCTAATGCTAGTGGCGGCGCTGCAACGCTAACGCTAGCGCCACCACACTAACGCTAACACCAGGCGCACTAACAGGGCCGGTTGAAAAAACAAAAATCACCGATACATGGCAGTAACACGCTAGCGCAGCGCTAACAGGGCCGGACCAGTAAAAGTCACTTTCTCGGCACATATATTCCACCGCTCTCACTCGTACCTTTTTTTCGCTCGAGTGCCCCCTTGCGGCCGTCAGAAAAAATGCACAAATTAGCCGCGTCACCGCATAAACCGCGGGATTGAAAGCGTGTGGGGGGAAAAAAGTCACGGCTTGTAGGCTGGAAATTACGCTACTTCATAAATTGACAACACCACTGAGAATAAGGTCGCCAAAATATAAGTCCGACAAAATATGTATATATATTCCAAGGCACTATGAGGTACTAGATACAATGTTGACTAGACGACTACTACATGCTTGTCTTGAGCTAACACCCGCAGTGATGCACGCATACAGTGAGTACGGGTTCCTCCCACGTGCATCTGTCATACTTTATCACGTCCACCCCCGGGATTCACGCAGTCCTAATTGGACCGACCCCGCGCTGCAACGGCGAAGACCCCGGATCCGCTCCGCGGGCTGTGCCGGCATTGCGCCGACCTTAAATGGTCATCCTCGATTTCACCATTGTCCTTTGCGGAGCAGATTTTTTTTTTCAATTGGATTCAGACGGGCCCCGGTGGGTCGGGTCTTTTAACCTTTTAAGGTTTTGGGCTTGTCGGGACTTGTTGCCGGATTGACGGTTGAACTACATCTTCAGCCCGAGTGCTTTTGTGCCAAAAGTGATATTTGGAACTGTTCCTTATTTTTCTACCTTCCACTTTGACTAGATTGAGAGTGATAAATACCGCTGCCACTGCATTTAGAGCAGGGGTGTAAAAATGAATTTTTGTTACGGGGCACGGTTCCACTCGGGGGGGATGGATTATGGGTGTAAATGCAGATAAATGTTTGATTGCCTCATATTACTACATATACACAAATTACCGTAATTTCCGGCCTACAGGCCGCCACTTTTTTCACACGCTTTCAACCCTGCGGTTTATGCAGTGATGCGGCGCTGGCGTTAGCGCACCTGCTTAAAAGCCACGGTACACAGAGTTTAAAGAGTTTAGCGCTAGCATTAGCACCGCGCTAACGTTGAACTCTGTGCCGAGGTTTATAACCAGGTGTGCTCTGTAGGCCTGGGGATTCCGGTAATTTTAAAAGCGTTTCTTTTTTTTTTTTTTTAATTCAAATTGAGGCTGAGGGGCTACGTCGTGAGCACCGATCATATGAAGGGCTACGTGACTTTTTTGTGGAAAATTTCAGACTCAGTTTATTACACGTACATAAAATATTTTGTTTTAATTTTTTGTAGTAAATGACATTAAGGGTATTGTAAAATTTTAATTCACGTAAGCAAGTCAGATTCTGAATTTAAAGCACAAGGCCTACGCTATTTTTCGAACATACCTTGACTTTATATGGTCCTCGCGGGCTACCATTCGCCCGCGGGCACCGCGTTGGTGACCCCTGGATTAACGCTACCGCCGCGCTAAGTATGACTGATGGCTCCATTACATTCAAAATCGAGGTAGCACCTCGCTAATGCTAGCACCACGGTAACGCTAGCATCGCGTTAACGTTAGCACGGCGCTAGCGCTAAACTCTTTCTGTGTACTGAGGCTTATAACCAGGTGTGCTATGTGGGCCGGGAATTACGGTAATGAGTAATGTGTTTTGAAACTAAATTGCCCGTAGGTGGAAATGTGAGTGTGAATGGTCAAGCCAGGGGTGTCAAGCTCATTTTTGTCACGGGCCACATTTTAGTTCCGGTTTCCCTCCGGGGGCCGTTATGAATGTGGAGCCATGAAAATCTTTCGCCTCATGATATTTAGATGAAATTTATGAACTAGTTTTGAATCCGAAATCAAGCGTAATGGGTTTTTCAACGATTATTCTTGTTTTGTAACACAAAAAAATGCTTGCAATATCTCAATTTTATCATTTCTGACATGACAATTTGAAATTTTGAAAAATCATGGAAGTTGATATTCATGATTTGCCTTCACGGGCCACATAAAATCATGCTTGAGTTTGACACCTGTGACCTAAGCTCAAAGATAGCTGGGATAGCCTACAGCACTCCCGTGACCCTAGTGAGGATAAGTGATGAAGAGAAGGGATAGATAGTTTTAAAATCAAAAGCCAGGGAAAAGACATTTGTTCAACTACATTATGAATCAGTTTTGTTTTAAAAGAAGGCTTGATGACAATTATTCATTCATTCATTTTCTTAACCGCTTATCCACACGGGAGTGCTGGAGCCTCTCCCAGGTGTCAACTGGCAGGAGGCAGGGTACACCTTGAACTGGTTATCAGCCAATCGCAGGGCACATGGAGACAGACAACAGTCGGACTCACAATCACACCTAGGGACAATTTAGAGTGTCCAATTAATGTTGCATGTTTTTGGGGTGTGGGAGGAAACCGGAGAAAAACCCACGCCAGGAACATGCAAAACTCCACACAGGCGTGGACGGGATTGAACCTGGGTCCTCGGAACTATGAGGCCAATGCTTTACAGCTGCTCCACTGTACCACCCGCTTTTTAGTTTATTATATCAAATAAATCCAATGCTGACACAATGTCGTGAAAATGCCATACCTCATTATTTCTAAAAGCGAAGACAATTTAACACTTTTACGTTTGAGCAAGAAACAGAAAGTCGATGCACACTCTCACGGGCCACATCAAATGATGCGGCGGGCCGGATCTGGCCCGCGGGCCACCAGTTTGACACCAATGAATAAAATTATTCAGAAACGTTCAGACTTTTAAAAACTCCAAGATACCTCCGTCTTTGTGTCACGGTTCGGTAAAGTAATTCCGAAACTGCAAAACTTCAAAACCGCGGTCCATAAAGACATATTGTCCACACGCAGAGCTTACCGAACAGTTTTCAATTTTCGGCCTGTTCCTGCCCGTTTCTGTCGTCGCAGGGAAAACAATGACTATATCCCCCGAAGCCCCCACGTATCTCTTGACTGCAGCCCTCCAGTCGGGCGCTGTTCGGTTTTGCAGCCTCAAAGTGTGACAAAAGCCTTGAGTTGATTTAAAAAGTCCTCTGAAACCTTGAATTGAATTTTGGTGAATGAATATTGTCAGCTCAAAGCACTGCACGGGAATCATATTCCCATCTGTGCATTTTGTGAAAGAAAATGGTCCTAATCCATGTGTAAGTACCCTGAAAATAGGATAGACATTTTATATTAAGTATTCATATCACGGGGTTCAAGTTTCATTCCACTCCCGCAGTGGGTGAAACCTGCAAAGTGGCCGCCAAAAATGTTTTTACCTCATTCCTGCACAGTATTCCCCCCCCACACCTTTACCTTTTATTATACTGTTATAAACATTTCCTCACCCATTTTAGATTTATTGAACATGTAAAATAAACGTACTCACGACTGAAGTTGACTTCCTCTCCCGGTAACTGCGTACTTTAGAAGGCCCAAAATAGTGAGTATTGCAACATTTTTCAATGACTTAAAACTTGGAGATGCCTCATTATCTCACATTTATTGATTGAGTAACAAAATATGGCTAACGGTTGTGACATCATCAGCACCAAAAGTGATGCGTTCAAATACACTCTGAAATCTCACTGCTCACCATGACACACCTCTTGTACTGTCCTGTACACCACGTCAAGGTATTTTATTTGCTGTAATGTGTTAGCTAATGACGTTTCATTTTGCTAACGTTTTATGCTACATGAACATTAAAAGCCGGATAAAAAGAAATCCCGCGCTATGAAAAATGATCAGCAATATAAATACGATGCACTAATGCGTGTTCTACCAAAGGATTACTGTACTGTAAATTGACTTACTTTATGGTATATTCCTAAAACGTCAGACGTTCTTTTTTCATATGATTTTTTTTTTTTTGGGGGGGGGGGTTCCTCTTGATCGCTCTCGATTTTTGAATGTTCACTTCATTTTTTTTCAATGGAGCTATCAGTCATACTTCAATGGAGGAATTAATATTTCAGCCCCTCGAGGCTTCGGAGCGCCAAATCCTTTCCCCGACACAAAGAGGAGGAATATCCTCCTTGCTGTATATGAATTATTAAACCGCTTGTCAGAATCATAAATCGCCCCTTTGTGGCACTTCAATCTCAGTTTGGCGGTAATAACGAGTTAAAAAAAAATAATTCTGCATGGAATACTCTCCAAGAATAAGGACTAGCGTATTCTCCAAACATTAATACTCAGTTCTGAATTATGTTAAATTTTTATCTTGTTAGGCTAAATATGACATGATAGAGTATAATACACGCATGCTTCTTCTATTTGAAATAGCACAGATAATGTACAAAGTACACAATTGTTTACTTTGTCACAGTACTTAGAAGCTGTTTGGAAAAAAAAATCATTTATGTCATAATTATGAAACTTAATTTAATATCCGCGGTTCACTTGCTTTGTTGGAATCCAAAATACAAAATATTTCATTAAAGAAGTTATGATAAATTTCGTAATTTCTTCTTCTCTTTAAATCTTAAATTTATTTGGTATGTTTGACCCATAAAATGAGATATCTGGAGCGGACGACGCCATTTTGTTATTTAAAGCTAGCTAGCTTCTTAACCGCCATGGCAACCATCATTGTTTTGAACTCCAAAAATCACAAAGTAAGCATAACTTTAGGAAGAAGCGCCGATCATATGTTAAATTACTTTGGATAGTGAATATTTTTGGTGTTGTAGGTGAAGTATTTTGGTACAAATATCACGCAAACGTCGCCGCTAACGTCCCTTTTTGCTAGTGCTGTAGCGTTTTGCTTATCATCCTGGGGTCCACATAGAGCGCGGTGGTGTTAACGCTAACGCTAACTAGTGCGGCGGCTGTGAAAAAAGTCGCGGCTTGTAGTCCGGGAATTACGGTAAATTAAAAATGTATTTGAATCCTCGAGCAACACCTCTCAGATGAAAATAGTATCAAATAGTTTGAGGACTCTGGTTTCAGTGCAGTCCTTTTACGGTGATTCAGTTGTTGGCCTGGTTTCCCTCCAAGGACCTTCCTTGGGACAGTCTCGAGCCCCATACAGTATTTCATGCGGATTCCATAACCACTCAGGTTCGGGTGTTTACATTGATGATAAATACTGCACAAACCGCGGATGTCGTCTTTGCTAGCGGCCTCGTTAATTGCGGTTACTCGCCCTCGTTGATTGCGGAAGCTGATTGCCGCAATCAGGGGAAGTTTGGGTGGAGCAGATAACTCCTCGGCGGTGCTCTTGGCACCGGATGCGCGCTTGTATCGCGTCCCGGCTCTGATCGCAACAAATCTCCTGGGACAGGGGCCAGGAGACTCTGGCTTTTTCCGTCCTCGTCTTCTTTTAATTACACCCTCTAACGGCGGCTTCACACTCGACTTAAACGTCACGCACTTCCGAGAGGGAGATCCCAATCCTTTGTGCGGCGGACGCCTTTATTTGTTTGTGTTCTTGTGATGTCTTACCTTCAGAGACACGATTCCAGCTTCCCTCTTCAAAGCTCAACGTTGCTCTTTCTTGTTTTGTTGTTGGTCCCTTGACAGATGGGGTCCCGTATTTACTGTCACTTTCTTCATTTTGTATTTTTGTTTCTCTTTCTGCTTGGATGGAACCTCGAAAGCCAAAAAATGGATTCTGTAGTACTGGTTGACTCTTACATGTTTTTAGTAGCTTGTGAGGTGGAACCAAACTATTTTTTTAATGTATATTTACTCCGACTACGCTCATGTTGTACATATTTCCACTTTTTTCCCTGTCTTGCCATCTCGTTGCTCAGTGGCCACAAGAGGGTACTACTGTTCTAGAGTAATTCTGGTTCAGTTTGTACTGCACAGGGTTTGGCCTTATCATAGTGCTGGAAAATGCCGGAACATGGTACAAGTGTGCAGATTCTTTTCCTTTCGGCTTGTCCCGTTAGGGGTCGCTACATCTGAGCCCACCTCGTGCATCTTCCTCTGTAACACCCACAGTCCTCATGTCCTCCCTCACCACAACCATAAACCTTTTTTTTGGTCTTCCTCTCGCTTTCTTCCCTGGCAGCTCCATCCTCAGCACCCTTCTACCAATATACTCACTCTCTCGCCTCTGGACACGTCCAAACCATCCAAGTCTGCTCTCTCTAACCTCGTCTTCAAAACATGCAACTTTGGCTGTCCCTCTGATGAGCTCATTTCTAATCCTAACCGAGCGAGAACCTCAACATCTTCATTTCTGCCACCTCCAGTTCTGCTTCCTGTCGTTTCCTCAGCGGCAACGCCTCTAATCCGTCCGTCACGGTCGGCCTCACCACATTTTTATAGACTTTGCCCTTCATCCTAGCGGAGACTCTTCTGTCACATAACACACCAGACACCTTCTGCCAGCTGTTCCAACCCCACCCCAAGTATTTGAAGTCATCCACCCTCGCCATCTCTTCTCCCTGGAGCTTCACTCTTCCACCTCCGCCCCTCTCATTCACGCACATATATTCTGTTTTACTTCGGCAAAATCTTCATTCGAGTCTACGGTCACGCTACCCTGAGAACGCCCGATCTGGTCAGATCTCTGAAGCTAATTGGGTCTGGCCCTGGTTAGTACTCGGACTGGAGACCGCTTGGGAATACCAGGTCCTGTAAGCTTCTCTCCCCGGGTAAATGCAGAGGGATTGCATCAGGAAGGGCATCCAGCGTAAAACTGTGCCAAAAATATATGCGTTCGTCCAAGATGACACGCTGTGGCGAACCCTAATGGGACAAACCGAGAGGAAAAGAAGAATTTTCATTCCTCTCCTTTCCAGCGCCTGCCTCCATCTTTCTAATTGTTCCTCCGCCTGCTCCCTGCTTTCACTGCAGGTCACAATATCATCTGCAAAAATCATGGCCCAAGTGCACGTGGCTGTTAATTTGCGTTACCGTCAGGATGAAAGATCCTAGGAAGCATTATGAATCATAAATATGGATCTAGAGAATAAGCTACTAGCTGATTGTCAACTACAAAAAAGTGAAAAAGGTTCCGCTGTTGTGTAAACAACTAATCAAGACGTTTCTTCCTTACTTAGCTAAAACTGAAGAAAAATATGGAAGACATATCAATCAGGCTACTGTTGTCGTTATGGCTGAAGTATAGAAAATATGTATTTCTATTTAAAATATTATGTGTTACGTTACTGTTACAAATAACCCAAATGTCTGTAATGTCTTAAGTATTTCCCCACAGTATTAGTTGTTGTAGTTGTTTTACTCACCTGTTGATTTTCATTTTTTTCATTTTCGTTTCATTTTCATTTTGCTGTTGTACCGTAAATGCAGATTTTGTTCTGCGTTGCGCGAGGGGCTTTCCTGGGGACTTTTCGACTGCTTCTTGATTGTGAAAGGTCAACCGCCGCGCTACATCACCTCCGCATAGCAAGTACAGTAATTCGCCATGACATTGATGCAATATAGCTCAACTTTTACTACAGTAATGTGTAAATAACTACACGGAAGCAGGTGGGGGGGAGGGGCTTTTCAAAGCATTAGCGGACTTAAACAATCAAAGTAACTACGTGGCTTTGTGCTAGCGCTGACATGTTGTAAGTTAGCATAAAATCGTTAGCATTTGAGCTTATTTCTTTTCACGTAGTAGCTAATTCCAGGATATCAGCAGAATCGGATTTATTGTTCAAATATGTAACAACAGAATTTTTCTTCAGTAGGAGTTACGACATACATGTTGAGTACGAACAACTATAGATTGTTAAATGAAATGTATCCTTATCGGTCTTCTCCACTCTGGTTGCTAGCTTGCTAAATGTTAGCATAATAAGTCTTAATATTGTTAGCATTTGATTATTGTCTTTTACATTAGTACCTGGCCACAAGGTACAAAGTTGAATCGCTGTCTTTTTTTGGTTTCTGGATTCAGAACTCGGCAACCCAGAACCACTTAGAACACAGGTGTCAAACTCAAGGCCCCGGGGGCCAGATCCGGCTCGCCAGATGATTTTTATGTGGCCCGTGAAGGCAAATCATGTGTCAAATTCCATGATTTTTGTGATAATCTGGAACAAAATTTAAAGTTGTTATGTCATAAATGATAAAGTTGAGATATTGCAAGCATTTTTTTTGTGTTATGAAATGTGAATAATAGTAAAAAAAAAAAAAAAAACATTACGCCTGATTTCTGCTTGAAAACTAGTTCATAAATTTCATGTGTAAATATCATGAGGCGAAAGATTTTCATGGATTCACAATCATAACGGCCCCGGGATGGTAATTGTAACTACAATGTGGCCTGCGACAAAAATGAGATTGACACCCCTGACCTCGAACCTAGCTACATACATAGTTAGCATACCAACAGTTAGCATTTTAAGAACAACTCTCCATTTTGATTAGGCCAACTGACAATAGATCTACATTACATTAAACATCGCAGCGGGGGTTTCTTTCTATTTTTTTTTAAATGTTCTTGAATTCCAAGTTCTAAAGTTTACTATTTATATATAGGTTTCATGGCTCAGGCGGTTAAGTGGGCTAACCAGAAATGAAACGTAGTGCAAACTTAGCTACTCTCGGTCCTGTATCACTAAAAACACTCGATTTACTAAATGTTATGTGTTATGAACCAACGGTGCGGGGGCGGACCTAAATGCAGGAGTTCCAGGCAGAGGCATAATGTTCAATGTGTTTTTTATTCAGGAAACGGGTCGATACCAAAAAGCAGTCCAAAACGAGGGAGAGGCAGGATCCAAAATAGACATCCAGCAAGGTCCGATGACTATAAGGCAAACTCACCAGCTTAATAGGACTTGCTCAAACCAAATGGCACAGAATCGCTGTGACTAAGAAGCGTAGAGTCCCACAGGCAGTGAATGCAACTCCCTAATGCTAGACAACGAACTGGCAAATGCCAGTGACAAAAACTCCAAGGAAATACTTAGTCTAATTACCGTGCCTAATGCGAAACAGCCGGCGACTGGGGTCAGAGGTGACACCGCCCAGATCAGTGGCCTGGCCACGCCCCTCTTGGCAGTGGCCAAGCCTTGCCCGTGACAATTATGGTTTTTCTTATAATACATAACATTATGACTTCATATATTCTCATTTTGCGTAGTTGGCAAGCATGTCTCCATTCAGTTAAGTGAGTGAATATGAAGTTTCCCCTTTTTGTGAGGGGGGGGCTGCAATGGTAAAACGATGACCTGGAATGTCGTCGTCTCGCGCCGATCAAATAACTTCCCGTTTCCCAGCGTCTGCCGTTTATCCGCCTCTTGTGCGCGTGGGTGAGCCGAACGTGTGTGTGTGGGTAATGCGCGGTTTACGTGCGCTCGAGGCACACGGATGTGCATCTGCAGATGGGTAACCATGACAACTGCAGGACGACGGTGGCAGGAGCGAGCGCCGTCGTGCTTCACCCCCCCCCCCCTCAATAGATGCAGCGATTACGCATCTCTTCATTCCCTCTTCACCTTGCCCTTTTTTTTTTGCATACTCGCTACGTGCATCTTTTTGGTCATTCGGAACATCGCCGCAGTTTTTCACATATGGGGTGACAGCTTCCTGTACTTGCTTCGTGAGGTGTCTCAAGTGAAAGCGCAGCGGAATTTTGAAAGCTAAATCAGCCTGACGTCTGATAATTTCACGTCAAGTCAGTCTTTAAAGTGCCACTGACATCCCTGTATACATGGTAAAATAGATATTGTTATAAAAATTGCATATCATGTTATGAATTTAATGTCTATAAGAAAAAATAAATATGAGCGGAGAGCGCGCCATCCGTGCGCAAAGTTGCGGGAGTCTCACTCGACATCCAAGTGGCGGCCATATTGCCTGCTACCTTGTCGCAGTCGCCATTAAGGAGATGCTGTGCCACCTGCTAGCTGCGACTTTTTTTCACACGCACTAATTAGCGTTAGCGCTGCCATGTTAGCGTTAATACCACCGCACTAGCGTTAGGATTAGCACCGCCACATTACCGTTAGCGCCGCCATGTTAGCGTTAGCACTGCCACGTTAGCACCGCCACATTAGCATTAGTGTGTACCGAGGCTTATAAACAGGTGCGTTCTGTTGGCAGTAATTTCATGTCAGATAAAATGAATGGATGAATGAATCATGTCCTCCTACTGTATTTTGATGTACTACGTAATCCGCCGCCGCGTTAACGTTAACACCACCGCGCTAGCGTTAGCATCAGCACCGCCATGTTAGCATTAACAGTGCCGCGTTCGCACCGCCACATTAGCATTAGTGCTGCCACGTTAACGCCACCGCACTAGTGTTAGCATTAGCACCGCCACGTTAGCATTAACAGCGCCGCGTTAGCACCGCCACATTAGCATTAGTGCTGCTGCGTTAACAACACCGCAATAGTGTTAGCATTAGCACCGCCGCGTTACCGTTGCTCATATTTATTTTTCATATAGACATTGAAGTGTATCATGTTGTATGTATTTTTCATTACAATATCTATTTTAGAATGTTTATAGGCATGACACTTGACCTTTAAACATCACATGAGGCACCACCATATGCATCAACATGTCATCATCGTCAATTAAGAGATTTTTTTTTTTTTATTCAAATTGCTAAGCAACTTCTTTTTACACTTTAAAGTATGGGGCAATCATTTAAGAGTTTTAGTTTGTATTGTTTGTATTTTCCATTTAATAGTTTGTTCCTCTCTTTTTTTTTCCTTTTGTTTTCCTTTCCACTTAATACTTCTTCAATGGATTTTTTTTTTTTCCTTTTCTTTTTCGGAGTTTCCACCTAAATGGCGAGTTCACGGCATGAATTTTTAATCTGTCAGGAGCCATCTGCGTTTCGAGTTAATCTTGCAAGGGGACCGTGTCCTCGGGGGGAGCTTTGCTGAACTCAAAGCACGAGATCGAATTGTTTGAAGAACGCGGGACGGGAGTTTTGTTTTGAGAGAAAAAAAAAAAAAAAAGCACAAATGACTTTAAATGGACGCTTCTATTTTGGTGAAGGACACGCCAAAGCAATGTCATTAATCGAGAGGGGTAATCCGTCATCTTGAATGTAGACCGAGCGAGACAGCCTGCAAGTCCCCTGGCTTGTTTGTATTCAGCGTTCAGTTGTTTGTTTACATTACTGCTTGATATTCACCTGAAGTGCTCCACACCTCCACCGAAATCACTCTTGGCTCTGTTAACAACAACAACAAAAAAAGACGTGGAATTGACTTGATGCTTTTGGAGGGTGTGTGCAAAATGATGAGCAAATCGACTACACAGGCGTAAAGGCGTAATGATCGCCGCGTTGAATACTTTTACAGCAAAATTGGTCCGTTTTCTGAGCCAAAGACAGACAAATTTAAACGGTCGAAGATGCCACACGTCAGCAGACAGCTTCTCTAGATCTCGATCGAGGTGACGCTCTTTTTTTTTTTTAAAAAAAAAAAAAAAAACAGCGATTGATCTCCCTCGTTATTGTCGGGGTGACGCATCTGCGCTTTTTGCGTGGGTGGGGGGGGGGGGGGTGTCAAACATATTTTTGTCGCGGGCCGTCACGATTTGAAACCATAAAAATATTTAATGCCCTCGTCGTATTACACACTAAATTTATGAGCTAGTGTTGGATTCAGAAATTGAGGGGAATGCATTTTTCAACCAATCATGTTTGGTAACGCAACATTGCTTTTAATATTTCGTTATCGTTTATGATATATGGCAACTTGAAATTTTACCGCAGGTTTTCACAAGACTCATGGAAGGCGACGCTAGAATTGCCTCCGCGGACCACATAAAATCATGTGGCGGGCCGGATCTGGCCCCAGGGGCTTGAGTTTAACACCTGTGTTTTAGGAGATTTCCCACTAGGTTTTGGATTATTTATGAGAATTTATGACCATTTTCCCCAAAGTGAATGTCTTTTTGATCCTTGATTTGTGCACTGGTGCAGTGTCATGTTGAAACAGGAAGGGCCCATTTCAAAACCACAATATTAGTCCCTGGATCCCCAGCGAAAGGTACTCTAACTCAGGGGTGCGCAAACTTTTTGGCTCCGTGGGCCACATAACATCATGCAGCTGGCCAGAGCTGGCCCCCGGGCCTTGAGTTTGACACCTGTTTCTTAAAAGATTTCCCACTAGGTTTTGGATTATGAGAATTTATGACCATTTGATTTGTGCACTGGTGCAGTATCATGTTGAAACCGGAAGGGCCTATTTCAAAAGCACAATATTTGTCCCTAGATCCCCGTGAAAGGTATTCTCACTCAGGGGTGGGAAAACTTTTTGGCTCCACGGGCCACATAACATAATCTGGTGGGCCGGATCTGGCCCCCGAGCCTTGACTTCGACACCTATGGTTTAAATTGTAAGATTTGGTTTTCCGTCACTGGTGATTCGTTGTGTCTTGTGAGTTTGAATTTCGGAACGCAACTCCGAAATGTTCCGTTTTAGTAAAATTGAAACGCGGAGGCGGACTGCGGCGGCGTCAACGGTTTTTAATAGTTTGTCGGTTCTAAGGATCTTGGCTTCAGACAACTGCAGAATGAAAAAACTGGTCACTTCCACCCTGGGTCAAACCTCTGGTCTCACATTCTGATAGGCACAGAAAACGTGATGCAGGCAGTTATAATTAAAAAAAAAAAAAAGGCGAGTGCAAGAAAAAAAACAAAACAAAACGATTAAAATAATAGAATGGGTAATGAAGGTGAGGAAGGAAACGTCCCTCGTCTTTCCCCGTGCGGATGGGAAATGATTGCTGCCAGAGCAGCTGATATCTTGTCGCTGAACGCGGTCGGATTCTGCTTTTGTTGCCAAGCAACAAAAGAGTTTCAGAATGTGTATTGTTTGCATTTTTTGGGCACGGTTGGCGGATTTATGGAGCCGTGCGATATACAGGACACGTTACAATATATTTGAACGTAGATACAGAAAGCTTTACGCGGAATAAATGTTTTTTTTTTTTTTTTGTGGCGCCGATTGACATTGATCGGATTATGACCATGAAGCCGATCGTAATAAAATACTCAGATTTACTATGATCCCAAAAACCAGGTGCTAAAACAGGTTTACTGTAAAAGATTGTATGCAGTATTGGTGAGCCTTGTTTGTGAAATTGTGTGTTTAGTCCTATCAGATGGCTTCTGGTTTTTGTGGTTTAGTTAGCGCTGATGGTTTTCACCCTGGAACGTTTTGAAGCGCACCCCGAGCGCAAATAGAAGTATGAAGTGATGGAATAGGAAGTGTTAGTGGAAGACAAACTCACAGTTACAGAAATCTATTCCTTCTATAAATGATGTGATGAAAAAAAAACAAAGAAAAGTTTTTTATTTTTTACAAAAAGAAAATGTGTTTTTTATTTGTACAAAAAGTAACATACAAAAATATTAACTTGTAACACCAGTGGCACGCGAACAGTAGCGCTACGCTGACGCTAGCGCCACGCTAACAGGGCCAGTCAGGGAAAAAAAAAACATACCGGTAAAAATCACTAAGACTCGGCCCCCAGCCTTGTAAACTTTTTTTTTATTAACAAAAGTGCAGAATAACTGTAAACAAGCAAAAAGTAAAGAAAAATAGTTTATTTTTTACAAAAAGTAACATACAAAAAAAAACTGGCAACGCTGGCGCCGCGCTAACACTAGCGCCACGCTAACGCTCGCGCCGCACTAACAGGGCCGGTTACAAAAAAAACCACATACCGGTAAAAATCACTTGAGACTCAGCCCCCAGCCTTGTAAACTTTTTTTTTTTTTTTTATTAACAAAATTGCAGAATAAGTTTAAACAAGCAAACAAAAATAGTTTTTTATTTTTACAAAAAGTAATATACAAAAAAAAACAACTAGTAACACTGGCGACTCGCGAACACTAGCGCCACGCTAGCGCCGCGCTAACAGGGCCAATTAAAAAAAAAACATACCAGTAAAATTCACTGAGACACGGCAGTAACACGCTGGCACAGCGCTATCAGGGCCGAACTGGTAAAAGAATTTTCCTCGGCATATATATTCCACCGGTCTCAGTCTTACCTTTTCCGCTCGAGTGCCCCCTTGTGGCTGTTAGAAAAAATGCACAAATTAGCCGTATCACCGCAAAAAACGCAGGGTTGAAAGTGTGTGGCTTATAGGGCGACAATTACGGTAGTTGAAAATCCTGTTTACCCTTCATTTCTGATTACAATACTAGTTGATAAATTGAATGCGTAAATATGATGGGTCAAAATTCAAGATTTTCGTGGTTTTAGTCATAATGACCCTCTGACAGAAACCGTAACTACAATGTGGCGCGCGATAAAAACGAGTTTGACACCCCTGCCCGCTTTATTTTCCCACGTGGTCTTTTAAGAAGACTTGCCATTAGTCTCCGGTTTGATAAACTCCGAGAGAGTCCAAAATGAACTCCGTTTGAATCCCACCACGGTGCTGAACGGGGGAGAGAAAGGCAGAGAGTGCTGTTGAGCAACGACACACACACTCGCGGCGTTACCGCCTTCACTCAGCGGAAAAAAAAAAAAACAGCCCGCGGACGAGGCAGCCGTCGTCCTGGCTCCGTTTCCCCTCTTTAACACCTTCTCCGATCCCTACGGTGAGTCAACAATCTGCTGCTCTTTCCCCCCCCCGATCGCCGTTTACGTGCGAAAAGCCGGATCCGTAGACGGTGCGAAATGGGCCGCGCGGCTGGATCGATGCCGATGCGATATTCCCGCAGCCTGTTGCCAAGGCATGATCGCTTTCGCTCGTGGGAATCAGATGGGCCACCGTGGTTCTGAGGTGCCGGATCGTTCGGAGGTGGTCTTTACACGTCGCAGTTATTGGCATTGTGCATTATTATGGAATTATGTAACTGAAATAGTGGAACAGCGTGAAATAAAATATTACAAGAGATGGATCATGAATATCACTTTTTTCAGGGGTATCAGCAGCCTAAAGTTAAATCGGATTTGCTACAAAGCATCTATTCGATCGTTCTTACAGATGACATCATACCTGTTGTTGTTGTTATTATTATGTTATGACGGAAACTGAGTCACCTACTTGACCTTTTTGCGCTCAGTACGTACACTGATGCCGAGTTGTACAACTTGACATTTACGCCTGATTGGATAGGCCGAAAATTGGCATTTTTTGATGATAGGCTGCTTGATTTTGATGTCGTAATTCTCAGATCCCGTCACGACCCATCGGAACGAAGGTAGGACCCAAATGCAGGACTCGGGAGACGCAGATGTAAATCGGGAAAAACGTTTATTATTCAATGGTCGGGGATCGGGCAGGCAGTCAGGTGCAGCAGCGGTAGTCGGGACGTCGGGGGTGGAGAGCAGGTCAACGGGCAGGCGGGAGTCGGTACACGGGAGAACGATCAAAGCAGGCAGAAGTGTCAAAGTAGTCAGGCTTACGGGGTCGGTCGGAGGACAGGTGGTGGTCGGTACACACGGGTTGTCGATCAGTGATACGGGAGTGCTCGAACGGGGCATGAACCTCAACGATCTGGCGGAGGACCAGTCGTCATCGGGGCCCTATATATACAGGGGATAATCAGCCTGCATGAGGCGCAGGCGTGTGCCTCCCAATTAGCGCGACCGCGCAGGCACCCGCACAGTCCGGGCTGGACCGGCAGGATCATGACAGATCCGATCGATCAATAATGTAATTGATTGGCTCTGAGAAAGACGTTTACTCCATGTCGCTGTCCTGTGTATCCATCTTCTACTGCTTCTCCGGGTCGGGTCGCAGGGGCAGCAGTTTTAGCAGGGATAATGGCATAACCCGGGTGCGTCTGATAGTTTTCCATGAAAATACATTCATGAGCCGCAAAGACATTGAATTTAATTGAGGAGTTGATAACGTACTTAGCATCGGACAATTGTTATCAAGGAGGGTTTTTATGTAAGCAAAGGAATTGCGTTTGCGTTATTTCTTAAACATGGTAAATTCATCTAGTGTTTTATTATCTGATTAAAATGGTTAGAAAGTGAAACCAACTCGTTGACATATTTCTGTTCACTCCAGATTTGTAGCCTGCGCAATACTTTACACGCAGTATTTAAGACAGTTACGCGTGTTCAAATTCACATATAGCATTAATTGTATTGTATTGTTTTACTATCCTAATCATAAACCCATCTATTTTAGTAAAGAAGTTATGAAAATGGACCTGTAGTGGGAACCTTTTGTAACCTTTTGATCAGTGAATCTTTTTTTGGAATTTTCACATTTAATAATAATACCGTGATTTCCGCCCATCGAGCTGCGATTTTTTTCACGCGATTTCAACCCTGCGGTTTATGTGGTGATGCGGCTAATTTGTGTATTTTTTCTAACGGCCCCAAGGGAGGCACTCGAGCAGAAAAGGTAAGGATGAGACTGGTGGAATAAATGTGCCGAGGAAGTGACTTTTACTGGCCCTGTTGGCGCTGCGCTAGCATTAGCGCTGTGCTAGCGTGTTGCTGCTGTGTTACTGGCGTGTCTCAGTGCTAATTACCGGTAAGTTTTATTTTAACCGGCCCTGTTAGTATTAGCGGTAGCGGTGCTAGCATTAGCGCATTCTTTCCGTGAACTGTCTTTCTTAGTAAATATCTACTGTTTCAATGTGGGCACTTGCGGCTTTTACACAGCTGCGGCGTAAGTATGTACAAAATGGTATTTCCTTTACAAATGTAATCGGCGTTAGCACTAGCTTTAGCGCGGCGCTAGCATTAGCACTGCGCTGGTGTTAGGTTCTTTATGCGTACCGACTTTCTTTGTAAATATCTCGTGTTTCAATCTGGGCACTTGCGACTTTTACACAGCTGCGGCGTATGCATGTACCAAATGGTACTTCCTTTACTAACGTACTTTTAACCAGGTACGCTCTGTAGGCCGGGAATTACGGTAGCTGTGTGACTGTTTATTTCACGCCTGTCCTCTTCCTGTCAACCACTTTGGAAATGCCGAACAACAAATTTGTTGGACCACGATTGAATTGCTTGCTTTGGGCAGGGCACAACCACGAAACATTTTCTTAATATCTAAAAATAGATATTAAGTTTAGGTTTATGTAATCAATGATGACATATTATGATGACTCTACAATCCCCTTTGATCAGTGCCTTGACAAGCAGGTTGTTGTTCTTTGCTTTTGATCCTGGACACCCATTTTTTTTGGGGGGGGGGGGGGGGGGGGGTTGGGGCTGCTCTGTAGCCTATTGCAGGTTTTGCAACCTTGAGAATGTTCCAGTAAGAAATTCAAAATCTGTGCTCTGCTTCCGACAGACATCCAACACTGCAAATGCTGCATTTTAAAATCAGAACTAAACCTGTTACTCTTTGCCATATTATCTTGGTGTTGTTACAAAGATTAATTTTTTTTTTTGTTCCTAAATGTTTTTTTTTTTTATTTTACTTCTCCAGCCACAATGAGCGAAAGGTGACGTGTAAGCACCCCGTCTCAGGAGCTCCCTCCCAGGACAACTGCATCTTCGTCGTGAACGAACAGTAAGTCTGCTTTCACGATCTCGCCATAAAATACCGTCATTTCCGGCCAATAAGCCGCGACTTTTTTCCACACCCTTTTGACCCTGCGGTTAAAGCGGTGATGCGGCTAATTTGTGCATTTTTTTTTTTTTTGAGCGGAAAAGGTGAGAGTGAGACCGGTGGAATATATGTGCCGAGGAAGTGACTTTTACCGGTCCGCGCTAGCATGTTACTGCCATGTCTCAATGATTTTTACTGGTATGGTTTTTTTAACCGACCCTGTTAGCGCAGCACTAGCATGAGCATGGCACTATTGTTAGCGCGGTACTAGTATGGCGCTAGTGTTAGCGCGGCGCTGGCGTTACGAGTTAATGTTTTTGTATGTTACTTTTTGTAAAAATAAAAAACAAATTTTCTTTGTATTTTTGCTTGTTTAGTTATTCTGCACTTTTGCTAATTAAAAAAAAAAAAAGTTTTCAAGGCTGGAGGCCGAGTCGCTACAGATACGGCAATGCACTCCCATCCTTGCGTACTCTACTACTTAAGCATGCATTTTAAGCAATAAATAAATATATTTCTTAAATTATTTCATGATATGAAGTATTTAAACTGTACATGTATTTCTACTATGCAGTTTATTGTCAGGAAAAGCTAAAAAAAAATGCTTTTAAAAGCCCATTTTTTCAGGCTTGGAACGGATTATTTCTTTTTCCATTCATTGTAATGGGAAATACCGATTTGGATTTCGAACAAATCACTTTTCGAACTGCCTTCCGGAACGGATTGTGGTCGAGAACCAAAGTTGTACTGTACTGTTGTTTTTGTTTTTGTTCCAAGCAGTCTATTTCCCTCATTTCATCACGTTTATTGGCTGCACTGCATCCAGCACTATATCTATATGTGAATACCAGATTTTTTCAATCTAATCTGCCCTCAGTTTTCAGAATTTTAATATAGTTCTTTTTTTCTTTTTTTTTTTAATAGTGTGGTACCTTGAAAACAAATCTCCTTTTCCTTAAAGTACATGACACACCGGGGGCCCGGAAATCCCCCCGATCCGGCATCGCCAAAGTGCTCAGGCACACCGCAAGGGCGCTTAAAGCGGGTGGAGGGTGGGGGGGGGTGAGGTAGCTTAAAAGCTTAAAAATAGGTTTGTAATCATTAGAGTTATTACACATTATTAACAACTGTTCGACACCCTACCTCGGCAATATCTTTTGCTTTATACGAGACTCCCACCCCCGTGTGTCCGAATTTAACGTGTCTTCATATGACAATAAACGTTTGAGGGCAATGGCTGCGGGTCCAAACAGGAAGTGACATCATTCAATGTCAATATGAACGATTCCATTTGACTCATCACAGTATACTTTTTATCATATTCATCTAAACATTTAATCACAATTTGTGATTAATTCTTCCATTTTTACTTGGATTATAAAAGTACTCAGAGTCCAGACCTCCCGGTCCTTTGCATAGATGCAAATATTTATAATTTTCTATATCTGTGACGCACATCTTCATTGACTTTTTTCACATTATTTTATGTCATTATTCATTGTAATTTTTTTTTTTTATTTGACTGAATTTTGTTTGTATCCATGCTTTTGCATTATTATTTTGTCATCTCCTTTTCTTTTAGTGTGAAATATGGAAAGCTTGTCCATCCAGACCAGCCCCTCGAGGCTGACATCAGGTAATAAATCATAATAATAATCACAAAAAGTAGGTTTGACCATTATGAATCATTTTAATGCAGAATGATAAAGGGATGCACTTATTCATTCATATTTTTCAAAAAGCATTTCTCAACCAGCTTTTGGAGTTGCCCAAGAATCGTGTCGTGATACTGGAAATTAACCAACTGGTCGTTGTCGTTCACATTCTTCCAAATTCTTTTTTTTTAAAATCCAATCTTAATAAATTCATATTTTCAAAATATTTTAAATGACTGATTTACTTCTCATCCACCCTGTACACAAAAATTTTGGGACTGGGTCCGACTGATGAGACTAGGATTTGTCAAAACATATAGTGGAATTTACAAAACTATTGGAAGAATATACTTTGAATAATAATATGCATTAAACATAAAATGATGCATACAAAGAAAAGAACACTGTCCCTACTGTGAAACGTTGGAGACACCATAGGGCGTCTTGAATCTGTACCGGCTGCATCGTAATCTCAAGGTCAGAAATATTGGTCTCTGCTGCAGGTCATAAATTCTCAAACTTGGCTGAAAATGGCGAAAAGCAAAATATAAAACTCCAAAATTTTGAAATAACCTTGTAGAAACCCAAATTTTAATCCCATTGAACATCACGTGGAAGGGTTTTAAGTCTGGAGTCCGAAGAACGGATCGTACAAACTTGAAATAGCATTGCGTTAGCTCACAAGGAGTAGGCCAAAATAGCCTCAAAAAGTTTTTCAAAGGATAATTCATAATTTTATTTCATTTGCAAATGATCATAATTGCATGCGCATTACATAATCCTGTATATTGTCAGTTTCACATTATTTCCGCGCCTCTTATTTTTTGTTCATGAATACAAGAATACAAACAAGGGAAGTGTTTTACTCTTCTCACATTCACCCCTACGAATACTTCCAACTGACTACGGCGAATTTTACTGTCCAAAATACATACATGTGATTTTTGAACAATGTCAGCTGCTGTATACACATCATCAGACACGTGCACCGCATTAAACGGCCAAATGTGAGGAAAAAGAGCATGTTAGCATACAATGTCACGTTTAAAAATGGAAATAAGAATATTGGTGTCAAACCCAAGGCCCGGGAGCCAGATCTGTCCCGCCACATGATTTTATGTGGCCCCGGGAAGGCAAATCATGTGATTCCACGATTCTTCTTCAAATCTCTACCAACATTTCCAATTGTCATAAATGCTAATGTTGAGATCCTGTACGCATTTTTTGTGGGTGTTACCAAATATGAACAATAGTTGCAAAACCCATTACCCTCGATTTCTGACTCAAAACTAGTTCATGAATTTCTTGCAGAAATATAATGAGGCAAGTAAAGACTTTTATGGTTTTTCCAGTTTCAGCAGCTCTCTGAGGGAAACCAGAACTGCAATGTGGCCCGTGACAAAAAATGAGTTTGACGCGCGAAACAGATTCTCTTCGGCGCTGAGTCGTTTGAGAGCGTGAGAAAGTCATGGCTAAAATTTATACTCTGTAAAATAAAAACACGTTTGGTTCTGTACAGTATACTCTTGTCAAAACGTAGAGTGCAGTTGTAGTTACATGTTGCAGATCGCTGGAGGTGTCAATTTGTCACCTAGCATCCTTGTTGGCACATGTTCTTGCACCCATCTGTGTGCTCAAGTCTATGTTGAGCTAGTCTAGTGCACAACAAAATTAGTTATGTACGGTAATTATATTCATTATAACCCCTCAAAGTTTAATTGCACCCACAATTTGTTGTATATTTGTTACGGAACGCTAGCAGTTAGCATTGAGTCATTAGCGTAGCTGCTGCAGTCCGGTTTGACATTGTCACGCTTTTTAGCGTTTAATGCTAATAGCCGACAGCAGGGGTGTCAAACTAATTTTTGTCGCGGGCCACATTGGAGTTAGTTTCCCTCAGTGGGCCGTTATGACCGTGAAACCATCAAGATATTTGATAGTCTCGTCATATTGCACACGAAATTTATGAGCTCGTGTTGGATCCAGAAATTGAGGGTAATTGGTTTTTCAACTATTCATGTTTGAACATTTGCTTGTAATATCGCAACGTTATCATTTATGACATATGACAATGTGAAGTTTTACTTGCAGATTTTCACAAGACTCATGAAAGTCGGCAAAAATTGCCTTCGCGGGCTACATAAAATAATGTGGCGGGCCGGATCTGGTCCCCCGGGCCTTGAGTTTGACACCTGTGACCCATACGATTTTTCATCCCGTGAAGTATATTTCATCTTTTTTTTTTTTTTTTTTTTTTTTCATACAGTACCAGAGTCACGTATTTAATCCGTCTGTCTCTCTTTACGTTGTGGCAGGACAGCTCCTAAGTCAGAGCAGGATAGTAGCGCCAATAAGAAGGAACGTCCCGTGAGCACCATGAGCGAAGCGTCCAACTACACGGGGGGCTCGGACAACAGCAACTTCACCGGGAGTCCCGCCGCCACCGTGACTCTCTCGTCTTCGTTCACACGGGTCAGTACGTGCAGGATTTGAACGTGCAAACGTGTCCTTTTCTGATCCTCTCAAATGTCAGGATAGTGACGGAAATTACAATGGCTGGACGCTACTTGCTTAACTTTTACTTGCCGTAATTTCCGGCTATAAGCCGCAACTTTTTTCACACGCTTTCAACCCTGCAGTCGATGCAGTGATGCGTCTAGTTTGTGCATTTTTTCTAACGGCCGCAAGGGGGCACTCAAGTAGAAAAGGTAAGAATGAGACCGGTGGAATATATGTGCAGAGGAAGTGACTTTTACCAGCCCTGTTAGCCCTATGCTAACATTAGCGCTGTGCTAGCATGTTGCTGCTGTGTTACTGGCGTGTCTCAGTGATATTTACGTTTTTTTTTTGTTTTGTTTTGTTTTCGGCCCTTTTAGTGTTAGCGCCGCGCTAGGATTATACTCTTTCTGTGTACCTGCAGTTTATGAGGTGATGCAGCGACTTTGTGCATTTTTTCTGACGGCCGCAAGGGGGCACTTAAGCGGAAAATGTAAGAATGAGACCGATGGAATATATGTGCTGAGGAAGTGACTTTTACCGACCCTCTTAGCTAGCGGAGTTTAAATGCACTGCATTAATAATATTATACTTTCTAAAAATAACAAATCTAAAATATATTAATTAATTAAGTAATAATTGTTATAATTAATGATAATAATACTAATTAATTATTATAAATCCCACATTAAAAGATTAATGAATACCACAATTATATTTCACTGGTATGTGCATAGGATTCAGGCATATTTTGAAGACGTTTTGAATGATTGAGGTCCAGTAGTTGTAAATCGGAGACATTGTGGTGTTATGGAACATTGAATTAATATTCTGTGACTTTTTACAAGCAAGTCAAGAACCAAAATAAACTTGCTAAATTGTGTTGCTGTTGTGAGATTCAGTTCTACGTCCCAATAACATACTCTGTTGTAGATACATAGCGTCAACGTGTAGCCTTCCACTTTTGCATAATATAATATAATAATATATTGTGGTTTTGAAATGGGCCCTTCCTGTTTCAATGTGACACTGCACCAGTGCACAAATCAAGGTTCAAAAAGACACAGATTCACTTTTGGGAAAATGATCATAAATTCCCATAAATAATCCGAAACCTAGTGGGGAATCTTCTAAGACATGATGTCAAACTCAAGGCCCGGGGGCCAGATCCGGGCCGTCACATTATTTTATGTGGCCCGCGAAGGCAATTTTAGTGTCAACTTCTATGGGTCTTGTGAAAATCTGAAAGTCATATTTCACATTGTCATATATCATAAATTATAACGTTGAGATATTACAAGCAATTTTGTGTTACCCAACATAAATAGTTGAAAAGTGCATTACCCTCAATTTCTGAATCTAAACTTTGTGTGTAATCCTATTAAATATTTTTATGGTTTCACAGTCATAACGGCGCTCTGAGGGGAAACTGTAACTACAATGTGGCCCGCCACAAAAATGAGTTTTACAACAAAACTGATTATTTAAATACACTGCAAAAATGCAAACTCTTACTTAAGTTTTTTTTTATTTCTAGTGAAAATGTTACTTATTGTATGACAGTTTAGACATTTTTTCAAAATTTTTAGTTTGACAAAAAGTTCCTTTTTAAGATGCAATAGTTTATTTAAAAAATCTCAAGTCAATTTCTATGAATTCCATTTTGTTGAAATTTTTTCCTGCGTATTTTATTGACAAAAAGTGTTGGTTTTAATATTTTTTAACTGTTTTGTGCTCATTTTATCTAAAATAGGCCTGCATTGATTTATTTTTCATTTACTTTTTTCATTTTTTTTTTTTTTAATTCCAACAGCCCTCAAGGTCTTCCAAAAAAGTACACAACTTTGGTAAGCGGTCGAACTCCATCAAAAGGAACATCAATGCCCCAGTGGTCAAAAGCAACTGGCTTTATAAACAGGTGAGTTTGACATTTTACATATTTGTCATCAGAATGATTAAGAAACAAGCCCTCAAAAAAAAAAAATTCAACATTTTTACAATTATTTTTATGTATTTCACTCATCTGGCTAGCCAGCATTGCTTTCATATTTCAAGACATTTTATGTAGTCTATTTCTTTGACTACACTGGCAGATGATTTCACTTCTTTCCACTATGAATCCTCTCAAAACTACCATAATTTCCGGCCTACAGGCCGCCACTTTTTTCACACGCTTTCAACCCTGCGGCTTATGCGGTGATGCGGCTAATTTGTGCGTTTTTTCTAACGGCCGCAAGGGGGCACTCGAACGGAAAAGGTAAGAGTGAGACCGGTGGAATATATGCGCTGAGGAAGGAGGGGACTTTTACCGGTATGTTTTTTTTCCGGGCCTGTTAGCGCTGTACTTGCCTTTTGCTGCTGTGTTACTGCCGCGTCTCAGTGATTTGGGTATGTTTGTTTTTTTTTTTTTTTTCACCGACACTGTTAGCTAGCGTGTTACTGCTGTGTTACTGCCGTGTCTCCATGATTTTTACCGGTATGTTTTTTTTTTTTTTAACCGGCCCTGTTAGCGCCGCCCTAGCATTAGCGTCGCACTAACGTTCGCGTCGCACTAGTGTGTTGCTGCTCTGTTACTGCCGAGTCTCAGTGATTTAGGTATGTTTTTTTTTTTTAACCGGCCCTGTTAGCTAGCGTGTTGCTGCTGTGTAGCTGCCGTGTCTCCATGATTTTTACCAGTATGTTTTTTTTAACCGGCCCTGTTAGTGTCGCACTAGCGTTAGCATCGCGCTACTGTGTTGCTGCTGTGTTACTGCCGCGTCTCAGTGATTTAGGTGTGTGTTTAGTGCTGTCCTACCGTGTTGCTACTGTGTAGCTTTTGCGGCTGTTTTTCTTTTCCAGTATGTTTTTTTTTTTTTTTTTTTTTTTTTTTTTTTTTTACTAGCCGTGTCCGTGCTACCGTGTTGTTGCTATGTTAAGCTAAGATAAGGTATGAAAACTTTGAAAACTCTTTCTGTGTACCGTCTTTCATTGTAAATATCTCGTGTTTCAATGTGGGTTTATATGTGGGCACTTGCGGCTTATGCACAAGTGCAGCTTATGTATGTACCAAATGGTATTTCCTTTACAAATGTACTCGGTGAGGCTTATAATCAGGTGCGCTCTGTAGGCCGGAAATTACGGTACACATTTCTTGTATTTCAGGAGGCTGTTTTCAATGCTCTGGTTTCCCAGATTTACTCGCCACTCAGCATTTTACACATGTACACGCAGAAAGGGAAGATTACAATATACAGTATGCCTCGTAGTTGAGTCTCCACATTTACAGTACTTCTGACTACAGATAGCGTTCCAGCACACACTCCATTTTTCATTGTTGATGTCAGCTATTGTACTAATAAAACAGATTTGGGATGAATTCTATTACGGCCGGAATACCCAGTAGTAAACCTTTCAACAAATTTCTCGCTCACAAATGAAAAATAATCTGTCCAATCATAAATCTTGACCTACTCTTGATCTGTAAAACAAGACATCAGCTTACTTCGAATGCAAGTGTAATACACTACACCATGATCAGCGTAGAATAAGGAAGTGGAATAAGGTAGCGGAGTGATATTAAAAAAAAAAAAAAAAATGTTGATTGATTTTTCTTTAACCTTTGACCCCTAAGGACAGTACAGGCATGAAGCTATGGAAGAAGAGGTGGTTTGTTCTGTCGGACTTGTGCCTTTTCTACTACCGCGGTAAGGAAAAAATACACTCCAGATTGTCTTTGCATGTCATAGTATTTCCATGAAGTATGAGAATTTTAAATTCTTTTTTTTTTTTTTTTTTTTAAGAAACGTTAGACAGTACAACCTCGTTTCTCGACTAGAATCTGTTCCAGAAGGCGGTTCGAAAAGTAATTTGTTCAAAAACCAAATAAAAATTTCCCATTACAATCAATGGAAAAAGAAATAATGCGTTCCAAGTGTGAAAAATTTGGCTTTTTAAAGCATTTTATTTAAGCTTTTCCTGATCATAACTTGCATAGTAGAAATACATGTATCGTTTAAATACTTTATATCAGGGCTCAGCAACCTTTTTGAGGGTGAGGGCTACTTTGTGAGCACCGATCGTATGAAGGGCTACGTGACCTGTTTGCGGAACATTTCTGAAAAAATACACTCCAGATTGTCTTTGCATATCATAGTATTTATATGACGTACGAGAATTTTAACTTTTTTTTTTTTTTTTTTTTTTTTTAAGAACTGTACAACCTCGGTTCTCGACCACAATCCGTTCCAGAAGGCGGTTCAAGAATTGATTCGTTCAAAATCTAAATCGGTATTTCCCATTACAATTAATGGAAAAAGAAATAATGCGTTCCATGCGTGAAAAATTTTGATTTTTAAAGCATTATTTTTTTAGCTTCTCCTGATCATAAACTGCATAGTAGAAATACATGTATAGTTTAAATACTTTTAGAAATATAGTTATTTTTTGCTAAAAATGTATGCTTTAGTAGTAGAGTAGGCTAGGCTGGGAATGCATTGCTGTATCTGTCGCAATTAGGACCCCAGCCTTGGAAGCTTTTTTTGCATTAACAAAAGTGCAAAATAACTTTAAATAAGCAATAATGAAACAGGGGGAAAAAGCAAAAAAAAAAAAAAAAATTATTTTTACAAAAAGTAACATACAAAAACATTAACTCGTTACTGGAGTTAATGAAATCTTCAAAACAAATCAAAAACTCAGAAATGCTAACGGAACAGAGCATTATTAAAATTCACAAGAAAAAAAGGAATGCAAAACTATCAACTACTGTATCAAATCTCTTCGGTGGGGGTGACTCGCCCCCAGGAAGTTCTTTTCTTTTCCCAAAGAACTTATTGAGCGTCACTTCTTTGGAGCCATGATTGGGGGTTACTAGTCCTCATTAGGAAGAAAAAACAGTCAGTGAATGTAGCTACTGGCACACGTCTGCGTACAGAGGCTGCGTTATACATAAGAACAAAGCGCGTTGTGGGTCAGGTGGTCGGGCCGCGCACTTGCGTTATTTTCGGGTTTTGTTCGAGTACCGATTTTCGTTCAAAAGCAAAAAATAAAAAATCTCCAAGTTTTCGTCCGAAAACCGATTTGTTCGGGAACTGAGTATTCACTGTAAGCATTCACAGATGTTTTTAAACTGCACTTTATTAATTTTTTGGATTATTCTGATAATGTTGAAGATGAAAAAGAAGATAGCATCCTGGGTAGTATCCTGCTCCCGAGTTTTCACATCTCCATGTTGTCGGTGGATGACCACATTAGCAGAAAATATGCTTTTAAGGTAAAAAAAAAAAAAATAATAATAATAATAACCCTAAACTACAAAACCCAAACAGCAAATGTTACTTCATAGCTTCCTCTCTCTCTCTCTCTCTCTCTATCAGGCCACTCACCCCAATATGAGGACGTACTATTTCTGCACTGATACAGCCAAAGAAATGGAGTCCTGGATGAAGGTCATGACCGACGCTGCCCTGGTCCACGGAGGACCGGCCAAAAACCCTGCGCTGACTGCCGGGAAATGCCCGCAGATAGACACGTTAGTTTTTCCCCGTTAGAAATACAGTCGCATTCTTTGAAGTGTTCTGAATGCAAAATGGCCTCCTGGTCCTGGCACACAGATCCCTCTGGTGTGTCGCAACAATTTAATGAGGCTCGCTCCAGTGGCATTTATGGTTAAGACCGCTTGAGTGACAAAGAAAGATCGTTAGTAAAATAGCATCAAAAGTTACTAAGTTGTGCTAGTTTTCATAGAAAATGTCAATTCAGCAGTTGGGGGGATGGGGGGGGGGGTCTTATACTGTATATCCCAAAATCTTTGAAATCATTAAACTTCATTGGGAACACACAAAATTGAGAAACGATGACCGAAGAAGATATTTTTTTCCCGAGAAACCATAATGACTTTTGTCGGTAAAATTCATTATTTGCTCACCTGACTGATCTCAGATCTGAATTGAAGTGACATCCAGTTCTTAATCACTCCACACTGACTCTTCTTAGAATATTTCGAACTAGGTTTAGGATTATTTACGGGAATTTATGACCATTTTCCCCAATTTTTTTTTTTTTATTTGTGCACTGGTGCAGTGTCACGTTGAAACAGGAAGGGCCCATTTCAAAAGCACAATATTAGTCCCTGGAGCCCCAAGTGAAAGGTACTCTAAATCAGGGGTAGGCAAACTTTTTGGCTCGGGGGAGGGGCCACATTGATTTTTAAAATTTGACAGACAGGCCGTGTCTAAACGTACACGTCTAAATGTACTTTGAGCCAAAACTATCCCCAAGTTACTGGCAGACGACCTTTTTCAAGCCACAATTCAGATTTCATGGAAATTATCGGTTTCAGTAGACTGTTGGTACTGTCGGAAGAAAAGCATGGAACTGAAAATACAGTAAACCCTGCAGAACTCGACACTGTATAAGCTGACATTTAGCACTTGCGCACCTACGTCATAAAATCACGTGACTTTTGTTTACCTCGCTAAGCATTGCTCAATGCGAAGTCGGTTGGAGACAACACGGAAGTATGTCTTGTAACACGACGCGCAGAGTCTTGTCTGACACCGTCAGATGTTTAGAAGGTGAAAATAAACGACGGTACATGGTAAAATTAGATAAACTCGGCATAGAGGATCCATATTTAATGCCGAACTCGATGTTTTCGCCGATAAGAAATTGGACTGTTAATTCGCTTTGGCTTGTCTTGGACAACTCGAGCTACACGTTTCTGATGAGTAAGTCGTCAAGATTTACATGGAAAAATTTGAATGCGTAGAAAAGTCCGGACGCGTACGAATACTTTGTTGCTGGATCTGTTCTCGTCAGGAATAAATCCCACATAGTGACAGCTTTGACAGCTTGTGAACGTGGGAGTGTGTTCGGCGGCACGTTAACCTTTGCCGGAATCCATCGCACTTTTCAGCTGGTATTCAATACAAATACCAATATTTAAATAAATGACGTCTGGTTTTATACGAACTCGCATTCATTAACTATGATTGGAAAAAACCACGACGGTTGACGGCTCGTGAACGCGGAAGTGTCTTCGGTGACACGTTGATCTTTGCCGGAATCCATTGATCTTTTCATCTTGTACTCAATACAAATACCAATATTTAAATAAACACAAACTCGCATTAACTATGATTGGAAAAAATAAAAAAGGACGGCGTCGTCTCCACGGAACGTAAAGGGAAGCGTTTGCGGCCATACTTAACCTCCGTGAACCTCTGCGAAAGTTTTTTTTTTTTTTTTAATATGCATTGTTCTCAAATGAGCCAACTTTTTGGTAATTTGAGATTGAGAAGAATAATTCCTGCCTAATATGAAGCGATGGCTACACAGGCGTGTGTGTATTTTGAAAACTGACTCCGCAACCTTGTTGAAATCCTTCTCACAAGAGTTAAAGTTGTTAGACCTGCAAAGGGTAGACCAGCATCATATTTAATAAATCAAAGGTGTCAAACTCATTTTTAATCGCGGGCCACATTGTAAGTTTCTGTCAGAGGGACATTATGACTTTGAAACCATGAAAAAATTGAATTAACCCATCATATTTACACATTAAATGTATCAACTAGTTTTGAAATCGGCGGCACGGTGGAGCAGCTGGGAAGCATTGGCCTCACAGTTCTGAGGTCTCGGGTTCAAATCTGGACCCACCGTTGTGGAGTTTGTATGTTCTCCCACTGCCTGCGTGGGTTTTCTCCGGGCACTCCGGTTTCCTCCCACATCCCAAAAACATGTAAATTGCCCATAAGTGTGATTGGGAATGTGATTGTCTCCATGTGCCCTGCGATTGGCTGGCAACCAGTTCAGGGTGTACCCCGCCTCCTGCCCGTTGAGAGCTGGGATAGGCTCCAGCACTCCCCCGCGACCCTCGTGAGGATAAGCGGTGAAGAGAGTGGCTGAATAGTTTTGAAATGAGAAATCAAGGGTCACGGGTTTTTCCAACTATTGTTGATCTTTGGTTACACAAAAATGCTTGTAATATCTCAACATCATCGTTTATGATATTTATCCGTTTTCTTAGCCACTTATCCTCACATGGGTCGCAGGAGTGCTGGAGCCTATCCCAGCTGTCAACTGGCAGGCAGCAGGGTACACCCTGAACTGGTTGTCAGGCAATCGCAGGGCACATGGAGACAAACAACAGTCGCACTCACAATCACACCTAGGGGCAATTTAGAGTGTCCAGTTGATGTTACGTGTTTTTGGGATCGGGGCCGGGATCGAACCCTGGACCTCGGGACTGTGAGGCCAACGCTTTACAGCTGACCCACTGTGCCACCTCAATTATGATATGATAATTTAAAGTTTTGGTACAGATTTTAACAACAATCATGAAAGTTGATACACATGATTTGCCTTCGTGGGCCACAAAACAATCATGCGGCGGGCCGCATCTGGCCCCCGGGCCTAGAGTTTGACACCTGTGTATTAAACATTTTGGATTGATAATGTGGAATTTATTAAAATGATATGTGAGGCGGTGGCACGGTGGAGCAGCTGGTAAAGCATTTGGCCTCACAGTTCCAGGACCTGGGTTCGATCTCGGCCCCGCCTATGTGGAGTTTGCATGTTCTCCCCGTGCCTGTGTGGATTTTCTCCGGGCACTCCGGTTTCCTCCCACATTCCAAAAACATGCAACACTAATAAATTGCCCCTAGGTGTGATTGTGAGTGCGACTTATTGTTTTTCTCGATGTGCCCTGCGATTGGCTGGCAACCACTTCAGGGTCTACCCCGTCTCCTGACCGTTGACAGCTGGGATAGGCTCCAGCACTCCCCGCGACCCTTGTGAGGATAAGCGGCTAAGTGGATGGATGGATGGTTGGATGGATAGTTAGGAAGTCAGAAATCAAGGGTAACGGGTTTTTCAACTATTGTTGATGTTTGCTCACACAAAAGTACATGCAATATCTCGACATCATCATGTATGATATGACTGGAAAATTTCGGTACAGATTTTAACAACAATCACGGAAGTTGACGCACGTGATTTGCCTTCGCGGGCCACAAAAATGATTTTTCATGTGGCGGGCCGCATCTGGCCCCCGGGCCTCGAGTTTGACACCTGTGTATTAAACCATTTGGATTTATAATGTGGACTTTATTAAAATAATATGTGAGGCAAGGCAGGTGACAAATACTTTTGGCAATATAGTGTTATTCATTTTCATTTTTTACAGTCCCCTTCCACTGTTTCTTCTTCTCCAGGTCGGACATGTCGAAAGGGGATCAGCCGACACCTCAGGAGTTGAACAACGTCTTAAACAACCGGCTCTTCAGCCGACCCGAGGTCCAGAACAACGAACGGAATCGCGAGCCCGTACGTCAACATTCCCTGTCACGGACCGACGCGAAACAGCCGAGAGATGCCGATAAGCTCCACGGCGAGAAGGAACGGGAGTACTACACCTTCCAGAAAGATGGCGGGCGGTATTGCTTGAAGCAGGACTGCGTGAGCTACATGCTCCAAAAGGACGGTGAGAAGTATCTCCTGCACAAGGGAGGTGAAAAGTACATGTTGCAAAAGGACGGTGAGAAGTACTCCATCCACAGGGACTTGGAAAATTGCTCGGTGGAGAAAGCGGACGGCAAGTACAGAGCGACGCCGACGGACGAAAAACGTGGCCCAACCAAAGACGGCGAGAAGTATTTTCGCCCGAAGGACGAAGAGAAACTCCTGCTGCAAAAAATGGGAGTTACGCCCACCCTTGTGAAAGATAATCAGAAATATGTGCCTCAGAGGGAGGTGAGGAGGCAGCTGTCGTTAAAAGAGACGCAAAGTAAATATGGAACCATACAAATTGTGGACAAATATAACACTTTGAAGGACGTCAGGAAGTACAGCACGCTCAGAGAAGGGGATAAATACGCCACTCTGAGAGACTTGGAAAAGTACGCCACGCTTTGCCACGGGGATAAAAACCGCTTCCAGAAAGATCCCAGCGCAGCGTCGTCTCACGCTAAAATAAGCGACATCAACCTGCAGCCGGCCCAGGCGGCTGCCATCGCGGCGGCGGCGGCGGCTGTGGCAGCATCCCGCCGGGGCCAGGCCGCCCTCGCCGTGCCAAAGCCCGCACAGGTAAATGGATCCGGCTCGGCGGACCACAAAAGCGACTACGGCTCGGCGGCAGACAACGAGAACCAGGCGAGGGTTCCGGCTGCTCCAGTTCAGGAACAGGAGAGGGGGTTGTGCAGAACCAATTCCATACAGCAGGTGGAGCGTATAGCTCGCTCGCACAAGCCCAAAGGGACCGAAGAGGACCGCAGGTAAGATGACTGTGACCAGATAATGTCTGAATGATCTAGAACCTTCCATGTCTCACTGGATCAACCCCGCACACTTTAAAAGTGTTGCAGTAGAACCTCAATTTACAAACTGAATTGCGACATGAATGGGGATTGTAAATTCTAAAGTTTGTAAACTGAATCAAATTTGCCCATAAGAAATAATGTAAACACCACTAATTGGTTCCAGCCTTCACGTAAAGTCTCTATTTTGGTCAAGCTTTGTACACTTTGACCGCAGTATAAACTTACACCGTTGTGTATCTCGCAGCCAGAAATAACTTGACCTACATGAGAATTTACGTCATGTTAAAAAGTTTTTCAAAATGACTGTTATGGAGCAATCCAGGAGAATGTCTGGAACAGGGGCACGGTGGTTGGGACTTGCGTATCTCTTGGGGACACAAACACGGACCCACACAACAGCATTTGTAAGTTACATGTGTCTTTGGGCCATTGTGCACAAGAAAAACTCAAATTAATTGACAGCACATATCGCAATATACTCAAAAAATAATCATTTAGAGCAGGAACAGTTGGAAAGGTATCAAGCAGCGGATACAGTTCATCAACGTATCGTCAACCCATGCATTCGCCACGTACTGTTCCATCCCAACTAAACTGCGAAACTGATCAGAAAATACTCATCACAGGGACAGCCAAATACATAGACTACAATCAGTAGACATAGTACAGTGAAACCTTATTATTCACAGACTTCAGTTCCCGATCCCCGCAATATGTGAAATCTGCAAAGTACTGATCACATTATTATTTCGAGATATCTTAAAGCTGTATGAACTTCCCCAAACTCATATTCGCCACATCACCATACTTTTATAAACACTTTTTATACTCCATTCCATGCTTTAACATACAATAACGTAGCTGTACCGTATACCTTTTTTTTTTTTTTTTACTCTTTTTATGCTTCGTAATTTTGAATTATCATGAAAAAAATCCAGCATGCACGAAAATGATTCTACATTGTAAATTATATGAAAAAAGATGGATGCATGGAACTTGATGGATAACTAATTTTAAAATCAGAAGCCAAAAAAAAACTGCTGTCAATGCACATTTGCTTTTGAGGCTCACAAAAAAATTACTTTAATTTCCGCCCTACAAGCCACTACTTTTTTTTAAAAAGCTTTCAACCCTGCGGTTTATGCAGTGATGCGGCTAATTTGTGCATTTTTTTTCTAACGGCCGCAAGGGGGCACTGGAGCGGATAAGGTAAAAGTGAGACTGGTGGAATACATGTGCCGAGGAAGTGACTTTTACCGGCCCTGTTAGTGTTGCGCTGGCGTTAGCGCTGTGCTACCGTGTTGCTGCTCTGTTACTGGCGTGTCTCAGTGATATTTACCGGTAAGTTTCATTTTAACCGGCCCTTTTAGTATTAGCGCTAGCGGTGCTACCGTTAAACTCTTTCTATGTACCGTCTTTCTTTGTAAATATCTCGTGTTTCAATGTGGGCACTTGCGACTTTTACACAGCTGCGGCATATGTATGTACCAAATGGTATTTCCTTTACAAATGTACTCGGTGAGGCTTGTAACGAGGTGCGCTCTGTCGGCCGGGAATTATGGTATGTGGCGAGCCAGATTCGGCCCCCGGGCCTTGCGTTTGACACGGATCCTCTTTTTGATGACCGCCCTTGCTTCTTCCACTTCCCCACTGAAAAGTTTCAAATTGTCGGGCCAAAAATGAAATATATTGCATATATAAAAGTGAAAACTGTATTTAAGAAAAGAGAAATGAAAGCGGAATGAATGAAGGAATCCAAACAAATCAAAGCGCTAACTCGCCCTGAAGTTTCTTGGTGGTGTAGTTGTTCCATAATCCTGCTAACACCGCAAACCTCTGAACAAACGACAACGAGAGCCAACCAGTTCTCTCCGTTCTCCCCCCGTTTCCCAGTGTTTCGTCCTACCAGACCTTACCCAGAAACATGCCCAGCCACCATCCCCAGCTCGTACCCAGATACCCCGAAGGCTACCGCACGTTACCTCGCAACAGCATGATGAGGCCCGACAGCATCTGCAGCGTGGCAGGTTCGGCGTACGATCGGGCTCTACGACCCGTTTCTACCGGCGCTGTCACGGCGGCGGAGAAGAGGAAGTCAATGAGGGACGACACCATGTGGCAGCTCTACGAGTGGCAGCAGAGGCAGGCTTTCTCCAGGCAAAGTCTAGCCCAACCAGCAGGTAGCGATACCGTCATCCGTCCATCCGTTTTCTCACAAGGGTCAGGGGAATGCCGACACTGCCGCCCGTTTTCTGACATAATTTCAATAAATTGCAAAATACTTTCAAATCGTCAACAGTCTTGCATCTACCGGCCAATCGCAGGGCACATAGAGACAAACAACAGTCGCACTCACAAGTCACACCTACGGGCAATTTAGAGTTTCCAGTTAATGTTGCATGTTTTTGGGATGTGGGAGGAAACCGGAGTGCCCACCCGGAGAAAAACCCACGCAGGCACGGGGAGAACGTGCAAACTCCACACAGGCGGGGCCGGGATTGAACCCTGGACCTCAGAAGTATCAGGCCACCAGTTTCCAGCTGCGGCACCATCCCGCCCCCTTTTTAGTTTATTGTATGAAATAAATCCAATGGTGACACAATGTCGAGACACATTGTGACATTGGCACTTTCTGGGTTTTTTTTTTTTTTGTTTTTTGTTTTTTTTTATCCCAGCAGGGCATTACGGCACCCTCCCCAGCACAAAGACGATGGGCAACATATCCGAGCACGCCGCGGTCCACTCCGTCCTCACATCGCCGTCGCACGGATCGCTCGCCCTCTACAACACCCTGCCCCCACCGAGCCAGCAAGGCGTCACCACCCCCGGCGGCTCCCACTCCGAGGCGTCTCCGCCGATCTTCCGAGAAGACGGGACGCTCGACCGTCTGCACAGGACACACCCTGCCAAGGTCGAGCGCAGGACAACCCCCTACCTACCTGATTCCGTATCAGGAATAGATCGATTCCAGCTACTGAGAACCTGTTGTTGTCCCCCCCCCCCCCCCCTCCTCATTCAGTTTGGAAGCACACTTGACCGCCGCCCTATGCCAGCCGGCGTTCCTCCTCAACCCATCACAGCGCAGTCACTCCAAGGCAAGACGGTGAGTCTTGCGCCACTCCTTTCACCCTCGCTCGCTTCTGAAGTCAGGCTAAACCTTTTCCATTTGGATTTTGCCTGCTTTCCTTTGCGTTGTTCACCTTGGGTAACAATCTGGTGAGAAATGCGGAGTACCGCATTGGTCCTGTCGAGTCTTGAGGTGGTCTGTTGTTGTTGTTTTGTTTTTTTTTTTTTTGAATGTAGCCGTTGCTCATTTCTCCTCTGTGCAAACGCTTCACGTAGCCCGAGGAACTGACACTGATGCTCATCAAGCTCCGCCGGCAGCAGGCGGAGCTCAACAGCTTGCGGGAGCACACAATATCCCAACTCGTGGCCCTGGGAGTGGAGGGGCCCAACCCCAAGGTCAGTGAATTTGTGTGTGTGTGTGTTTGCCGACAGAACTTTTGCCGTTGGGGTTGCCTCTGCGGTCCAAACCTTGAATAATGTTTTTATACGTCTCGTATCAATCAACTGATGCATGTATCTTCAGGTGGCTTGCCGATCTAGTCCAAACGAAATTGACTTTGGTTTCATTTTAGGTGACAGGTGTCAAACTCAAGGCCCAGGGGCCAGATGCGGCCCGCCACGTGCTTTTTATGTGGCCCGCAAAGGCAAATTATGTGTATCAACCTCCATGATTTTGGTTCAAATCTGTACCAGAATTTCAAATTGCCATATAAAAGATGATATTGAGAGATTGCAAGCATAGCCTTGAAAACTAATTCCAAAACTAATTGATAACTTTAATGTGTAAATATGATAGGTCAATTCAAGATTGTCACAGTTTCAGTCATCATGGCCCTCCGACAGAAACCGTGACTACAATGTGGCCCGCGATAAAAATGAGTTTGACACCCCTGTTTTGCATTATGACCGTAATTCCCGGCCTACGGAGCGCACCTGATGATAAGCCTCACCCAGCACATTTGTAAAGGAAATACCATTTGGTACATACATACGCCTGCACCTGTGTAAAAGCCGCGAGTGCCCACATCGAAACACGAGATATTTACAGAGAAAGACGGTACACAGAAAGAGTTTTCAAAGTTTTAATACCTTAGCTTAGTTTAACACAGCAACAACACGGTAGCACGAACACGGCTGGTTTTAAAAAAAAAAAAACATACCGGTAAAAAAAATAAAAATAAAACAGCCGCAGCAGCTACACAGGAGCAACATGGTAGCATAGCACTAACAGGGCCGGTTAAAAAATAAACATACCTAAATCACTGAGACGCGGCAGTAAAACAGCAGCAACACGCTAATGCGGCGCTAACAGGGCCAGTTAAAAAAACAAAAACATACCAGTAAAAATCAATGAGACACGGCAGTAACACAGCAGCAACACGCTTGCACAGCGCTAATGCTAGCGAAACACTAACAGGGCCAGTTAAAAAAAAAAAAAACATGCCTTAATCACTGAGACGCGGTAGTAACACAGCAGCAACATGCTAGCACGGTGCTAACAGGGCCGGTGGAAAAAAACCCATACCTAAATCACTGAGACACGGCAGTAACACAGCAGCAACACCCTAGCGTTGCGCTAACAGGACCGGTTTAAAAAAAAAAAAAACCTAAATCAATGAGACGCGGCAGTAACATAGCAGCCACACGCTAGCGCGGTGCTAACTGGGGCGGTTAAAAAAAACATACCAGTAAAAATCAATGAGACACGGCAGTAACACAGCATCAACACGCTAGAACAGCGCTAATGCTAGCGGAAGACTAACAGGGCCAGTTAAAAAAAAACATACCTTAATCACTGAGCCGCGGCAGTAACACAGCAGCAACACGCTAGCGCGGCACTAACAGGGCCGGTTAAAAAAAAAAAAACGTACTTAAGTCACTGAGACGCGGCAACAACACGCTAGCGCGGCGCTAACAGGGCCGCTTAAAAAAAAAACATACCGGTAAAAATAACTAAAACACAGTAGTAACACAACAGCATCACGCTAACACAGCGCTAACGCTAGTGCAGCACTAACACGGCCGTTTTAAAAAAAAAAAAAACAGACGGTAAAAGTCACTTCCTCGGGACATATATTCCACAAGTCTCACTCTTACCTTTTCTGCTCAAGCGCTCCCTTGCGGCCGTTTGGGGGGGGGGATGCAAAAATTTGCCGGATCACCGCATAAACCGCAGGGTTGAAGGCCCGTGGAAAAAAGTTGCGGTTTATCGGCCGGAAATTACGGTAGTTGATTGATCCAACAATCATTTTTCGACTCAATTGTCAATTGTGTATTTTTTTTTTTTTTTGCAGTAATGTGAATTTGTTTTTAGTGGGTTTTTCTTTGGAATGGGGGGGCTTGCATGTTTTTTTTTTTTTTTTTTTTTTTTTACAGCATGAGTATACTCTCCACATCCTTGCCTATTAATGTTATACCTCAAAATATATCTCCACCATTGTTTCTGACCTTTTTATTGATTCATTTACTTATATTTTTCAATATGTATTGTGTTTAGAGGGCAAAACTACTTCTAATAGGAAGAACGTCATTGAATTATTGTTGCTCTGATCAGAATCAAATAATTCATATCGATAGTATTTAACAATGATGACATAAACAATAATAAAATGAAATAATATTAGAGAAGACGGCAGTCCAAATTTTCCTGTCATCAGATTTAGGAAACATAGACAAATACAGTGAATGTCAAAATATTCCCTTATAAACCCCCCCCCCCCCATCCCTTTCTTTCTAATAATAACTTGACCCGCTCTTACCAAAGCGAGCCTCGCTTTCTTCTTCTTCTCCTCCCCCCCCCGCCGCTGCCACCGCAGACTGACGTTCTTTCCCACCATCTTCAGAGGAACCTCGTTTACCTGGACAACCAGGTGAGGCCAACCTGAACACCCTCCCCGCCAGGCGTGTTTTCGAGACATCTAAACTTTCCGTACATGCGCACTTCACCGTTGAGAATTCAAAAGCAATATTTGCTCCGAAAGGTTGTGAAGAAAAGGGTCCTGTGATTTTTGTGCAGGCGTATTTTCCCCTCCCTCTTTTTTTTTGTGTTTGTGTTTGCTTGATTATTTTTATTAACTTTGAGTCAATGTGTATTTACTTTTGTTGGTCTCGAGTTAGTTCAGTTTTTAGTACCAGTTTGGCTTCGCTTCACCCACTATGGCACAGGTGTCAAACTCAAGGACCGGGGGCCAGATCCGCCCCGCCACATGATTCCAAGCCAAATCTAGAGTGTCAATTTCCGCGATTTTTGTAAAAATCTGTACCGAAATTTCAAATTGACATATATCATAAACGATAAAGTTGAGATATTACAAGCATTTTTGTGTGACCAAGTATGAATAGTTGAAAAACACATTACACTTGATTTGTGATTACAAAACTAGTTCATAAATTGATGATGTAAATATGATGCGACGATGAAATATTTTTATTGTTTCGCAGTCATAACGGTCCTCTTAGGGGAACCGGAATTAAATGTGGCCCGCGAGAAAACTGAGTTTGACAAGCCCTGCACTATGAGATTGTTTGATCCCAGTTGGTGGGAATACTTTGTGATAGTTTTACTAATAAGTAATGTTTTTGGTTGCGAAACACGTATACAGCAGTTTTGCTACTGCGATAAGATTTTTTTTTTTTTGGGGGGGGGGGTTGACTTTGTACTTTGTAGGTGTTTGGATACGTACTTTGGTCATGAAGTTTTCTACAAAGTTACGTTGCTACGGTTGTCAGGCACTTTTGTTTGCCCTCGTCTCGCTATATTTTTATCAGTCGGTGTAGTCGAAGTACTCCTTTCCACATTTCTATTGCAGTTGGCTTTATTACGTGTACAGTGATGCCTCCATTCTCGACCACAATCGGTTCCAGAAATTGGTTCGAGAAGGGATTTTTTTCAAAAACGGAATCGATGGTTCCCATTACAATGAATGGAAAAAGAAATAATGTGTTCCAAGGCTTAAAAATTTGGCTTTTTAAAGCTTTTTTTTTTTAGCTTTTCCTGACAATAAACTGCGTAGTAGAAATACATGTATAGTTTAGATATTTTATACAATGAAATATTTTAAGAAATGTATTTATTTTTTGCTTAAAATGTATGGTTTAGTAGTAGAGTACGCTAGGCTGGGAGCGCATTGCCGTATTTGTAGCGACTCGGCTTCCAGCCTTGTAAAGTTTTTTTTTATTAGCAAAAGTGCAGAATAACTTTAAACAAGCAACTTTTTGCTTGCACCGCGCGCATTGTTATTTCCGGGTTTTTTCAGCAGCGTGGGAATTCACAACAAAGCACGTCGTGGGTCAGCTGGTCTGGCCGCGCACAATTTCCGGGTTTTGTCGGAGGCGTTCGAGTACTGATTTTCGTTCAATAGCAGAAACAAACAAAAAAAAAAAATCTAGAAATTTTCGTTTGAAAACCGATTTGTTCGAAAACGGGGACGCTCGAGAACTGAGGCTTTACTGTATATGATTTGAATGATGATGAAACAAAGGACATAACCAGAACTCCACCGTTTCAAACACAAACTACATGAACTAAAACTTACAAATATCAACTCAAGCCCGTGGACAAGCTAACGCGCACGCAGATACAAAAACAACATTCAGGTTATAATCCTGGTTATAAGCCTCGGTACACAGAAAGAGTTTAAACGCTAGTGCCGCGCTAGCGTTAGCACCGGGCAAAAGTTAGCGTGGCACTAGCATTAGTGCGGTGCTAGTGTTAAGCTTTCTGTGTAAGTTTACCGAGGCTTATAACCAGGTGCGCTAACGTTAGCGTCGCACTAACGCTAGCGCCGCGCTAACACCAGCGCCGCATCACTTCAAAAACCGCAGGGTTGAAAGCGTGTGAAAAAAGTTGGGGCTTGTAGGCCGGAAATGACGCTATGTTGCCGAGGACTGTCGAGGTGAGAAACCGTGCCGCTGCCGAAGCAGGAAGTCGCCTTTTCACACCGTGTCCACGTGGACTTTTGGTCACGTCATTCAAACACAGAACATTCGGCTTTAATTGGCACTTGTAGCATGTGTGAACGGTGACCTAAAGTGGACAAATAAAATACTTGCACCGCTCTTAAGTATCACATATTGGCAATGGAGTGCATATATATATATATATATATCTAAAAAACACTTTCACATTTATGTCACAATCAACAATTGGTCTCTGTTCCGTGGATTTCATTTATTGCGATGGTTTTCTGGAACATCCCCCCCCTGCACCCCCCACGTGATAAATGCGTTTTTACTGTGCCGCACAGCCTAACATGACAGCAGAATATCCTGTTTTTCCCTGAACACTCTGCTAGAAAAAGGAGAACGAGCCGCTTATCTTCACGATTCACACTATGATCGAGAACTCGGCACCACGGCCGCAACTCTACCAGCAAGTAAGATTTCAGGCAGGTTCTGGCTCGAGTCACCCTTAGCTCGGTCCAATTGGGATTCGGCTCTCTTGATCCTCTCAAAACGGTTCCATTTCCGGTCCCAAATGGGACGATCCCACTTCCAAACGGGTCGACTCGAGTCAGACCTTCGCCTTTGCATCTGACATGTTGCATCCATGTCTTCCCCTTCAGTCCGCACCAACCCGTTTCTCCATTTTCGATGTGGTCAGTGAACTCATCACGTCCGCAGGAAATCCTTATGATTTTTCTACCCTGGCTTACAGTCGCTTGCTATAGTCACGGATTTCCCATCTCCCCCCATCTTTGTCCTGAGTACTGTCGACGGTGTCTATGGTGTCTTCAAATAAGAAAACGTAACGCGTCATTCTATGGTGACCGGTTTGTTTATTTGCACACATTCACACGTCTGTCATTTCAATGTCACTCTGGTATTTGAAGGTATGTTGCAATTTATTGAAATTATGTCAGAAAAAGTGTGTCATTGGCGACATTGGGTCAGCATTGGATTTATTTCATATAATAAACTCCAAAGGGGGCGGCACGGTGGTGCAGCTGTAAAGCGTTGGCCTCACAGTTCTGAGGACCTGGGTTTGATCCTGGATTTTGCACGTTCTCCCCGTGCCTGTGTGGATTTTCTCCGGGTGGGCACTCCGGTTTCCTCCCACATCCCAAAAACATGCAACATTAACTGGAAACTCTAAATTGCCCATAGGTGTGACTTGTGAGTGCGACGGTAGATGCAAGACTGTTGACTATTTGACTCCTGCCTATCGACATCTGAGATACACAACCCTTGTGAGGATAAGCGGCAATTGCTTTGGGTCGGAAATTACTTTATTTACTTCGTATTGTGGAATGTTGCCATATTTTTTTGCTCTAATATAGTTATTTCATTGCCATTTTTTATTTTAAAAAAATCAAAGATACTATTTTTGGGGAAAATATTTTATTCTTAAAAAATATTATAGCAGTCCCGTAGATATACAGTATATTATATTAAGGTAACACAAAATGTACAAACAGAATAAAATATTTTATACTGACAAGAACTGTGATACAACAGAGTACTGCTGTATTGCGTGATCATAAGTTGCAGTAATTTTCTGTTTTGGTTTGTTTTCATTCTGTTTGCCTTCCATTACATATTCAAATGCATTTTTTTTTTCATCAAAATTCATCCATCCTACAGTATACATATGTATGTTATTCTTCCATGTTTTTTTTGTGTGTGTGTGTGTGTGTGTGTGTGTGTGTGTTTTTCAGATTACACCAGATGAGTACCAAGACTGCCCTGCAATCCAACCCGCGGACGATATCGATGTAAGATGCGCACTATCCGGTGTTAGCAGTACTGCAACATGTTTTGAATCGCTGTTGTTCATCTCCTGTGATTTGTTGTCAGACCAAACTGAGCAGGTTTTGCGAGCAGGACAAAGTAGTGAGGATGCAAGAGGAAAAACTACAGCAACTACACCGAGAGAAGGTAAAGCCGTCAAGTGGGTCGAGAATGTGTAAAACTGTACGCCGCAATTATGTATTGTCCATTACCAGCACACTCTGGAGACGGCACTGCTCTCCGCCAGCCAGGAGTTAAGCGGCCAGAGTAGTCCGAGTACTTCAAGCACGCAAAGCCTCGTCCAGCAGAGGGATGTGCTCCAAAACGGCCTGCTCAGTACCTGCAGAGAACTTTCCAGAGTCACTACGGTGAGCCTACCGCAGGAAGTCGTCAGACAGATGCATGGACCCTCATTTCTGGCCTATAAGCCGCGACTTTTTTCCCACACGCTTTCAACCCTGCGGTTTATGCGGCGATGCCGCTAATCTGTGCGTTTTTTTCTAACGGCCGCAAGGGGCCGCTCAAGCGAAAAAGTTACGAGTGAGACCGGTGGAATATATGTGCTGAGGAAGTGACTTTTACCGGTCCGGCCCTGCTAGCGCTGCGCTGGCGTGTTACTGCCGTGTCTCAGTGATTTTTACCGGTGTTTTTTTTTTTTTTTTTTTAACCGGCGCTGTTAACGTAATGCTAACGTTAGCTTTAGCGCCATGCTAGTGTTAGTGTAGCACTAGCGTTAGCATTAGCGCAGCCGCGCTGGCGTTAGCGTTAGCACAGCGCAGCGGCACTAGCGTTAAACTCACTGTGTATCGTTTTTCTAGCTAGCGCAGTGCTAAAGTTAGCGTTAGCATGAGTGCGGCGCTAGAATTAGCATTAGTGTGGCGTTAGCGTTAGCACGGCGTTAGCGTTAAACTGTGTGCTGTCTTTGTAAATATCTTGTTTCAATGTGGGCACTTGCGTTTTTTCTCACAGCCACAAGGGGGCACTCGCGTGGGAAAGGTAAGAGTGAGACCGGTGGAATATATGTGCAGAGGAAGTGACTTTTACTGGTCCGCCTGCGCTAGCGTGTTACTGCCGTGTCTCAGTGATTTTTACCGGTGTGTTTTTTTTTTTTTTTTTTTTTTTTTACCGGCCCTGTTAACGTAATGCTAACGTTAGCATTAGCGCCATGCTAGTGTAAGTGTAGCACTAGCGTTAGCATTAGCGCAGCCGTGCTGACGTTAGCGCAGCGCCACTAGCGTTAAGGTTAGTGCAGCGGCACTAGCGTTAAACTCACTGTGTACCGTTTTTCTTCGTAAATATCTCGTGTTTCAATTTCAACGTGGTAACGTTAGCACTGGTGCGGTGCTAGCGTTAGCGCGGCGTTGGCATTAGCATTAGTGTGGCGTTACCGTTTGCACGGCATTAGCTTTTAACTCTGTGTGCTGTCTTTCTTTGTAAATATCTTGTTTCAATGTGAGCACTTGCGGCTTTCACACAGCTGCGGCGTATATATGTACCACATGGTATTTCCTTTACAAATATACTGGGTGAGGCTTGTAACCAGGTGCGCTCTGTACGCCGGGAATTACGGTAAGTGCCGTTTATGGCTCATTTAGACTACTTGTATATGTGCTTCAACCTCTCAGACTTCTCCGTCCGCCATGTCAAGGACTGTCAATGCGGTTCTAGCGCGCCGGATTTAGAGGCAATGAAAGTAGCCGCTCTGATAGGGCGAGATTGACTGCGATCGTGCCCACAGCAGTGCCAGCGTCTATCTTTTAGAAGCGCGTTAACATTTCTAACCCAGTGTCAATTATTTGACTCAAAGATTTCTATGCAACCATGTTGGTTTTCAGGAACAATTGTTATATGCAATTAAAATATAACAGACTCAGAATTGACTGGATCACGATTTCAGGAGCTGGAGCGCTCGTGGCGGGAATATGATCGGATGGAGGGGGACGTCACTTTGGCAAAGTCCAACCTACTGGAAGAGCTGGAAGCCCTGGGGAGCCCGCAGGTTTCACAGAATACCCACACGGTCCGTTTTTCTCGTTTTTGTCGTCATTTACATTTGAACTGCATGTCTCGCGTCTTTAGACAGAGCCTCCAAGTGAGCAGCACATTCAGATCCAGAAGGAGCTGTGGAGAATTCAGGACGTGATGGAGGCGCTGAGCAAAAGCAAGCCACAGCGCAGCATGGACGGTGAGTGTATTATAAAATCATATCATCATCATCATCATAAATTATGCTTTAAAGCAGGGTTGTCCAACTCATTTTTGTCACGGGCCACTTTGTAGTTTCAGTTTCCCTCAGAGGGCAAGAGAATCATGGAAGTTGACACATATGATTTGCCTCCGCGGGCCACATAAAATCATGCGGCGGGCCGGATCTGGTCCCCGGGCCTCGACTTTGACACCTGTGATTTTAAAGTGTTGTATTTCATTCATACAGTCATACTAAAGCCGTAGAAACGTGTTTCCGACGCAATTACGAGGATGTCTAAGGACGGGATTTCATTTCTGCAGGTTGTTCGGATTCCAAGCCGCTCTCCAGCCTACAAAAGAGTGAGGTAAGCGTTAGCACATTCGAAACCCACTTTTTGAATATCACATTTGATTGAAGTGAAGTTTTTAGTGTGCATTTCTATTATATTATTTCTATTGTAAAATATAAAGTCATATATAGTGATCCGCCATCCCTCCACGAATGGACGTTTTAAGTTAGGAGTGTCAAGCTCATTTTTGTCATGGGCCACATTGAAGTTCTGGGCCGCTACGACTCCGAAACTATTTAAATGAAGGATTACCTCAGATACTGTAACTCCATAAAGTATACGCGTCACATTAATATATAACCAGTTTAAGCAGAAGCCTATAAAAACGTGTTTTTCAACTATTACCGTAATTTCCGACCTACGGGCCGCGACTTTTTTCGCACACTTTCAACCACGCGGTTTATGCGGCGATGCGGCTAATTTGTGCATTTTTTTCAAGGGGGCACTCGAGCAGAAATAGGTAATACGCCCTGTTAGTGCTGCGCTACCATGTTACTGTCGTGTCTCGGTGGTTTTTACCGGTATGTTTTTTTTATCCGGCCCTGTTGGCGCTAATGCTAGCGTTAGCATTAGCACCATTCTAGTGTTAGTGCAGCACTAGTGTTAGCATTAGCGTGGCAGCGCTAGCGTTAGTTCAGTGGCGCTAGCATTAGCGTTAGCGCAGCGGCACTAGCGTTTAACTCTGTGTACCGTCTTTGTAAATATATCGCGTTTCAATGTGGGCACTTGCGGCTTTTCCACAGCTGCGGCTTATGTATGTACCAAATGATATTTCCTGTACAAAAGCTACTCAGTGAGGCTTGTCATCAGGTGTGCTCCGTAGGCCGGGAATTACGGTACCTTTAGTTTAAAAAGGCGATTGCTATCTCAATGTTATTGCACCCAAACACAATGAGCAATAGTGATTTGCTTTCGAGGGCCACATAAAATGATCTGGCGGGCCGGACCTGGCCCCCGGGCCACTGGTTTGACACCTGTGTTTTAGTGGCTCCCATTTTCTTCCAAACCCTCAATAAGTTGGGCTGGTTTTCAATAGCCTCTGAACATTCTTCACCGCAGACAACCCCACCAGCCCCCCCCCCCCCCGCCCTTTCTCTTGCATGGCAGATAAAGTAACACCTTTTGAATTACATTTTTTTTTGGGGGGGGGGAATGAGACCAGCTCTGTTAACTGTTAACAGGCAGTGACACTGCCGCCGCTCAGTCCCCTCAAGACGGGAAACGGCGTTCCCCCCCGCCCACCTCTTCCACAGTACTACTATTCATCCGAGCACCCCCCTCACATGCCCTCCCACCCTCCGAACACCAGCAGCCGCCTGCCTCCTTACACGCAGCGCCCCGAGGACCGCAAAACCGGCTCGAGGAATGGCTCGCACAACGTAAGAGGAATTAAAAAAAAAAAAAAAAAAGCCTGCTCATCCTCGCCACACCCCGCATGCGGTTTAGTTGGCTGTGACATCAATCATCCGCAGAAGATTACTTTGACATTCACTGTCATGTTTTCACATCCCAACTTCATGCAGGATTTTTTTTTTTTTTTGACAGACACAACCCCCCCCCCCCCCCCGACACCCTCACCCCCCAACGCCCTCCCCCCAACCCACCTCAGGCTTGAATCATTAACACCATGATTCACAAACTGACCAGCTCGGCTTGTGTAGTGCGGGGTGAGGATGCATATTTTGCTTGCATTATTTTGGTGTTTTTATTGGAATTCGTTCAGTCATTCAATTCATTCAGATTTATGCATGCGTTTTTGTGTCTTATTTGACTGTGAAATGTGGCATGCTAAAAAAAAAAAAAAAGCTCATTAACTCCAGTTAAATAATGACCCAAATGGTGTATTTGATTTGTATATGAATTTCATGAATGTGAGGCGATACATGTACATTTATTACACATTTATTACAAATTGCAAAATACACTTCTTTTCATATCACACATGATCAATTCAGATTATTTCTTGCCCTGACAGTGTTGTAATCAATAGATGTGATAAGGTGTCAATCCATTTTTTTTGTGATGGCCACATTTTTGGGACCATATAAATATGTCACCGCCTCTAATAAGTATTCAGTGGCGGCTGGTCAATAGAGGGCGCTTGGGCGCCGCACCCCCTGCTGCTGAATCACCTTGAAAAGGACAAACGTGACATACCAGAATGGGGGGAAAAAATGTGAATATTTTTTGCGATTTATTAAATTGCTTTATTTATGATTTATTCACTTATCTCTGGAAATACAAACGGTGACGCTGAGGCAGGGTGCTGGATTCCAGCGCCATTTAATGTTAAACGGGGTAAGTGTTAAACACTCCCACTTCCATCAAGTTAGTGTCATAAAAAAAAGATTTGGAAATGAATAAAATGCTTGTAATAAAAAGTTATTGCTATTTATTTATTTTATTTTTTTGCGTATGCCAATTGCCCTGTGATTGGCTGGCAACCAGTTCAGGGTGTACCCCGCCTCCTGCCTGTTGACAGCTGGGATCGGCTCCGGCACTCTGCGACATTTGTGAGGATAAGCGGCTAAGAAAATGGATGGATGGCTGAATGGATAGTTTAAAAATCAGAAATGAAGGGTAATGGCCTCCGGCACCCCCGTGACACTTGTGGGGATAAGCGGCTAAGAAAATTGATGGATGGATGGATGACAATTTGCTCGTTTGGTCCAGATTTTTTAATACAAGTAATCAGCTTTCGTGGGCCATGTGAAACGTGGCGGGCCAGATTTAGCCCCCGAGGCTCGAGTTTGACACCGGCGCTGTATTTAGTAGCCGTCTCGCACGCGGCCTTGCGGTTGCGCTCAAAAGCTGATATTTCCTCGCTGCAGGGCCCCGACTACCGCCTGTACAAGAGCGAACCTGAGCTGACCACCGTCAAAGAGGAAGCGGATGAAGTCAATGTGGAGGATAAGGAAAAAGACAAGAATGAAACTGCTGGCGAGAATACAGACGTCGTAGCATCAAAAGGTATATTTAACGTCATACTGATTTTTTTTTTTTTTCTTTTTTTTTCTTTTTTACCCTTGTCTGAATGGAGAAACTCGTCAGTCATGCAGGCACGGTGCCTTGCTTCGAGGCACCTCGACGTGACCCAGGAAGCAGACTAGCATCCAACGAGTTTCCTTTTCTACAATTTCACAGTCCTCCAGTCCCCAAGCCCAAATAATTGAAATAATTATTCATGTAATCCCGCTTTAGCTTTTGGTCCGTACTAGATTTCATCAACTGGTCTAATTGGTTTTTCACCCGCAGCAGCGCCCCTCTACCCAGTGGGCTTGGTTCCCCCGAGAACCAAATCCTCGGCGATCCCTCCCGAGTCCACGACGATCGCCTCTTACGTCACCCTGAGGAAGACTAAGAAAACCGAATCCAGATCGGTAGGTTTCTCGCTTTGAAGCGCTCGAGCCGGGACGGCGACTTCTTAAAAGAAATTTGGGATTTCCAGGATCGGCCCAGAAGCGTCCTCGTAGACCCGACGGGCTACGGCGAGAGGGAAGTGGGCCGGCCCAGGATGAGCGTTGAGGAGCAGATGGAGAGGATGAGGAGACACCAGGAAGCCTCATCTCAGCGAGAAAAGAGACGGGAAGCGTTATCCCGCTCGCATTCGTTCAGCAAAGATGACCCCTTCGTTATGCTGCAGGTGACGTCCGACGTTACATATCAGATATTTTTTTTGGACTTGGAACACATTATTTCTTTTTCCTTTCATTGTAATGGGAAACATCGATTCGGCTTTCGAACAATTCACTTTTCGAACCGTTTTCCGGAACGGATTGCGGTCGACAACCGAGGCATCTCGAGGCATATTCGGAAATGCTCAATATGTCCAGGTAAGTCGCTGCACTATACTGATTAATTAAAAAAATAATAAAAATATTTTTGTAAGTATTTGATGCACTAAATCTACAGTTAAACTGGTGTCAAACTCAACGTCCGCGGGCCAGATCCGGCCCACCACATGATTCTATGCGGCCCCTGGAGGCAATTCATCTACCTCCACTTCTATGATTTGTGTGCAAATCTGTACCAAAATTTCAAATTGTCACGTGTCATAAATGGTAACATTGAGATATTATAAGCATTTTTGTGTTACCAAATATGAACAATGTCTGAAAACTCTGTTACACTTGATTGAACTCTGATTCAAAACTAGTGTAAATATGATGAGGCGAATGAATATTATTTCGAATATTTGAGTGTTTAGCACACATGGGCTGATACGTCCTGCGTATGTGGATCCGATAAGGTCCAGACCCATGCAGCGGGGACCTGTGCGGACCCCCTGGAACTGGAAGCGGCGCTGAAGCAGGTGAAGACGTTTCGCAGAACAGAACCCGAAGCTGGATCGACGACGTCGCAGGTTCTGCCGTAGTGCACTTTTTAAACGTTCATCGGTCGGAACCGGCCCGCAATCAGTACTTGATGTGATTCTGTTTGGATCAACAGGAGGCGCGCGAAGAAGAAGCGTCGCGGGGCAAGGGCGGATATTCGCCGCAAGATGAGACGGACGACGCGGAAAGTGAGGTACAAACTCGCCTTGACCTCGGAGTACTGCAACTGGTACATATCAATGAATATTTACGTCGCAAAACTAGTATGATCTCTCCGTTTTTTGCGCTAGTTTATTACCGTTCTTCTTTTTTTTTTTTAACTGACACCTCACAGCTACCGCCGCAAAAGCGCCGGCATGTAATCCGACTTTGCGTGCCAAGCGCCGGTTAATCTCCCATTGAGGTCTCGGCGATCCACTCCGAGCGTAATCTGGATCGATGACAAGATTTTGCTCGGCGCGCTGGGGACTGCGGGCCCGGAACTAGGCCGCTTTCCCGCCGCTTGACATTTCCGCACATGTTGAGCTTTTATTTTGGAGGGGGGGGGGGGGGGGTGTACTTAGCAGTCTCCGGGTACATTTGGGATTCGTTGACACGTGGACGTCACAACTTTTGAGAGAGGACAAAACACCTTGTGAATTTTTTAAAACGACGCGGTCATGTTTCCATTTTCTACCGCTTCTCCGGGTTGGGTCGCGGGGGAAGTAGCTTCAGCAGGGATACCCAGACTTCCCTTTCCCCAGCCACTTCGTCCAGCTCTTCCGGAGGGATCCCGAGGCCTTCCCGAGCCAGCTTAGCGACATACTGTAGTCTCTCCAGCATGTCCTGGGTCGTCCCGGGGGTCTCTTTCTGGTGGGACGTGCCGGGAACACCTCACCGGGGAGGCGTTCGGATCAGATGCCCCAGCAGCCACCTCATCTGGTTCCTCTCAATGCGGAGGAGCAGCGGCCCCACACTGAGCCCCTCCCTGATGACCGAGCTTCTCACCCTATCTCTAAGGGAGAGCCCGGACACCCTGCGGAGGAAACCCTTTTCGGCCACTTGTATCCGGGTTCTCGTTATTTCGGTCACGTCACACAGCTTATGCCTATAGGTAAGGGTAGGAACGTAGCTCCCTCTTCAGCACAAGGGACCGATACAAAGTCCGCATCACTGCACCGATCCGCATGTCGTTCTCCCGCTCCGTTCTTCCTCACTCGTGAACAAGACCCCCAAGATACTTGAACTCCTCCACTTGGGGCAGGATCTCATCCCCGACCCGGAGATGGCACACCACCCTTGTCCGACTGAGGACGACAGTCTCAGATTTGGAGGCGCGGATTCACATCCCAGCCGCTTCACACTTCGGCTGCAAACCGCTCCAGTTTACATTACCATTTTTTTTTTTTTTTTTAAATTGCAGCTCTGTGAAGTGCAGACGGCGGTGATTTTGGACCAGCACACCGAGACCCAGCACGTGGAGATCGTGAACCTTCACGCGTTTGAGGATCTCAAAAGTACAGAAGATGTGACCACCTCGCCGACAAATATCACCACAGAAAACAGGTGTGTAGCGACCATTTGAAAGCTGAATTTGACATAAAACCCCAGGTCTTGTGTTTTGACACTTATGATTTTCCTCTGCGGGCCACATCAAATCGTGCGGCGGGCCAGATATGGCGCCCGGGCCTCGAGTTTGGCACCCGCGATGTGAACTTTTGACTCGACCAAAACATGTGACCCAAGTCATAGTGTTTTGAAGCACTGGTCCCAATAAAATGTACAACATGTAAAGCTGACTATTGTTTGATAACAAAAACGCTTGAAACTGACGTGCAATTTAGAATCGTTTAAACAGAGGAATATGGCACCTTGATGCATTTGGAAATTGCACCCAAGGATGAAACATCCAAGTTCATAAATGACTTACTATTATCCCCGTCTAATGACCTTTTAATGTCCCGTGATGTCACACAAAAAGTATTTCACACGCGCCTTCAAATACCGTCTCTCTCCCCAACTCAAACTTTTATCAGTTAGCCGATCCTAAGCTTCAAAGAGATGACATCATCATTTGCGTTCTCGCTAATTCTTTAAAGATGGACCGGTTTGAGTGTGTTCTGTAGTTCTGTATAGTTTGATTGGTAGCGTGGTTCCGCCCCAGGTTGTGGTGGGGGGGGGGGGGGTTGCAAACATCTACTTTGTTCAAGGCCATAAGGTTAAGATGTACTGGTTAAGTAAAAAAATGTCACATGCGCAGCTCTGCTTACTCCTGCGCATTCCAGCTTCCAGAGTTCTTATCCGGAGACACCAAGCCCAGAGCCCAAGGAAGGGGAGTTGGATGTGCTGCAGCAGAATGCCGGCGAGGAGAACCTGGAGAAGCATCTAGAATCCTATAACCGGTTCCCAGCAGATGACAAGAAACACAACAATAACAACTTACTAGCTTGTAAGTGGATCGAACCTAGTATTGTCCAGAAGACGGTCTTTAACCGGTCTTCGGACTGTTTGCGGGGGGAGAGGGGGGGGTGTTGGAACGGTGAAAGACGCACATTCACGGCATCCCAATATTTGCATAATCCACCCCCCCTCCCTCCCTCCCTTTACAGCACCACTGTTCACACTCCTGAGCAACGACACGTGAGGATTCACCGCGGCATCCCACAAAAGCCAGAATGTAGCAAGTTTGCAAAAGTGCGTACACCCCAGCTTCCCGGTTTCCCAAGACCACGACACGACAAGGAGACGGAAAAGTCGGCTTCGGGCAAAGGATCCGTGGCGGTCCTGAGACATCGGGTTGTCATGTCTGTTTCGGTCCTCGTGTAGCCCAAAGGTCTATACCCCGGGAAAAAAAAAATCAAGGTTTTAGATCAGGGGTGTCAAACTCAATTTTGCGCCACGGGCCACGTTGTAGTTTCGGTTTCCCTCGGGGGGCCCATTGGTTGAAACAATCAAAATTTTTAATCGCCTCATAATATTTACACGTGCAATATATGAGCTAGTTTTGGGTTTTTCGACTATTGTTCACGTTTGGTAACAGAAAAATGCTTGCAATATCTCCCAAGTTGTCATTTATGACATGGCAATTTGAATTTTTAACAAAAATCCTGGAAGTTGACACATGTGATTTGCCTTCGTGGGCCACATAAAACCATTTGGGGGGGGCCAACATCTGGCCCCCAGGCCTTGTGTTTGACACCTGTGTTTTCGATTATTACACCCAAATTATTATTATGTAGAAATCAGGAAGATTATTCCGAATCTGAATGATACAACAGTTTCACTTTTTGAATTAAACTACATGGTCGGCACCCCCCCCCCTTTTACACCCCACTGGTGTAAAAACCAGTTTGAGTAAAATGCCATTAATAATTGTAATTATCGTTCTTGACTTCATCAAAAGTACATTTTAATATGCACAGTCTTTATTGGTACAAGTATTAAAGCGAGAATATTTAAAAAATGGTTTACGGGAGGTACTTGATGTGTAATATATGTATTATACTGTACATACTGGAGCATTTTATTAGCATTATGGTAAACGGCAGCAAATTACACATGCAGTGCTTTATTTAAACTCCAAAGTGACCACTACTGGTTTCTGTTTTGTTATTCATCCCAGATTGACTCAAGTTTTTTTGTACATTAAAAAATATGCTATAAATGAAAAAGGTTGTGATTTAATATTTGTTTTAGCAGGAGGAGAATCCGAGAATAGCACATGTACAAAGCAATAAGTAGGATTTCAAAACACATGAAATACTGTAGATGTACAATCTGTATAGAAAAGAAGAATTTATGTACGCTTGGAAAAAGGAAAAGCAAATATATTATAGAGATTATTATTATTATTAATGTTATTAGGTCCGATATGCAAAAAGTTCATACCCCATGTGTTTTATATTGTGGAATAAACGTTGATGTTCATACAAAACATTTTTTGTTCTTTCTATGCATCCACCATTATTGTTACAGTAGTTTTACTCCATTATCCAATTTGTATTTTTTTAAAATATGATTGTGCAGTAAATTAAGCAAATCCTCAATTATTGTTGGCCACTATAAATTATTTAAATTAATTACAGTCCATCGAGTGGTAACAAAAACAATCAAGTGTCATGTTATTAAATGAAATAATTATCCCAGACTCGTCACTAATTAATGTGTTTGGAGATTATGAATTTTTCATTTTTTGATTATTTTTAGGAGACTTTAAAGAGTGGCTGTTTCACAGTGGCAGACATTTTCCCATTTGAAACCGAGGTGGTGTAAAAAAATGTTCTTCGTCTGATTATTAAAAAAATGACTTAATTCGTCAATAACAAATTCATATAATTCATTAAAAAAAATGTACTTTGGGGAATAGGTGCACCTTGCAAGGATGAGAGTTTGCTCCTTTTTTCTGTTTGTTGGAACACGTGGAGGAGTTCGACCACAATGCCAAAGATTGTCTAGTTTTGCGTTTACGAGCCTCTCCTACCGAGAAAAGCGGTGACTGGTAATATGCTGATATGAATGTATATGTTGCTTTTATTCGTGATTTAAAGTGTTCATTTCGATATATTTTTGCTTTAAAATTTTTATTTACGGAATGAAAGCTTTGTTTGGCATGGGGATTTTTAGCCACCGAGCGATATGGCGCCGCTTTATACGATCTTTGGGCGTGGGGGGGGGGCGTGACGTCACTACAAACGCCTGCTTGTGTTCTGCGCTTGAATTGCAGAGGCAGCAGGAAGGCAACTTTTGGACCCAAAAAAGAAAATATTAGCCGGGGGGGGGTGGGGAAATATGGCTCAGATAACAAGCGAGGGGGGCGAGCAGGATTCCCAGCCGACGGTGGTCCACGGCGACAGCGGGGAAAGCGCCGACACCGGCGTCGAGCCGCAGGCCGTGTCGAACTCCAAACAGGAACCGGATAACAATAACGAGGACGGCTCAGGAATGGAGGTCAGCGGTGGTCGCGGGGGTGCCGGAGCGCAAAAGCGGGGCGGCTCGTCGCCGGCGTCCCCGGCTGGGGAGCGAGACTGCGGCGGGGACGGCAAACTATCCGAGCCGGCCGAGAGCCCCGCGCAGGGGAGCCCGGCGAGCAGCACGGAGTCCGCCCAAGAGGGCTCCCGGGTGCTGAGGCAAGAACAAAGGGAGGGAGGCAGCGGCTCGCCGGAGCGCACGAAGGCCGCGGAGAAGCACGAGCACGCCGGGAAGAGACGAGCCAGCGTGGAGGTCGCCTCGTCGGACGGGGAGCCGCTCAGCCGGATGGATTCCGAGGACAGGTGCGAGGGGCGTGGGGGAGCGAAAGGAGGCGACTCGGGAAGCGGGGCGACTCACTTTTCTTCCGTGGGATGCGAGCAAAAACAACTTAAAATAAAACGTTTGAATCACTTTCATCCAATGTCACGTCAATGTTTTAAACGCTTAAATCCCAAAAGTTAATTGATTTGAAATTTTAGTGGCGGCCCAACTGAATGAAACCGGCGAAGACCGGAACCAACTTCGTTACAGGTCACGTGACAGCTTCATCATCGGATGCGAAGAAAGTCGCCGCGATTTCCAAGTAATTATCATTAGTATTTTTTTTTTTTAATAGACAAAAAAGTTGACAAAACACAATATCATAGTAAAAATCGATTTTACACAATTAATTTTGTAGCAGATCCATTCTGGGTCACATTTACTTTTTCCATATTGTATTGTGACGAAATTGTACATAATTTTATACAAAGTACTAGAAATGCCAATAATCTATATTTGGAGGCGATATTCAAAGCTAAAATAATGAGACAACGAAACAGCACATCGCGCTTATTTATTGGTGTCAAACCAAAGGCCCGGGGGCCAGACGCGGTCCGCCGTATCGTTTTATATGGCTCCGCTTGTGCCGTCAGCTTCCAGGATTCTTGCTAAAATCTGAACAGAAATTGTCATATATAATGTACAATGTTGACGTACGGCATTTTTCTGCAACCCGTCACATTGGTGGTGGTGCTAATGCTAACGCTAACTTGCGCGGCGGCTGTGAAAAAAGTCGCGGCTTGTAGGCTGGGAATTACGGTACTTATTTATTATTATTTTTTTTATTTTTTTTTTTTTTTAGTATCAGCAGCACCTTGATGGACTTGGAGAGCATAGCGTCGAGCGGGCGCTCCACGCCGGCGATGTTCAACAGCCACGGCGCGGCCATGGTCGCGGGCAACGGCTCCGTGCCGGTCAACGGCAAGTCGCTCAGCTACACGTGCTGCTGGGATCACTGCCAGCTGCAGTTTTCCTCCAGTCCCGATCTGGCCGATCACATCCGAGCCACTCATGTGGACGGTCAGAGAGGAGGGGTAAGTTTTTTTTTTTTTTTTTTTTTTTTTTTTTTTTTGGGGGGGGGGGTGGTCCCATAATTGTATCAGAATATGTAATCTCCAAACACATTGGGGCGGGGGGGGGGGACCCCCTAAACCCTCGTTTGGCACGGGTGTTAGATTCCGGCAATATGTGAAATCAGTGAAGTACCGACCAACTATTTTTTTTTTTTTTTTTTTTTAAGTTTACACAAATTATAAAACTATGAACTCTTTGAGCCCCTTAATTATTTGCATGTTCTCCCCGTCCCTGCGTGGGTTTTCTCCGGCCACTCCGTTTTCCTCCCACATCCCAAAAACATGCAACATTAATTGGACATTTGAAATTGCCCCTAAATGTGAGTGTGAGTGCAGTTGTTTATCTCTATGTGCCCTGCGATTGTGCTTGCGACCAGTTCAGGGTGTACCCCGCCCCCTGGCCATTGACAGCTGGGATAGGCTCCGGCGCTCCCCGCGACCCTCGTGAGGATAAGCGGCAAAAGAAAATGGATGGATAGTGCTGAACAAAACAAGCCTACTAAAGTTGATCTACCGTCGGTATTTTCTCTTGTCCTCCACGCAGGTCTTTGTGTGTCTGTGGAAGGGCTGTAAAGTATACAACACGCCGTCCACCAGTCAAAGCTGGCTGCAGAGGCACATGTTGACTCACAGCGGCGACAAACCCTTCAAGGTGACGCACGCTTCGCACGCCGATTTGTCGTGACTCGTCGCTAATGCGAGGGCGTGGGGGGTGTCAGTGTGTGGTCGGGGGCTGCCACGCCACCTTCGCCTCGCAGGGCGGGCTGGCACGCCACGTGCCCACTCATTTCAGCGCCCAGGGCTCGTCCAAGGTTTCCAGCCAGGGCAAAGTGAAGGAGGAGTCGCCGTCGAAGGCCGGCCTCAACAAGCGGAGGAAGCTCAAGAACAAGCATCGGCGCTCACTACGTACGTACGCCGCACATATCTACATTCTTGCGGCTAATTTGTGCAAGGGGGCACTCGAGCGGAACAGGTAAGAATGAGACCGGTGCCGAGGAAGTGACTTTTACCGGTCCTGTTAGCGCTGTGCTAGCGTTAGCGCCGTGCTAGCGTGCTGCTGCTGTGTCACTGCCGTGTCTCGGGGATAATTACCGGTAAGTTTTATTTTCACCGGACCTGTCAGCGCGGCGCTAGTGTTAGTGCTAGTGCTATCGCGGCTCTAGCATTAGCACTAGCTGCGGCGTATGTATGTACCAAATAGTATTTCCTTTACAAATGTACTCGGTGAGGCTTGCAACCAGGTGCGCTCTGCAGGCCGGGAATTACGGTAGTTTTGGAATCAGAAGTAAAGTGTAATGTGTTTTTCCAAATTATATATGTTCAGGAACAAAAATGCTTGTAATATCTCAACTTTGTCGTTTATGTAATATGACAATTTCAAATTTTGGTCCAGAATTTTACGATCATCATGGAAATTGACTCTGTAGATTGGGCTTCACGGGCCACATAAAGTCATGTGGCGGGCCAGATCTGGCCCCCCGGCCCTTGAGTTTGACACCTGTGCAATATGTGCAGTATTTGTTTCATGATTATTTTTTATTTTTTTTTTAGCCCGGCCTCACGATTTCTTCGACGCCCAGACCATGGACGCCATCCGCCACCGAGCTATTTGCCTCAACTTGGCCACGCACATCGAGAGCCTCGGAAACGGTCACAGCGTCGTGTTCCACAGCACGGTACGCGCATAAAATACATACTTTTCTATATATAAACACCGTAATTTCCGGCCTAGAAGCCGCAACTTTTTTCCACACGCTTTCAACCCTGCGGTTTATGCGGTGATGTGGCAAATTTGTGCATTTTTTCTAACGAGAGAGAGCAAGGGGGCACTCGAGCAAAAAAAGGTGGAATATATGTGCCGAGGAAAAGTGACTTTTACCGGCCTGGCCCTGTGCTAGCGCGTTACTGGTGTGTCTCAGTGATTTTTACTAGTGTTTTTTTTTTTTTTTTTTTTAAACCTGCCGTGTTAGTGCGGCGCTAGTGTTAGCGTTATCACGGGGCTAGCGTTAGCGCAGCAGTGCTAGCGTTAAACTCTCTGTGTGTTGTCTTTCTTTTTAGATATCGGTTAGCCCTGTTAGCGTGGTGCTAGCATCACCGTGGGCCTAGAGTTAGTGCAGCGGTGCTAGTGTTAAACTCTGTACTCTCTTTCTTTATAGATATCTCTTAGCGTGGTGCTAGCGTCAGTGTAGTGTTAGTGTTAGCATGGCACTCTGTGTACTGTCTTTCTTTGTCGATATCTGTTAGCGTGGTGCTAGCGTCAGCGTGGCGCTAGTGTTAGCGCATCGTTAACATTAGCACGGGGCTAGCGTTAGTGCAGCGGCGCTAGGGTTAAACTGTGTACTGTCTTTCTTTATAGATATCTGTTAGCCCTGTTAGCGTGGTGTTAGCATCAGCGTGGTGCTAGTGTTAGCGCAGCTTTCACATTAGCACGGGGCGAGGGTTAGTGCGGCGGTGCTAGCGTTAAACTGTGTACTTTCTTTCTTTATAGATATCTGTTAGCCCTGTTAGGTTGGTGCTAGCGTCAGTGTGGCGCTAGTGTTAGCATAGCACTCGTGTTACGCGGCGGCGTTCGTGTTAAACTGTGTACCATTTTTGTAAATATCTCATGTTTGAATATGGGTTTCAAGCGCGGTGGTGCTACCGTTAACGTTAACTGTGAAAAAAAAAAAAAGTCTGGGCTTGTTGGTCAGGAATTATGTGTGTGTGTGTGTGGTGTGTGTGTGTGTGTGTGTGTGTGTGTGTGTGTGTGTGTGTGTGTGTGGTGTGTGTGTGTGTGTGTGTGTGTGTGTTTTTTTTTTTTTTTTTTTTTTTTTTTTTTAAAATACGTACATCTCGTGCCAGAGTTTGTCAATCATGTGTTTTCAGGTAATAGCAAGGAGGAAAGAAGAATCCGGAAAAGTGAAAGTCCTCTTGCACTGGACCCCCGAAGACATGTATGTTTTGGTTTTGTTTTTTTTTTGGGGGGGGGGTGATTTGTGTATTTAATACTTCCCAATTGTTTGTACGTTTTTTTTTTTTTTTAAAGCTTGCCTGATGTTTGGGTGAACGAAAGCGACAGACTGCAGCAGAAGACCAAAGTCGTGCACCTGTCCAAGCTCCCGACGGACACGGCCGTCCTGCTGGATCCGAACATTTACAGGCACGTACGCGTTGTCGTGTTAAAAAATTATGTTTTAAAAAAAAAAGGGGGGGGGGGGCCACAAGGGGTTTACTTTTCCTGTTCACGAAAATTAATCTGCATCTTTATCTCCACACAGGATGTTCTTCTAAGGATTTGTTCTTGTCCTGAAGGTCAATTATATACAAAGATTTATTCTTTTTTTTTTTTTTTTTTTAGGGGGGGGGTTGATGATTTTTAGAGATGTTTTTTTTAATTCCATGCCTATTAGGTGCTTTTTACATGATATTTAGAAATATGTAACTCTTAATGTAACTAGGCTCAAAACTGAAGCGTTACTGTCGGTAGACTTTTTTTTTTTTTTAGAGACAAGCCGTCTTTGTAAATATTTAAGATTTGTAATATATTTTTTTACCTTTATTTTTGGGGGGGGTGTTGTTGTTTTTTTTTAACTTTTTTAATCTCAAAATGAACCATAGGTGTGTGTACTTTTTTAACAAACTTTTTAAAATAGTTGCCGTGACGGAAGCATTTCGATGCCGGTGTCGTCTGACATTCTTTTAGAAGGGGGAGAAGTATTTTAGCAGTTATGTCAGAATTATGAAATGGACTTTTGGTCATCGTAATTAGTGCTGTAATGCAGTAATCCCTCGTTTTTCGCGGTGAATGGGGACCGGAACCACCCCCTGCGAAATGTGAAAAACCTCCAAGTAGGACCCCCAACCACCTCCCACACACTCACGGAAATTTTCATGTATGTGTATCTGGGTACCAGAATGATTAAAATATGTAAACAGTTTTTATACTTTACATATTTGAGACTAAAATTAAGATTACCACCTCTCTGGCTTTTGCTGGGCCACAACACTGAAGTGGTACAGTTTTGCCAGGACATAATCAAAAAACCTTAACCCTTGAAAAAAACCCTAAAAAAAAAAAAAAAAAAATCAAAAACAGCCTGACATATTTACAAATAAAAACAGTACACAGAAAGTTAAACGCTAGCACTGCGCTAATGCTAGCAAAAAAAAAAAAACATACCGGTCAAAATCACTGAGACACGGCAGTAACACGCTAGCGCAGCGCTAACAGGGCCGGACCGGTAAAAGGTTTGGTGCCCCCCTGTGGCCATTACTGAAAAATGCACAAATTAGCCACATAAACCGCAGGGTTGAAAATGTGTGGGAAAAAAATCGCAGTTTATAGGCCGGAAATTACGGTACATATGTAGCCGGTCAATAGCGTAGAGGAGACGTGCACAACAAGGAAGTGGGCGGGACAAGGGAAGTTGCCACTCGTGCTCTCATTGGTCGATGTCACACCGGCAACCAATCGTTTCTTATTTTTTTGCTCCATTGTTGCACATGTTGCGCTGGGGACGTGCATTGTATCAATCCACGTAATATAGTACCTACTGTAAACCGATTGGGGGGGGGGGACACAATACACTGAATCCACAATAGGTGAAGCGTGAAGTACAGAGGGATTACTGTATTGTCTTTTGTTCCATTTGTGTTTTTTATGAAATGTGACAGGCTGTTGAACGATGTAATGCCATCCTTTTTTTGTTAATATGAGAGCCTCAAATAAATGTCTACTGTATTGTTACGCTGTACTTTGTATTTCCTTAGGTAGATAAAGTTCCCCATTTTTTTTTTCATTGGTCTTATTCACATACAAATGATGCAAAAAATACATTTATGTGGACTTTAGTGCAAAAGATTTTTCTCATTCAAAAAAAACCTAGAAAACAATCATATTGATCAATCAATCAATTTGAAGCTCCAAGGAGTCCAAGGAATAATGACTTTTATATGTAAATCGACAAGTACAGCAAAGGTAAGACGACAAAACATTTTACAAATTAAAAATAAGCAAATGATAACTTATCTTCAATAATAATACAATATAATGTAGCCCCCGTTAAAATGGCCGAGGTAGGAACGTCGTGCGCTCCTGACGTCATAAAACGTGGCCGGAAATCAGCCAAAGGTAAGTGACAAAACATTTTACAGTTCTCCAAAAATGACATCAGACTTTGAAAGAAATAATTAAAATTGAATACTAGGTTTGGATTTTATTTGGAAACTTTGTGAATATAATGCTTGAGCAATATAATCAAGATAATAGTTTCGTATATTAACAATGTGAGATTGACTCGCTCTCTGACGTGTAGTAACATTGCTTGGCCACATGATAGCAATGGAGAAGTACAAAAAAATGTTTATGATGGGATCGTTTTGGGTGACAAAATCTTTGTGGCTTTGTTTTTCCTTGGAAATCAAATGTTCTGTAATAAGTCATATTTTGACTTGGAAAAGTAGGTCGAACGATTGAGAAATGAGCAGATGATAAGTTATCTTCAATAAGACGGATGAAAATGTTGCCCCCGTTAAAATGGCCGAGACAGGAACGTCGTACACTCATTGTGATGTCATAAAAAGCGGCCGGAAATCAGACAAAGTCAAGTGACAAAACATTTTACGTTTGTCCAAAAATGACATCAGACTTTGAAATAATTCAAATTGAAAAGTTTATTTGCATCTTTTTTCGGAAACTGTTTTTTATTATAATACTCGAGCAGTATAATGGTTTCACATATTAACAATGTGAGATTGACTCTCGCTGATATGTAATAACATTGTTTAGCCACATGAGGGCAATGGAGGACCACAAAAAATGTTTTTATAGGCTCGTTTTGAGTGACAAAACCTTTGTGGCTTTGTTTTTTCTTGGAAATCGAATGTTCTGTAATAATAAGTCATATTTTGACCTAGACTTAGGTAAGCCTTATTAAATAAACGATTGAGGAATAAGCAATTGATAAATTATCTAAATGTTACCCCCGTTAAAAAGGCCGAGGGCGGCACGGCGCGCATCCTAATGGTGTCATAACTAGTGGCCGGAAACAGATACAAGTACAGCAAAGGTAAGACAATAAATCACTTTACATTTGTCCAAATATGACATCAGATTTTGAAAGCAAGAATTCAAAGTGAAAACAAGATTTGGATATTTTTTTTTCAAAACAGTTTGCAATCATAATACCTGGCCATTATAATGATTTCGTGTATGGACGGTATGATTGACTCGCTGATTTGTAGTAACATTTCTTGTAAATCAAATGCTCTGTAATATTGGGTCACATTTTGACCTTGACAAAAGTAAGCATTATTTAAACAAAAAAACAAAAAGAGAAATGAGCAAGTGACGGGTCGCGTATATATGACGTCATAACAAATTGCCGGAAATCAGCGCCGTCCTGTGTTGATGCCATGGCTGGACTACTGAAAAAGGTACAAGTAGAGGTCACCGTTTGATATTTTACTATCAAGCAGAAATATGAAACTAATAACATCATGTTTTCAACTGTTTGTTTAGTCATTGCTGCCCGAGAGAGCGTTTTGTAGGCTACGTCGCTGAAAGTGACCGCTTTTGCTTGCTCGGAGCTTGACTCGTTTCATAAACACAGCTCGAGCATTTAGGACGATAGCGTAACATTTGTGTGAGCGAATCAACCACAGCTGCAATACAATACTCAATAAAAATGACGTTTACCAATAAATATCCACCTAAACACTTTGGTGGTAAATGTGTTTTGTTTTTCTGCATCAAATCATGACGTTTTAACGTTTCCCAATGCTGTCTTGCAGACCACCGGCCTGGTCGGCCTGGCAGTGTCGCAAAATCCACATGAGGTGAGAGACGCCATTCGGCACGCAAACCGGAACGCAATAGTTGCATTTGTATTCATTTCAGTTATCATATTTTATACATGACTCTTGCGCCCACTGTAGTCGTCTAACCGCGCTGCACCATTTGCGCAATCGACATCGTTCCAGATGATCGCACTACTAGTTGCTTTGAACTGCGTACATCTTTGGAAGTATCTGCGATCTTTGCGCAATGGTCATTACGCTGGACTACTACTTTATTAATAAAAAGTGTATCGTCATTGCATTATAACTAGCAACCTTTTATTTGCTCAGTTTTATTTCTCAAAAGTATAAACTGTCAATTGACCCCTCCGTACAGGGCACTTAACCACGCCTCCCGAAGTGACGTCACGCCACGTGCGGTGACGTAAGACAAACAGTAAAAATGGCAAATACAATACAATACATTCTGAACTGAGACAGACTCCCTGCTTCTCATTTCATTCAATCGTTCACACGTAGCGGTGTTATGCTAGCGAAGAACGTCTCATTCATTTATACGAGACGTGTATTAAAAATCAAATTTAGGGCATATCTTTGTGCATAGCTTCGGCCGCGAGCCAGCAAGAAAGCGACGCGTTTGTGCAGTCCGATCATCGCTAAATATCGCTCAACAAAGAATAAGTGTGGCAATCGTTCACACGTAGCGGTGTTATGCTAGCGGAGAACTTCGAATTCATTTATACGAGAAATGTATTGAAAATCAAATACAGGGCATACCTTCGTGCAAACATATCTGTTCCGGTTGATATTAGATGGATTTAGTTGATGATGCGGTCTTTGATCCATCGAAGGCATTTTTCGTACTGGGTCTTCGGTTTTGGAAAGGGTACGAATTGAACTCCACCAACTAGCCTTTCAGGATACCTGTCGTCACTATTACAAAGTCCGTGACTACACCTCTTAACCATATTTTTTTGTTAACTAACCCAAATACGCGATAAAACGCTAACTAAACCTATACTGGACCATTCAATGTTGTCAGAGAAAATGGCGGGAGCAAAAACGGGCTTTCTCTGGCCTCTGATTGGTCAGTGACGCGGATTGCGCAATATCCACGGAGGGGTCAATTGACCTGGAGTAGTAGTAGTAGTAGTAGTGTAGTATTTTTTTTTTATATTGAAACACAAACTCACTGTTTGACGTAGTAGTACTACTACTAGAAGTAGTACTGTAGTACTAATACTAGTAGTTGTAGTGTAGTAGTTTTTTTTTAATATTGAAACAAACTTACCGTTTTGACAGTACTACTACTAGCACTGTACCAGTAGTACTAGTAGTAGCAGTACTACACTACTTCTAGTAGTACTCGAAGTAGTAGTACTACTAGTAAGTTTACTAGTAGTAGTGTAGTAGTTTTTTTTTTTTTTTTAATATTGAAATACAAATTCACCGTTTTGACGTAGTACTACTACGAGCACTGTACTCGTAGTACTAGTAGTAGCGTGGCTCCAGCTACCAGAAGCAAATTCCTTGTGTGGTTGTGTGATTGACCTCAAGCAAGCAAAATTTACCTGCAAATCTCTTGAGTTTTACCAAATTGACAGTGGAATGCATGTATAAAATATGTAAATATAGATCGGATTCAAATGAATGCGAGTCGCTACAGATACGGCAATGCACTCCTAGCCAAGCCTACTCTACTGCTAAAGCGTACATTTTAAGCAAAAAATAAATAGTTATTAAATTATTTTATGATATAAAGTATTTAAATTATACATGTATTTCTACTCCGCAATTTATGATCAGGAAAAGCTTTAAAAAAAATGCCTGAAAAAGCCTTTTTTGAGGGGGGCTTGGAACGCATTATTTCTTTTTCCATTTATTCTAATGGGAAATATCGATTTGGTTTTCGAACAAATCACTTCTGGAACCGCCTTGTGGTCGAGAAGCGAGGTTGCACTGTATTCTGCCGCAGATTTAGTCTCAATTGCGTTCTCTGGTATGATTGTGACGTCAAACTGCACTTGACCGTTTCAGCGACTGAGGATTCTCTACTCCAAAATCCTGACGTCTCTCCAGACCATGCCGCAAGACGCCGCCTACAGGAAGTACACCGAACAGTTGATCAACGAGCGGTTTAGCCACGTCAAAACGGTGAGTTTGTGTTTCAATATTTCAAAAATACAAAAACTGATTTTTGTGCAAATATTTTTGCCGGCAGGAGTCAGACGTTGAGAAGTTGGAGAAGAAGATCAATTGTGGGCAGATTGAAGAAGTCATTTTCCAAGTAATGTTGCGCGAAGAACCCCCCAATCATCCAGTACATTTGTAAAGGAAATACCATTTGGTACATACGTAGGCTGCAGCTGTATAAAAGCCCAAAGTGCCCACATTGAAACACGAGATAGTTACAAAGAAAGACGGTACACAGAAAGCATTTTCAAAGTTTTAATACCTTAGCGTAGCTTAACATAGCAACAACACGGTAGCACGCGCAGTAAAAAAAAAAAAAAAACATAAATCACTGAGATACGGCAATAACACAGCGACTAACGCTAGCACGGCGCTAACAGGGCCGGTTGAAAAAAAAACGTACTGGTAAAAATCATTGAGACACGGCAGTAACATGCTAGCGCAGCGCTAACAGGGCTGAATTGGTAAAAGTCACGTCCTCGGCACATATATTCCACGGGTCTCACTCTCACCTTTTCCGCTTGAGTGCCCCCTTGCTGTCGTTAAAAAATGCACAAATTAGCCGCATAAACCGCAGCGTTGAAAGCGTGTGGGAAAAAGTCCGATCCTATATCTAATTTTTGGTTTCATTTTTATTCAATTATATAAGTAAATCCTCGTTATTGTATCAGATTAGGACTCACTATCACCGTGCATGTTACGGTACCAGCGGTCGGGAAGCTTTTGGACTTTTGAGAGCCATAAATGCCAAAGTAGAGAGTACAATAAATCTCTGAATTATTTTAAATTACCCTAATTCCCGGCCTGCAGAGCCTTGGTACACAGAGTTTAACGCTGGCACGGCATTAGCATTAGCGCAGCGCTAGCATTAACTGTGTAGCAAGGGTTATAACTAGGTGCGCTAAAGGTAGCGCTAAACTCTTTCTGTGTATCGAGGCTTATAACCAGGTGTCCTAACGCTAGCGCCGCATCACCGCATAAACCGCAGGGTTGAAAGCGTGTGAAAAAAGTCGCGGCTTGTAGGCCGGAAATTACGCTACATTTTTACGCTGTAGCTAACCAATGATGACAAAAGTACTTCTTACTGTTAATGCGACTTTTTTGCCGATGGCTTTTTCATTAGTTTCTCACAACCCCCAAAGCGCTAGCAAAGCGATCTGATTTCCGTTCACCTTGTTGGGGTCCAAACACGGAAAAGTAGCTCTTCCGATCCGCGTTGGACCCGCCTGCGCGCATCGAGTCCAACGGCAACCCCACTGGGACAATTTGCGTCGCCTGCGCGACAGAAATGGCATGTACAGTATGTCGTTACGAGGGCGAGCCGGGCCATATGCAACCATCAAAAGGGCCAGATATGGCCCGCCAGCCACAGGTTCCAAACCCCTGTATTATACATACAGTACTTGTAAGATTCTGGTTTCAAGTATTGATCAGTTTCTTCAGTTCTGCACGGATTTTGCAAAAACCTGACAATCATTATCATTATTATAATTATTATTTTTTTTTTTTTTTACAGGCAGAGTGTGAGCTGGCGCTCTCACGAAAGATGGCCGAGTGGAAACCTTGGGAACCGCTGATTGAGGAACCCCCGCCCAACCAGTGGAAATGGCCCATCTAAAACTCGTTTGTGAATATTAATGATTATGATTAGAGCAAATACACATTTGATCACATCAGCTGTCCCCCCCCCCCCACCATGTGACTCATACTGCCTGGAAAAAAAAATAATAAAAAATGCTCATCTAAGAAAACAAATCTGGCTTCTTTGGAGGGAAATTTACAGATGTAGAAATTATTGACTTACCATTTGTTGCAATTACATATTGGCCAAAAGTTCATTTTTCATCATTTGCGACTGGAAAAATCAAGAGGATAAAGTACAATTTCCAAGAGCGAATACAATAGTTCATAACCATATTCGGCTGTCGTCATCCTTTCACTTCCGATGAAGTGGCACTCTGCAGGAGCTGGAGCATTATGGGATAGACCGGCGCAAACTCCTTCCCCTGCCGAGCCCTGACGGACTGGACGTACGCCTCCAAAGTGCCCCTGTTGAAGATCACCAGCCAGCATCTTCAAAAAGGTCTTTGTTCTCAGGTAAATAATCCATATTTCATAGCAAAGCACTTCCATCAGTGGGACGCAATTATTTAAACACATGAACGTGCCATTTTCAGGTATCTGGAAATTGCACCCAAGGATGTAACAGACTCGTATGACTCCACAATACTTTTCCTATCATCTGGATTTTGTTTGACAACAACTTAACAAATTAGACAAATTCTCATTCGTGTAGTATGTGTGGGGGTGGTGGACATCTTTACCTACTTTTGGTTTCAGATGTAAAAAAAAAAATAAAACTTAAAAGGGGTTTTGTTACCTGATGAGCGTGAGACGGTCTCTCTCCGAGGGATGGTCGTCCATCCACTGGGAGTACCGAGCGATGGACCACTCTGCTCTCTGCGGGTCATGTGTCAATATTATGCTCAAATGTAAGCTGTACGCCAGGGGTCTCAAACTGGCGCCCCGGGGGGCAATTTGCGGCATGAAAGTTTAATGTTAGGGCGGTCCTTGTACTGTTTATTTTTATGCTTTTACAGTGTTGTGTACGGCGCTGATGAGTCTACCGATCAGGGTACCGTAATTTCCGGTCTATAAGCCGCGACTTTTTTCCACACGCTTTCAACCCTGCGGCTTATGCGGCTAATTTGTCCATCCCCCAAAACGGCCACAAGGGGGCACTCGAGCGGAAAAGGTAAGAGTGAGACCGGTGGAATATATGTGCCGAGGAAGTGACTTTAACCGGTATGTTTTGTTTTGTTCAACTGGCCCTATTAGTGCTGCGGTGACGTTAGCGCCGCGTCTCAGTGGTTTATGTACATTTTTTTTCTTTTTAACCGGCGCTGTTAGTGCTTTGCTCGTGTGTTACTGCTGTTTTACTGCCGTGTCTCTGTGATTTTTACCGGTATGTTTTTTTTCGTATTTTTTTTTTTTTTAAACAGGCCCTGTTGTCGACACGCAAGTGTTAGCACTGCACTAGCGTGTTGCTGCCGCGTCTCAGTGATTTTAGTATTTTTTTTTTTTTTAAATCAGCCCAGTTAGTGCTGTGCTCGCGTGTTGCTGCTGTTACTGCCGCGTCGCAGTGATTTTTACCAACATGTTTTTTTTTTAACCAGCCCTGTTAGCACCATGCTAGCATGTTTCTGCTGTGTTGCTGCCGCGTCTCAGTGATTTAGGTATGTTTTTTTTTTTTTTTTTAAACTGGTCCCGTTAGTGCTGTGCTAGCGTGTTGCTGCTGTGTTACTGCCATTTGTCAGTGATTTTTACCGGTATGTTTATTTTTTTTTTTATTTTTATTATTTAAGCAGCCGTGTTGTTGCCGCGGAAACGTTAGCGCCACACTAGTGTGTTGCTGCCATGTCTCAGCGATTAAGATTTTGTTTTTTTAAATTCAGCCCCGTTAGTGTTGTGCTAGCGTGTTGCTGCTGTGTTACTGCCGTGTCTCAGTGATTGTTACCGGTATGTTTTTTTTTTTTTTTAACCAGACCTGTTGTCGCTGCACAAACGTTAGCGTGTGCTGCCGCTTCTCAGGGATTTAGGCATGTTTTTTTTTTTTTTTAAACTGGCCCTGTTAGTGCTGTGCTAGCGTGTTGCTGCCGTGTCTCAGTAATTTTTACCAGTATGTTTTTTTTTTTTTTTAGACTGGCCCTGTTGACGCAGTGCAAGCATTAGCGCTGTGTTACTGCCGTGCCTCAGTGATTTTTACTGGTGTTTTTTGTAACCGTCCCTATTAGCGCCGCGCTAGCATGTTTCTACCGCATCTCAGTGATTTAGGTATGGTTTTTTTTTTTTTTTTTTGTTAGTGCTGTGCTACCGTGTTGCTACCGCTGCTGTTTTTATTTTATTTATTTATTTTTTACCAGCCCTGTTCGTGCTACCATGTTGTTGCTACGTTAAGATAAGATATTAAAACTTTAAAAACTCTTTCTGTACCGTCTTTGTAAATATCTCACGTTTCAATGTGGGCACTCGCAGCTTTTACACAGGTGCGGCTTACGTATGTACCAAATGGTATTTCCTTTACAAACGTACTGGTTGAGACTTATAATCCGGTGCGCTCTTACAGTATTTGGGTCTCGGGTGCCTGACATCGAGCGGGCTTGATACAAGTAGAGAAACGTTTTTCAGTCGGTGAAATTTACAGTAGCGTAGCCATGGAGAGTTTTATTAGTAGTTTTGCACACAACGTTGTTTACACCAAGAGCCCTGCTTATCTTATTTTGTGTTTAAAAATAATAAATACATTGGTGAAGATTGCATCTGCGGCCCAGCCTCAGCCAGATTTTCCCTCCAATGACCCCAACGTAAATTGAGTTTGAGACACCTGCTGTACACGCTGCGAAAAAGGATATTTGAACCATTTTTTTTGCATACAGACCTGGTAAGGTGACTTGAGCTCAGCCGGAGCCCTGTTGAACAGGAAGTGAAGCACGGTGCTGTAAGGAATCAAGTCCCCCACGGCTGGACTCTTGACTATTAGATTGCTCGTCTGAAACAGCAGCGGCCTGAAAGAAAACCGCAGCAGCATCAGATTTGACCCGATCCCAGTTTATTAAAAATGAGCTTTTGGTTTGCGGATGTTAAAGCACCCGGCCGGCACTTGTGAGCTCCCCAAAGACTACATACCGAAAGGATCGAAGCACTCTGTAAGGTTTCCCCAAATCAGACACTCGTCTGCATAGTGGAGCCACAGCCATCTCCATCTTGGGTACAAATATACAAATATTCTAAATAACGTGTGAGAACTTCATTAATCGATGCGTTTTTTTTTTTTTAAGCCCTAACTTGCGCGAAGTCAGCGGCCAAACGCATCTTCCCGCCTTCGCCCAGCGGGCGCAGCAAGCTGGCGTGCCGCACGAACAGCTCGATGGCTCTCTGAGCGATGGACTCGGTGCGCTCGTAGATGAAGTCTGCGCACTCAAAGTGTCTGAAGTAGTCGGCCATTACTCTGGCGATGAAGCCCTGCAACTCCTTCATGTAGAGTGAGCACACGACGTCGGGCTTATCCGGATTGGGCAGCTTCCTGCAACGCGCGCAGAAGGAACCATTTCAAATGAGTGCACGGTGAGGCCCCCCCCAAAAAGAAGAACTGCTATTCTGTATGAAAAAAAATCCAATGAGAGTAATCAGAATCCTTTGCAACGATTACAAATAAGATTGAATAAAATGTTCTTGTTTTAGATCATTTATGCTTTGGGGTCGAGTCTAACAGTGCCAGCGAGGCAAACAACTTAATACAGCCCCCCCCCCAAAAAAAAAACAAAACATGGTAACTGACCCAGAGAAGTCCTCCTGGTGTAGCGTGATGATGATGGCCTCTATAGAATCATTTACCGACTCCAAGAGAGGCTGCACTGCACTGCTCATCAGGGCATGCACCTCCTGTAAACAAAACAGCAAAATAATGAAAAAAATGTAGACATGGGGAGTCATAACTTGAAATATGCGCCTTCCAAACGACGCACAATTCAGAATCGCTGAATCAATTCACCTTATGCGAGTCATTTGACACAGCAGAATCATATAGCCCAGGGGTGTCAAACTCGTAGTTACGGTTGCCCTTTAATTCCTTCGTCATATTTCACACATGAAATTTATGAATTAGGTTTGGAATCAGAAATCAAGCATCATGGTGTTTTTCAACCATTGTTGATGTTTGGTTTCACAAAAATGATTGCAAGATCTCAACATTATCATTTGTGATATCCCAATTTAAAATTCTGGTTTAGATTTTAACAAGAGCCATGGAAGTTGACACACACGATTTGCCTTCGCGGGCCACATAAAATCATGTGGCGGGCCAGATCTGGGCCCCCGGGCCTCGAGTTTGACACCTGTGATACAACCCATCAAGTTATTTTTCTTTACATTCTTTTGAGTTTAAAAATGACCAAATTCACTGACCACGTCCAGATAAAGGTGGGTGGGGGGCGTTGGGGTGGGCTGTAGTAGTTGCTCACCTCCAAAGAAGAAGAAAGGGCCTCTGCCGGAGCTGTCAGATTTGATCCCAAACCAGAAACGACCTGAAACAAGAAAATTGTATTCAATTATTCCAATTTATTGTTATTTGAAATTGTTACTCTCTTCAAATCATAAAGCCTTCGCAGATTCTCCGCACCACTTACGCAGTTTTCCACTTAACCGCTCCAGAGGCTCTAACGAGTCCAGTCTATTTATTTCTCTGCCAGTCGGCCAAAAATGTGTATGTTAAAATGACTCGTCCAGTCCATAGGAACCGATCTAGAGAAAATTTTAATATTTGACCTACTAACATGCATTCAGTCATAAGCGGAGGATTCTGATTACCCTCATTGGTTTTTTTTCATACAGAATTTAAAAAAAAAAAAACATGCACTTCTTCATAGTGTTTGTGACCCAAAAACAAATCGACTCAAATATCATTACCACCCCCCCCCCCCCCCCCCCCCCCCATGATTTACAGCTAACCTCGGCAATTCGAGAATCGTGCCGCTTTCGCATTTCTGCACTTCGTTACCGGGCTCAGGTGCGGCGGGTCTGTCGGGAATTTCAGAATGATCCCGTTACCTTGGCAACAGCCTGCTGCAGACGATGGAGGGAGTTGACCACGGCAGTGTTCCTCCTCTGGCCTTCGGATAACGGACCAATCACCTGACTGGCCTCACTCCGAGTACATAACTACAGCAGTAAAGAAAATTACCAGTGGATGAATTATCGCCATCACTGAGGTGAAGTGATTTCATCATCTCTTAAAATTATCATTTTGTTTGAGAGGTTGCCTAATTCTGCACCTTAATAAGATGTTAAATCTTTGCCACGCCCTCCCTCGATACAAAGACACTTGAATCCAATGAACCTTCATACATGAATATGCATTCAAGTGATATTCAATAATTGTGCACAAAGTATATACCGTAATTTCCGGCCTACAAGTCGCGACATTTTTCACACGCTTGTGCATTTTTTTTCTAACGGCCGCAAGGAGCACTTGAGCGAAAAAGGTAAGATTGAGACTGGTGGAATATATGTGCCGAGGAAGTGTTTTTTACCAGCCCTGTTAGCACTGCGCTAGCGTTAGCCCTGTGCTAGCGTGTTACTGGCGTGTCTCAGTGATATTTACTGGTAAGTTTTATTTTAACCGGCCCTGTTAGTGTTAGCGTGGCACTAGCGTTAGCACGCCGCTAGCATTAAACTCTTTCTCTGTACCGTCCGTCTTTGTAAATATCTCGTGGTTCACTGTGGGCACTTGCGGTTTTACACAGCTGCGGCGTATGTATGTACCAAATACTATTTCCTTTACAAATGTACTGGATGAGGCTTATAACCAGGTGCGCTCTGTAGGCCGGGAATTACGGTAACCCTCTTCAACAACTTCCATCATTTCTGGTGTATAATACATAAGTATAATGCACAACCTCAAAATGGACACAAAAATCTGAAAAAAACTACACTGTATCTGTTTTTTTTTTAAATATATACAAAATAATACGTCTTTTTTTTTTTTTTAAATATCCGTGTCGAAAAATTTCACGTTCAATGTAAAAAACTGACCATTCAAAATTTACATGTTCCTAATTATATCCCCAACCCCATTGGAAAATACAGAAAACAAATTCTGTATTATTTTATGTAGTTTTCGTTATAGAGAATAATATTTGTGTCACTTATTGTCACAAAACTATGACCAATTTTCGCCCCAATTTAAGTGAACACTTCAAATGATCCCCCCCACCCCCTTCTGTAAATTGTGTACATAAATTGCCATTTTTCAATTTTCCCGTGGTTGCATCCCATCGGTTGAAAAGCCGCCCCACCCCATCCGCCGATGCACACAGCACAGAAACGTACCAGCTGTTCAGATTTGACGCAGAAGAGCTGCACGGTCTTGGCAGCGTTCTTGACGACAGCGAGCAACAAGTCCGAATCCATAGATGCCACATTCATCTCGCTGCAAACAAAAGACAATTCCACAGTATTTCAGTTATTACTTTAAATACTGTAATACGTGCAATCTGTGGAGGGACGGTCAAGGGCAGATCAAGAAAATGTAACTGCCACGTATAAAACACTCGCCTGCTGATAGTCTTGATGATGCTCTCCAACTCATCGTTGGAGGGTGGGTTGCGCCCCCCCATCGGGAACACGAGGTTGATGGGATCGAACAGGCGGGAGAGAGACTTGGACAGGTAAGCCGCTTCATACGGGTGAAGAGAATCCTTGAGGGCCCTCTCGGGGCTGCACAGGGACAAATCGCCGTGAACTATTAAGAGTGTGATTTGAAGAACGTACAGTTTCCAAACTTAAAATGTCTCGCCCTGAACCGGCGCCAGTCCTCTCTTCAAACGGGGTAAAACAACATGCACACTCAAAATTGCAGACGGGAAAACTTGACATTTTGAGACAGTGCAGTGATTCAAGTACTTGGACAAAACCGGTTGAAAACTCTCATTTCAAATCACATCCCATCCTCCAGTCACATGATTCGCAAATGTCACCCCCCTCCTGCGCCCGCCCCATCCCCAGCACAGCTGTCGGCAGCCATATTAAAGGATAAATTGGTCTGTATAATGTTAATACCACAGATTTCTTTCAATCATTCCTGCAATCTGCTCTTTAGCTTGTGGCATTTATTACTATGTACCGTAATTTAAAGCCTACAAGCCGCAACTTTTTTCACATGCTTTGAACCCTGCAGTTTATGCGGTGATGCGTCTAATTTATGCACTTTTTCTAACGGCCGCAAGGGGGCACTCGAGCGGAAAAGGTAAAAATGACACCGGTGGAATATATGTGCAGAGGGAGTGACTTTTACCGGCCCAGATAGCGCTGCGCTAGTGTTAGCGCTGTGCTAGATTGTTGCTGCTGTATTACTGGTGTGTTGCGGTGATATTTACAGGTAAGTTTTATTTTAACCAGCCCTGTTAGCGCTAGCGCGGAGATAAGAGTTAGCTTTAGTGCGGGGCTAGCGATAGCGCTAGCTTTAGCACGTGGCTAGGATTAGCACTAGCTTTAGCCCGGCTCTAACATTAGCACTAGCGTTAGTGGTAGCTTTAGTGTGGCGCTAGCATTAGCAAGGCGCTGGCGCCACGGTAGTGTTAAACTCTTTCCATGTACCATCTTTCAATGTGGGCACTTGCAGTTTTTACATAGCTGCGGCGTATGTACCAAATGGTATTTCCTTGACAAATGTACTCGGTGAGGCTTGTAACCAGGTGCGCTCTGTAGGCCGGGAATTACGGTACTTACATTGACATCACTTTTTTTTTTTTTTTAAACTCAGCTCTAAATGGTTACTTGTAGTCTTGCTCGCTTTGAGAGAACAGGTCCAGGCTGTCCGTTTCTGGCTCCAAAGGGGTCTCCGCACCGCCACTGCCCATGGGCGAGCTGTGCAGGCTGGCACTGTACTGCTGGAGGCGGCGCCACAGCTCGTTGTACAGCCGCAACAGTTTGGGGTATTCTCCTTCGAATGCTTGCTTCAGGAAAGATGAAGCTGTTATACCAAAAAAAAAAAAAAATTATAAAAATGATGTTATTCTTATAAATTTTATAATCATATTATTCCAAGCAAAAAAAAAAATATATATATATATATATATATATATATATATATTACCTTGTGTAGCTTTGTGAAACTCTTCTCTTAACTTTTTAGTCACATTAGTCCAAAAAGTATAAAGTATCTCAGGCTCACCGTCCTGTAATTAAATGAGTATGAAGTACATAAATTGTCGACATATTGTAATGCACTCCAATTGGTACAGTCGTGCTACATGAAAGCACAAAGTGAAATTGCTCCGGCTAGCAACCATAGTTTATAAGACACGAATAATACCTACAAGTGTATTTTGGAGCATATAAAACACACCTAAAAGTTATTTTGGGGGTCCAATCTAGTCATTGCCTACCTTAATAATCTCATCAATGAAACACTTATGAGTGACAGGGTCTCTCTTCTTCGTCAGGACCTTCTGAAGATGTTGCACCTGAGAAAAATGGAACAAATTGATACAGTATCGTAATTTCCGACCAATAAGCCGCAAATTTTTTCACACGCTTTCAACCCTGTGGTTTATGCGGTGATGCTGCTAATTTGTGCATTTTTTTTTCTAACGGTCGCAAGGGGGAGGAACTCAAGTGGAAAAGGTAAGAGTGAGACCGGTGGAATATATGTGCCGAGGAAGTGACTTTTACCAGCCCTATTAGGGCTGCGCTAGCAGTAGGGGTGTGCTAGCATGTTGCTGTTGTGTTAATGGCGTGTCTCAGTGATATTTACCAGTAAGTTTTATTTTAACCCACCCTGTTAGTACGAGCATAATGCTAGCGTTAGTGCTAGCATAATGCTAGTGTTAGTGCTAGCATTAGTGCAGCGCTAGCAATAGCACAGCACTAGCGTTAGCGGAAAAGAGTGAGACCAGTGGAATATATGTGCCGAGGAAGTGACTTTTACTGGTCCGGCCCTGTTAGTGCTGCGCTAGCGTGTAACTGCCGTGTCTCAGTGATTTTTATCAGTATGTTTTTTTTTTTTTTTTAACTGGTCCTGGTGCTAGTGGTAGCGCCGCGCTCTAGCGTTAACACGGCGACACTAGCGTTATAGCACGGCGGCACTAGCGTTAAACTCTCTGTGTACCGTCTTTCTTTGTAAATATCTCGTGTTTCAATGTGGGCACTTGCAGCTTTTACACATCTGCGGCGTATGTATATACCAAATGGTATTTCCTTTACAAATGTACTCGGTGAGGCTTATAACCAGGTGCGCTCTGTTGGCCGGGAATTACGGCATTTATTCTCCCATAAAAATGCATGTTATTGTGTTATCTTCCATCCTACCTGTTTGCACGCGGCGAATATCTGGTCCATCAGTTTCTCCAGGTTCGTCCAAAGCGACGCACGGAAAGCTGCTGTGCCCCCCGGAGTTGGGAGTACTGCTCTCCCGGGGGCGCCTGAAATTACGTCAGGTAGACTTTTAAAATCTTTTAATAAAGGTTTGACCAGGTTAGAAGCTACAGCACATTCTTTATAAACCGTTTTGTACGCTGGGTGTGGTTTTTATGGTTCTGAAGTGGCTGCTAAACTGTTTTACCCGCGTATCTTCCTGCTTAAAACAAACTGCCAATAATAGTCGTTACAACTGTATTACAGTTGAACTGCTAGCTAAAGGATTCTGGCCGAATCTGTGTCATGATACATATTTCATATTACAGAAATCGGGCCGGCTTTCTAAGAAACTAGAAGCAATTTGTTCCGGATTGAAACTTAATTGTTATGGGTTTACCTTTCGGGTTGGCGGGCTGCGTCAGGCCCTTAATGTCCAGAGCGCCGATGATGCTGTCTTGTATGCTAGTCTGGTAAGCGCCCACAACTGAGCTGACGGTCTCCCTCAGACTACCAAGGTTGTAGAAGACCTGCAAGGCTGTTCCAACTTGGGTCGGATTCTGACAGACACAGAGAGATAAATAACTAAATGCCAATCGGCCTTGACAGATGTCGTCTTTGACGATGTTACGCTAGCTTATTGTTGCGCACTCAGTTGCTGACTTTCCCAAAAATAATCAATGCAGGGATTTGGTTTCTGTTTTTCTGCTTTCGGTTCACATCCAAATGTTCAACTTAAAAAAAAAAAAAAAAGACATTGTCACGTCTTAAAATGCAAAACCCTCTCTCTTAATAGATATTTTGGGGCTGCTTTGTTACAGGTGGGCCTTGTGCACTTTCTTACCTGAATCTCCGTCCCCTGCTCCAGCAGTCGCTTGGCTTGGTTCTCCACCTCAAGCCTTGCTCTACTGATCAGTACCAGATCGTTCTCAATCACCTCAATCCCGCTCAGATCCACTCCCTGCGACAGATAATCTGGAGCATTTATCGGAAATGGAAAGACAACGTGAATAGGATTTTAGTCGTGCGGCGATGCGAATCGAGAACGAGCAAAAAAACGTCATGTATCGGCATTCATATTTTCCTGACCTAGTTCGTTGAGACTGTGAGCAGCCTTGGTAATCTCCCGACTGCCACCCTGAAGCTGAACCTGGAGCCTTTTGCTTAGGTGCAAGATCCGAATGATTCTCCTCAGAAGGTCGCAGGCCACCTGGGGAGTGGACACCAGTAGCATGTGATCGAGATCCGGTACTACTATCAGTATCACTCCTGCAAGTACCAACTCTGAATTCTGGTGCTCTACCATGCAGGACGTCTTGAAGGAAGATGGCGGTTTTACCTGTAATCTGCCCAGCTGAGTTATCCTGGCCACGATCTTGTTGTAAGGGTCAACTATTTTGGTTCTTATCCTGAAAACACATGCACGGGTGGTCCGCTTAGACACGTAAAAGCATTTTGAACCAAACAACGTCAGTACATCAATTACGGTTTAGGAAAAAATGGAGGATCCAAAGTTTTCTGTAAAAATCTAAAAACCTATGTAGGAAGGAATGGGTGAGGACCAATACCAGGGTCAGTATCAGACTTTTTGAAGGTATGTTGCAATTATTGAAATTATGTCCGAAAACGGGCGGCAGTGTAAATGTCACAGTGTGTCACGACATTGGGTCAGCATTGGATTTATTTCATATAATAAACTAAAAAGGGTGCAGCACAGTAGCGCAGCTGTAAAGCGTTGGCCTCACAGTTCCGAGGTCCCGAGTTCAATCCCAGCACTTCCTGTGTGGAGTTTGCATGTTCTCCCCGTGCCTGCGCGGGTTTCCTCCCACACCCCCAAAAACATGCGACAATAATTGGACACTCTAAATTGCCCCTAAGTGTGATTGTGAGTGCAGCTGTTTGTTTCTGTGTGCCCTGCGATTGGCTGGGGACCAGTTCAGGGTGTACCCTGCCTGCTGCGATAGGCTCCAGGACTCCCGCAACCCTTGTGAGGATAAGCGGCCAAGAAAATAAAAACAAGGAAGGAACGAACGAACGAACTAAATAGTGGTACCGGTACGTAACCAGTAAGTAACTCCATCCATCAACAAAATAAATTACTAACCTGTCAACAGCTGCTTGTAGCGCGCTGATCCTCGTCTGCATCATCTGGAGGACCCCTGAAAACAAACAATTATGGTTAGGCTTGTTCATATCAGTTATTTTAAAAAATGAAAAATAACAAAGATGATTCCACTTTGTACCTTAACCACATTATAGAAAACTCTACCTTCAAGAGACTCGATCCCAGTTGCCTGAGCCAATAAATCTTCATGTCTGGCTACCACCTGGAATACAACAAAAACATAAAATAGAATACTACTGTATTACATATTCTATATTTACAGAAACTTAAAACACCACCGATTTAGAATGATGTCCTCATTGGAACATAAAAATGTTCATGGTATGTGTTGCTTTTGATGAAAAGAAAAAAAAAGTTATGTTTACAAAACACAGTTGTCAAAAAAACATGAAATATGTTATTCGCAATTACTTGACAATGTGCTGTGATGTAGTGGTTGTCAAAGTGTGGGATGAGTACCACTAGTGATGCGAAGGAATGACTGAATTACATATTTACTTTCAATACTTTTGGATCTAAGCGTTGAGAATCGTTTTAATTCATTTAGTTGCCATTTTTATCTAACTTTTGCATGTAGTGGATTCAGTTGATACAATATTTTAGTGAGATTTATTTTTATTTTTACAGAATTTATAAACCTTTTAGGACAACAACCACTGCCTCAGTTTTGATGATAACTTCAGCCTACTACGCTCCTGCATTTTAATGTTGGTCATTATTGCCTTTCTTGTGAAGACAAGCAAGGATAATTTTTGGACGTACAGTACTATAACTCTTCATACATTGTAAATGGTATTTCTCAACATTCACTCTTAAAGGGCCATTATCATGAAATGCATGATTTTTAGTATGTTATTAATTAAAAAACGGCAGCCGACATGGACCCATGCGTTTTTTTTTTTTTCCACCACAACACATGATTTTGACTTATACAGTTTTTGTAGCTCCCGCCATGAAAATCCTCTCGAGGGATTTGTTTTCGAGAAGAAGCGGGACCGCCCTCAAGTGGACTCATTTGTTTCTATTAGTTTTACCTCCAGGAAGGTCGCTCGTTGTTCCTTCGTGTTAGCCAAAATGCCATCTCGTTGCATTGCTGGACATTGTTTGTCCGGGAGGATGGATTTATCCTTCATTAGTTTAAAAGAGACCCGGTTCGTCGTGAAAAATGGATTCCACGGGTGCAATGGACGAGAGCTTTGTGGGTTCCAAATGACAGTTAGGTGTGTATACAGCTACTAAAAAAAAAAATAATAGTTTGGGGCAGACCAGGTAATCCGTCTCTCATAACGTAACAAAAGAGCCGCGTACGTATGACAGGCGTACTAAATCTGTCGATGTGCGCGTCGGACGGCGTCGGGCTCACCGGCGAAGGCTGCTGTGTCGCCTCGCGCAGCCTTCGGGCTCGCGGACGGCGGCGGCTCTGAAGAACACTGCCGACAATGACGCACTCAGATGCGTGCGACGACAACGCCGTAAAGCGCCCCGGCTCAACGGTGTTGGTCATCGCGGTCGGCGGCGGCTATGAACAACACCGTAAAGCAGGCGGCTGGGCTCTGTGATAAGCCACCTCGGCGCCGAAAATGAGCCACACCGGCCGGCTGCGATGAGCCGCGATAGCTTATCTCCGCCACGGAAGTAGATCAGACGGGGAGGCGGTTTGGGCGTGATCGCATATCATCTGAATATGGCTCGAAACAATAGGGTAATATTGCCCCGGTAACTTCACTCAGTTGTGTGATGTTCTCTTCTTCGAAACGAGCTTCCGTGTCAGAAGGGGCATGTCCGTCTTCCATAGTAGGGTGCGTGTTTTCAATGGCGAATGTCCGGGTGACGTCACAGACAGGCGATGCAGCCAATATGGCGACCACTTGGATGTCGTCGAATGAAATTTCTGCAACTTTGTGCATAGATGACACGCTCTCCGCTCATGTTTATTTTTTCATATAGACATTGACGTGAATAATGTTAATGTTTGTATTTTTCATTACAATATCTATTTTAGAATGTTTATCAGGATGACACTTGAGCTTTTATCTCAATTTGTACTTTTTTTCTCGAAATAACGTTTGAAATTGACAGGAAACGCGACTTTACTTCATACCTGGCTGTGCAGCTCTTTATCAAGTTGACTGATTCCTTGCGCTAGCTTGGCTAACTGTTCAGCAATGACAGCATGATGGATAGCTTGAGCAGTATAGATCTTGACATCGAAATCCCCAGCCAGGAAATCTGCAAAGAACTCTGCAAATACAAAATAAGTAGAGCAAAATGACCTATTGCGCACAGTTAGACATAGATATTAAAATATCCAATAATTATGACTTTACCGTCGTTTAATGATGAAATTATGGATGTTTTCGTGCCATGAAACATATTGTCCATGATGACTTCCGCAAACGACAGCTAATTCCGGAATCTGGATTCTTCTTCTACGGGTAATTTTTCTTCTTCGTGGGAGCCATACAACTGTACCCACGTGATAGATCACGCTTTGAGCATTGTGGCTCGTTGCTGCAATACGTCGGTGTGTCTGCCATATTGGATGTGGCAAATTTGCTTTTACCAATCCCTCCGGTGGCTTTTAAAACAGTGTAAATAAACGCAAATTCATAAAGCACTTTTCTACAAATTGGAAGATAATGCTTCTCGTTCACACACTCATATATTATATTTGGAGGAAAAACAAATACAATACCAAACAACATATTTAATTTTCAATCTGTTAAAACATGTTTTACTTATATAAATATCTCCATATTTAGCATCATAATACTGGTTAGGCTAAATACATTGGTAGCTTTAAAACATAATTAGCTCTCTCCAGCCAATTACTTCTCATCCAGTTAAAAAAAAAAATAACAACAAAAATTCAATTTAAAACAAAAACTTTTTTTTGCTGATAATTCAGATGAAATTCAGCTTTAAAAAATTACTTTCAATCATGTTGAATTGTTGCAAAATAGGTACCAAAAACCATGAGGGAGAATACTTTTGGAAGGCACAATAGGTTGTGTTTCACAATTTGCTGTATTGTTTTTGCACTTCCAGGCCACCGTACATAAACACCAGTGTGTGACTCAAAACCAGATCACACAGAACACACTTGGCCTCACATTCAATCTGCCAATATTGTGCCATTTCACGCGTGTAAATAAAGTTCATTTAAGAGGCTTTCTTGTGTCAAAATGTTATTTCATTTATTATTTTATAATTAAATTATTCATTCGAGAGTCACTGATGGTGTAGTGGTACACACGCCTGCCTTTAGTGCAGCCAGCACAGGATCGATTCCCGCAGAGTGATGGTGTCGATATCTGCCCTGCGACTGGCTTGCGACCACTTCAGGGTGTAGTCCGCCCTTTCGCCCGAAGCTACCTGGGATAGGCTCCAGCTTTCCTGCAACCCTTGTGAGGATAAGCGGCTTGGATAATGACATGACATTCTTTATTCGAATCAAAGTGATAGTTGTGCAATATGTGAAGTTGCAGATCAAACGAGAGTGTTGCCGAACACAGTAACAAAACTACATTTCCTTTCAAATTAGTTTATCACATATTATGGGAGATTTGCCATTTTTAGAGATTACACACAATAATTCAAATATTTAAAAAAAAAAATGGCTGTGGTAAAACATTTAAAAATGCTAAAAACAAGGTATGTCGTGGTATATCAAGCATAATTGACACCCGAGAAAATACATTTCCGATCTTTTGCAGCACTTGCTAACGTGACTTTTAGTTTTCATATTTTATATATATATATCTTTTTTTTCATATGGGGTATGGGGGGCAATAAACAGAAAACAGTTTCTGACCCTTGGGTGACAACACGAAACACCAAAGTCCTTGGTCATGTGGGGTTCTTCAGTTTTAAAGTTTGAGGTGGCATCAGGTTCAAATCTTTTTCTTCAGTTTTCAAGACTACTAAGTGCCCCCCTCCCCCCAAAAAAAGACATCTGGGATAGTCTTCAGCAATTTACCTCTTTTTTTTTTTTGGGTCTTAGACAAGTTCGGCGTTGTATAGAAAATGGATGGACAGATGCATATTTGGATCTGAACCTGTCAAAAAACACATTCACTGCCATTGACGGCTAGAGAAGTCAATTATCGTATTAATTGGAAGGGCTGGCAGTAATAACAATACAAAATAAACATCAATGTATTAAAATGTGCAAAATAGTACCGTTCCATTTTTAGGAAAGACAAAAATAAACTGGGTCAGCCGACGAGCCGGAACACAGTCAGGTGACGGGTAACTGTGGAGTCTGAATAAAAACGTGTGATTGTCGGGAAGGAATTGATTTACGTAGAATAAATATCCGGTGCCAAAATCTTTGAAATCTGTACAAACAATAGTGAAGTTAACGTAGCAGCAGACGGGAAAACTAGGAAGACTGGAGGAAACCAAATCAGAGGGATCAAGAGGGGGAAACGAGACCTTACTGGAGGACGTGAGTGATGGCGGATGTCCCAACGCCGTGAGAGAAGGGAGACCCACGTGTATTGAAGTAGGCAATTTAAGGCACGACAGGTGTGCGGGAGGGTGGGGCTTGGGGGCGTCATTTAATACCTCAAGTGAGTCTGCAAATACTGGAACGGAATACACAGACCGACAAAGACGAGAGACACCTGGAGAACGCCGATTAGCTCATACGAGGATAGGCGGGGGACACGGGAAGACAAAACTCCTGGAACACAACAAAGCAATAAAATAAAAAGTCATTTCAACTTACTATATTTCTGTGACCATTGTGGTTTACTCTTTCATGGAAGAGCGCTAACAATTTTCATCCACACGTGTATATTATTTGGTATAGGAGCTATATACTGTAATACACAATGTTTCTGCGCACTGTTGTTTCCAAGCAATTCCTCGTTTAAAAACGCGTCCGGGTTTTTGGCTCAACCAGTCTTCTCGAGTCCAGAAAAAAATCTCACTCCTGTGGGCACACGTCACCAAACCCTGTGCACAAGCAAGCGCGTCCGCCTTATCTTCGATCCCGGCTGCTATCAAGCCTAGAAAAGGTGAAATAGTGGGAAATCGTGTCAAGTTGCCATGACGATGCGAGGTCCGGCCTCCTGACTACGGCACCCCTGTCATCCGCCTCTCGAGCCGATCCAGCTTCTCCAGGTTTTCTTTCAGAAGTTTGGAACCAGGATTGAGACTCAAGGCTTTCTCGTAGTACATCCGGGCTGCTGCGTAGTCCCCCTGTAAAAACCCAATCAGACAAAACGACACGCATTTCGGGTCTGGTTTTGTCAAGGTCTGCACGTGCAAAAGCGTGCTTTGAAGAACTCTTAAGTGCCGGCAAGCTCCGCAATGCATGCTGGGAGCAGTTAAAGAACATGTTTTGTGTCAATTATTTCGAGAGTCATTCTTTGATTTGTTTTATTCAAAATACTAGTTATGTTACTAGTTAGTTAACTAGTTATGCTATTCTTTTTGCTGTCCTGCGTCCTCCCCTGACCTCAACCCTATTGAGAACCTTTGGAGCAACCTCAAGCAAAAGATCTATAAGGGAGGGAGGGAGTTCACATCAAAACACCAGTTCTATACTGACGCTCTGCAAAAAATCAAAATATATAATCAGAGACTCTAAAACAGGTGTGTCAAACTCATTTCTCTCGCGGGCTACGTTGTAGTCTAGGTTTCCCTCGGATTACCGTTTCGATTGTGAAACAATAAAAATGTTAATCTTCTTATCGTGTTTACATACCGTAATTCCCGGACTACAGAGCGCACCTGGTTATAAGCGTCGGTGCACAGAAAGAGTTTAACGCTAGCGGTGGCCTAGCATTAGCGTGGGGCTAGCGTTAGCATTAAACTTGAAACTGTGTATTGTGGCTTATAACCAGGTGCGCTAACGCTAGCCCCCAACTAACGCTAGCGCCCCGCTAACACTAGCGCCACGCTAATGCCATCGACTCTCTAATGCTAGCGGCACGCTAACGCTAGCGCCGCATCACCGTATAAACCGCAGGGTTGAAAGCGAGTGAAAAAAGTCACGGCTTGTAGGCCGGAAATTATGGTAATTATTAATCAGTTTGCTGCATGAACCAGAATCTGGATCAGAAATCAAGGGTAATCCACTATTCATGTTTGGTAACACAAAAATGCTTGTGATATATCAACTTGATCATTTATGATGTATGACAATTTGAAATTTTGCTACAGATTTTTTACAAGAATCTTGGAAATGGAAACTAGCTTTGGCACATAAAATCATGTGGTGGGCCGGGTCTGGCCCCCGGGCCTTGAGTTTGACACTTGTGCTCTAAAATAAAGGATGTAGAACTGCTATCAAATAAGGGGTCCAATGTGATAATGTAACTTGCCCTGTTGAAATTTTTGATCAAAATGTCTTTTTCAGTGAACATGACCTCCAAATTATGAAAATTCAACAAATGACTCTTTGGAGTTCTTACAAATGTTGAAAACGCTTTTTAAAAAAAAAAAAAATACTATTACCATTGAGGGTTTTGTTGAATAATAGATTTACAGTTTCTTCCATCAAGAGACTGGGAATACTGTAGTACTTCGATAAACGGGTAGACATTGTAGTCAGTCTTTCGACTGATTTATTATTATTGTAGCTGATGTATTTTTTTATACCTTAATATGTCGAATCCCTCCCATGTTCATCCACGCTTGTGACTGATCCGGTTTCAGCTCCACAGCCAATTTGTAGCTCTAGTGAGGGAAAAAAAAAAAGTTGTGGTAAATACCGTCACAGGTCCCAGAAACAGAACACAAGTGCAAGCAGTACAGTGACGGCAGTACTTGTGTCTCACAGCAAGAAGGCTCTGGGTTCAAACCTCTCTTCGATACTTACGACGTCAGTGGAACTTAAATTAGCGTAATTCCCGGCCTACAGAGCGTACCTGGTTATAAGCCTCACCGAATACATTTGTAAAGGAAATACCATTTGGAACATACATACGCCGCAGTCGCAAGTGCCCACATTGAAACAAGATATTTCCAAAGACGGTACACAGACAGTTTAATGCTAGCTAACTCTAACGTTAACGCGAGCGCCGCGCTAGCTCTAACGCTAATACTAGCACTGTGGTCACTCTAACGCCAATGGTAGTGCGGCACTAACTAACGCTAGCGTGGCATTAAAACTCTAACACTAGCGCGGCGCTAATGCTAACGCTAACACTAGTGCAGCCCTAACTCTAACGCTAACGCTAGTGCGGCCCTAACTCAAACGCTAATGCTAGTGCGGCGCTAACTCTAACACTAGCACCACGCTAACAGGGCTTGTTAAAAAAAAAAAAAAAAAAAAAAAAAACACACACACACCGGTAAAAATCAATGAGACAAGGCAGTAACAGGTAGGCACAGATAAGTCACTTCCTTGGCACGTATATTCCACCGGTCTCACTTTTAACTTTTCCGCTCGAGTGCCCACTTGCTATCATTAGAAAAAAATGCACAAATTAGCCACGTCCCCGCATAAACCGCAGGGTTGAAAGCGTGTGAAAAAAGTCGGGGCTTGTAGGGCGGAAATTACGGTAGAAGCAAAGAAATTCAAAGATAAGCAATAATAAGACAAAAACAGCACCTCAAAAGCTCGGTCCAATTGGTTCATCTCTCGGAGCTGGTTTCCTTTCGAGAAATGCAACTCTGCTTTAACTGAGAGATCGTCGGGATTCTGCTTGAGCGCCATGTTCAGAGATTCCAGAGCCTGACCGGAACACGTCGTCAAGATAGACAAACGCACAAAAGACAGAGAACAAAAACGTGTTTTTTCTGGCCTGACAGTGAGGCAAATCTTGCTTTTGAGTCTCGGATCTTCAATTTTACACGTTAGTCAGGGCAACTGAGCCTTTCGGGGCTGCGACTTTCGACACTTACCCATTTCCAAAAAAAACTGTTCACCCGAGGAATCTCCCGAAAAATCTCCCATATTTTTGTGTTGCAAGCATCGAATTTAACTTGAGAAAATATTTGGCTAAAATGGAGCAACTGTTTGTACAATCTACTGCAGTGGTGTCAAACTCATTTTTCTTGCGAGCCACGTTGTAGTTAGGGTTTCCCCCAGACAGCCATTTTGACTGCGAAACAAAAATATTTAATTGTCTCATCATATTTATATAATCAATTTATGAAGCAGTTTTAGAATCAGAAATCAAGGCTAACGTGTTTTTCAACTATTCATGTTTTGTAACACAAAAGTGCTTGTAATCTCTCAACTTGATAATTTAGGATACAAGAAAATTTTGAAATTTTGGTACAGATTCGTGGAAATGGAAACTCCGGATTTAGCTTCGCGGGCCACATAAAATCATGTGGCGGGCGAGATGTGGCCCCCGGGCCTTGAGTTTGACACCTGTGATCTACTGTATAACGAGCAGTCGACCGATCATTTGAACAGTGGACTCTCAAAATAGTTTTTACCGCCATGTTGCTTCTCAATCTCATTCTCCCTGCGTGGTAACTACTTGCTAACCACCTTCGACTGAGCGTTGAATACTTTAGCATGTTTACACGGGACACACCTCTGAATGGTTGCCATGCTTGCTGTAGATTGAAGACAGGAGGCGGTAACATTCGACGCATCGGTTCACCCTGGAAATGATCTCCCGGGTTATTTTCTCGGCCTCTTTCGTCTCACCGGCCATGGCTAACACCTGGGCCTGGTTGGAAACACAGACAAATATTATATCAGCGTTTCATATACATATGTTAATTCACAATGTGGTGACTGTCTATTTATTGGAAGATTATTGGTTAAGACCAGTGTCCAGGTGTGTTCATTTTCTGGGTCTCTGCAGAATTATCACTTCCTCATACAGCTTCAGTGAAATGGTCTAACAAAGGGGTCCCCAACATGGTGGTTGAGGGCACTAGGTGGCCCCCAAGAACCACACGAAATGCCCACAGGCCTTAAAAATACGGGATCTTTGATTTCCTAGAAATGCTGTAAAAGTAATCATTTGAAAATGTAAAGACATTCAGCATAATGTTTACATTTTCTAGAGCTATTTGTAGACTAGGCCCATGTGCTACATACGTGGCCGTTGGGGGCGAACTAATCCAAACCAGTTTGAAGGATTATCGTAATCTGCTTCATGCATTACGTACATCTGTCCATACATTGTTTCCAATTTATTCAGTCACAGCTGCCACATCTGGACTTGGTACCTAGACAAGCCAGAGCCATCTGGTTTGTCTCATCGCTAAAACCAGATGTTTCGCATGGTACTTTGACTTGGCCTGTGAGGAGTAGCACGGTGCCATCGGACATCCAGACTACCGAAAAATACAAAGAAGAGGGAAGAGTAGAAGCCTAAATTGAAGAAGCTAAGTTTCAGTTCGCCTCTTAATTGGTTGTGCTTCAGTTTCATGTCCATGAGGTGTTGACCACACAAAATAATTTTCAAATTTACGATTGTTGGACTATTAATTTTCTAAGATTGGGGAGGGAAAAACAAACAAAAAAAAAATCAGTCTTAACCCACCTCACAACACATTCAAGTTTAGAGACATCAGTCCTTTGATCAATTTGATCAGAAGGTTAGGCTCGAAATTGGCCAACAATCAATAAATTTGTGGGCATCAAGGCCTCAAGAAAAGTTGAGGACCTCTGTAAAGATTATCCTGACCATTTAGTCTATGTTGTTGGGGATGATAACCACATCATTGCCACTGAGATGTAGCTATCTTCTTCTTGCTTTGCTTTATTAATATTTTGTAGACGTCTGGGTGCCCCGTGGCGTCATGGAGCTTTTCACAGGTCAGTCTTGTCCCCACGAACCAGACTTCTGGTTTTGGGTGAACAAGACTCAAGTGAAGCCGTTGTGCAGTACGCAGTACACTATACGAAAAGTAAGAAAACACATGGCGATCTTTTTCCTGTCATGTGTGAGGTAAGTTCCAAAATCGGTAAAGATGTGATGATTTTGTTTTGTGTGCCACGTTTATGTTTTTTTGCTAACCAGTGCCAGCCAAATATCCGCGTTCTCCGGCTGTAAGCTAACAGCCTCTCTGTAAACCAGCAGGGCTTCGTCGTAGCGGCCGGTGTTGTAGTACAGTGCCCCAAGTGGTGCGAGGATCTCCGCCTTCCTTGTCACTAGAAGCGCTCTGCAGGCAGAAGTAAACGATCGTGGTTACTGGTTTTTAGAGCTGGTCAGGTCCGGAAACTAGCCGAGCTAATCACTCCAACAGTCACGCTAAATCAGGGAGCATCAGCACATCAAGACGTTCAATTAAATAGTAAAAGTCCGGTGGCGGGCCGCGAGCCGACCTTCCAGACAGCGGAGGCCGTTAGCCCCGGACGCCGAAGCTAGGCTAAAAGCCTCCGCCGCCTCCGCCGATGCCGATGGCGGGCCCCGAGCCGAGCTTCGACATTTGGGGAAGCAGTTAGCCGAGCTTCGGTGACGGCAGAGGCCTTTAGTCTAGCTTCGGCGTCCGGGGTACAGTACTTTTGTTTCCTTTTCCAGATACATCTAACAATGAATAAATACCTCTTGTACCAGGACTCGGCCTCTTTGTTCAAATTAGACGAACGGAGGAGGCGGCCCAGGTTCACCATGGCGACGTAGTGAGCTGGTTTGAGCTGGATTGCTTGCTGATAGTGAGCAGCTGCCAGTTCCTCCTTTCCTGTACGAAGAGGACGCACAAATGGGAAGCGACAGATTTTTTTTTTTGTGGAACATAGACAACAATAACGATGAACTTACCAGTATCCACTAGAAACACTCCGTAGTTGTTATGCAGGTCCGAGCTGTCGGGACACTTCTCTATCCCTTTTGAATACATTTCGTGGGCTTCACTAACGCGTTTCTGTGAAAGAACGTAGACAATTGTGCAAGAGCAGCTTGAGTGTCAAAGTCGGGCATTTACATTGACAGAATTGTTAGCATAAGCTAATTTTTGCTAGATGAAGAGTGAAACTGGTAGCTGGTAGCTACAGTGAAGAAAATAAGTATTTGAACACCCTGCTATACTGCAAGTTCTCTGACGCACAAATAAATCATTAAAAAAAAAAAAAAATCATACGATGTGATTTCTGAATTTTTCTTTTTAGATGATCTCTCTCACAGTGGACATGCACCTACGATGAAAACTTCAGACCCCTCCATGTTTTCCAAGTTGAAGAACTTGCAATATAGCAGGGTGTTCAAATACTTATTTTCTTCACTGTAGTTGCCGGCCAATAAATAATAACGTCATACAAATTCTTTAATAACTCTCAGAAATCACATAAATACTTTTTCAGCACAGTTGCTACTCACCTGGTCAGCGTAGAGTGACGCTAGACTGGAATACGCGTCGGCAAAATGTGGACCGTAGTTAATGGACTCCTGGAGCAGGATCTCCGCCTCGTTCTCCTTCCCCTGTGACCTGGATCAGAACATCCTCAATGTATTCAGAATTAATAAGTGAAGACGGGTCCAGCGTGCGACTGACTTGAGGAGGTTTCCCAGGTTGAAGAGCGCTCGGTTATGTTGCGGATTGATGTCCAGCGCTCGCCTGTAGTAGCGCTCGGCCTGCTCCGGATCGTGGGTCAGAGTGCCAAGATTGTTCAGAGCGCTGGCGTGCCGAGGGTACAACCTGCAAATTAAAGTATAATTAAGCAAAACAGAATTTGCTTTTATCTTCCTGAATTGTTGGTACCCTTCCTTTAAAGTTCTAAGGGTGCGTACAACGAGTCAGGACCGGACCTGAGGGCAATGGCGTAGTGGTAAACGGCTTCTTGGTGGCGGGTGCTGTCCTTCAGGAAGTTGGCGTAGTTGTAGTGGACTTTGGCATTGTGAGGCAGAGTCCAGATGCCGGAACTGAATCAAGGTCAAGACCGGGAATGAGTCAATTCAATTTAAAAAAATTCAAAAGGTCAAAAACTAGAAAAGGTCATTTAATCGGCCCGTGTCCCACTGATAATTAAAAAAGCATATTATCAAAAGACAGTCAATAACATTTGTTGCTACTGCATGTTAATAATTACCATCACGACCCATTAATTCTTCCACATAGAGTGATGCCTCGGTTCTCGACCACAATCCGTTCCAGAAAACGATTCAAGAAGAGATTTGTTCGAAAACCAAAGCGATGTTTCCCATTACAATGAATGGAGAAAGAAATAATGCGTTCCAAGCCTAAAAACTTTGGCTTTTTAAAGCATTTTTTTTAAATTGACAATAACAAAATGCGTCATAGGTGGGTCAGCTGCTTGCACCGCACGCATTATGATATTTCCGGGTTTTTTCGCCGGCATGGGAATTCACACCAAACCGTGTTGTGGGTCAGCTGGTCTGGCCGCGGGCAATATGTTATTTCCGGGTTTTTGTCGGGGGCATTCGAGTACCAATTTTCGTTCGAAAACAAGCAAAAAAAAAAATCTAAATTTTTCATTCGAAAACGGGGACGTTCGAGAACCGAGCCTTTCCTGTGTAAATATTACGCAGCCACAAAACCAACCAACAATAGCGCGGTCACACAATCCCAATGCTAAATGTATTGAATTTGATAAATGTCAAGAACTGTTTCCGAGTCCCGACACGTACTCGCTCACCTGAAGAGAGCCTCCCTGGAAAGCCAGACCCGGTTCTGCAGAACAGTTTTCCAGGAGAAAAGCAGCAGCAGCAACAGCATGGAGGCGCTGAGCACCGCGGTGCCCCAGCGGCCCACCGAGGACAAGAGACGACCGAGGCCGTGGACCACCAGGATACAGTAACCCATGCTGCAGGGGTGAGAGGTGAGAGGTCAAAGGTCAAATTGAAAGCGCGCGATCAGTTTTAGAAGCGGAAGAGAGAGGGGAAAAAAACCCACCTCGGCATGTAAAGAACCCTTTCGGCCACCACAAAGCCCACCCTGAAGAAAAGGTTACTCGCGGGAATGAAAGGAAACACCAGAAATAATATTCCCATCAACACCTCCTTATTCTTTTGGCACTGAAAAAAAAAATAAATAAAGGGCAGCCAGACAAAAAAAATAAAAAATAAAATACTAAAATTAAAAAAAAAATTAAAAAAAAACCAAGCTGCAATTTAGCCAGACTCGAAAAGTGAAATTAATTTGTCATGTTTATCCGATTTGGACTAAAGCCTGTTCCATACATGGAATTTTGACACCTACAAATTATGTTTTTGATATGACAAGATTCACTGGTTACACATTCATACACAGATTGATCTCTTATACAGATCATCTTTTCGAAAAGCTTTTTTTTTGAATAGCTTCAGGTCAGAATCTGAATTTGAATCAGAATGTGTTGGGGTTTTTCCCTTCCTTTGTTTTTTTTTTTTATTATTTTTATTGGAGTTGAATTTTAATCCAATCAATACGATGTCTTGGCACTGTGTTTCATAAATTTGATACAGATTCAATTTTCAAACGTAGAACTAATATGAAAGAGTTACATAGGTATAGGCTATGTCATAGACTATTATTTTGGAAATCGGTACAAAGGAAGGCAAACAATGGGCACGAGGAAAAGTACTGTGCATGGGGGTATCGTAATGTCAGTCATGTAATACACAAATACAACAGCAGGTAAAAAAAAATGTGTATTTACCTGCAGTGAATGCACACAACGCAGGCTGAGGGCTAACATCCCCGCGGCGAGTAGCGCGGTGGCCATATTGCGGATGTCCCACGGCGACTCCACGAGAGGGATGCTCCCCACTTGCCAGTCGTAGCACAGCACGGCGGGGGCCAGCAGCAGCCAGGTGTTGAAGTACAGCAGGTAGGAGTACGTCAAAAACCTGGAAAGAGAAGAAATGGATGCTAGCCAACTCATGCTAACGCTAACTAACAGCGAGGATTCACGAGAGAATTCATATGAAAACACAAATGTAGTTATAATGGCCTGCGATTGGTTAGCAAGCAGTTCAGGGTGCACCCTGCCTCCTGCCTATATATGTAGATATCCTCCCACGACCCTTGTGAGGATAAGTGGCAAAGACAATGGATAGATGGATCATACTAATGCTGATATTGTCATGCAGTTCATTGGTGGTTACTCATTACTCAAACAATAGAAAGCCAGAAAACGTGATTTTATTTTGTTGTTGTTGCTAGCATCCACTTGAGTATACCGTAATTCCCGGCCCACCTGGTTATAAGCCTCACCCAGTACATTTGTAAAGGAAATACCATTTGGTACTTACATACGGCACAGCTGTGTAAAAGCCGCAAGTACCCACATTGAAACATAAGATATTTAAAAAAAGACACAGAAAGTTTAATGCTAGCAGCGCCGCGCTAACGTTAGCAGTGCAGCGTTAGGGCTTTTTTTTTTTTTTTTTTTTAACCGGCCGCTAACGGTAGTAGCGCCACACTAATGCTCCTGCCGCACCAAAAAATAAAAATAAAAAAATACCGGTAAAAGTGACTTCCACCGGTCTCACTCTTCCCTTTTCCGCTCGAGTGCCCCCTTGCGGCCATTAGAAAAAATGCACGAGGTTTAAAAAAAAAAAAAAAAAACGTACTGGTAAAAATCACTGAGACACAGCAGTAACACGCTAGTGCAGCCCTAACAGGGCCGGTAAAAGTCACTTCCTCGGCACATATATTCCAGCGGTCTCACTCTTACCTTTTCCGCTCGAGTGCCCCCTTGCGGCCGTTAGCAAAAATGCACAAATTAGCCGCATCGCCGCATAAACCGCGGGGTTGAAAGCGTGCGGGGAAAAAAAAAAAAATCACGGTTTATAGGGCGGAAATTACGGTACCACTGACCTGGTTAGCAAGTGAGGTGCAAAGGAAGCGGGATTGTCTTGCTCCGAGAAAAGAGGCATCGAACCTCCCATTAACCAGAGTCGGATTGATATATTAGCCAAGACCTGCAAAAGAGCAATTGTAAATAATCAGTAATATATATCATCATATTTCATCTGTTCAAATTTATCCAAACTTACCAACCTAGAGAAAACTGCATAACTATAATTTGCAATGACCTACAAAAACACTCTGCTTTTTAAAATGCCACAGATCAATAATTTGCTCCCAAGTCACCCCGACACAAAACGCACGACGAAGACTCACGTAGCTCGAGACCACGCAGGCTCGTTTGATGAAAGGTTTCCAGATCTGGACCAGCTGCCACAATCCAGATCCAGGCCGGTGGCTGAGGAAACGACAGAAAGACAATTTACAAACTGCGATCTTAAATTTACTGGAAAACTTATAAATATTAGTTTTGCAGTTATGCAAGAACCGGTTCGGGCCGCAGAGCACGAGGGCGTCGTAAACCACGCACACCCCGAAGACCGTGATGCCCGTTTCCTTCACCAACATGGCGCAGGTGCCCAGCAGCAGAGAAATGACCAGACACCCCGCAGACGCCGTCGGAGGGGTCGAGTCCGCAGACGTGTTGACATCCACGCTCCTGAGAGGATGAGTCGCGGGAGTGTAAAAATCATAAATCATAAAGTACAAATCTATAGAGCACTGGTGTCAAACTCAAGGCCCGGGTGGGGGGGGCAAATCCGGCCCAGCAAATGATTTCATGTGGCCTGCAAAGGCAAATAATCTGCGTCGACGACCATAATTCTTGTGGAAATCTGTACCAAAATTTCAAATTGTCATATATCATAAATGATAACCATGAGATGTTATCTTCGAGACATCTTTTTGTGAATATGATGAGGCGGTTAAAGATTTTGACGGAACTCCCTTGTGGCCCGCGACAAAAATGAGTTTGACACCCCGAGTACAGAGATATACCGCATACAGTGAAGAAAATATGTATTTGAACACCCTGCTATATTGGAAGTTCTCCCACTTAGAAATCATGGAGGGGTCTGAAATTTTCATCATAGGTGCATGTCCAATGTATGATTCTTTAACCATTTATTTGTGTGATACAGCTGCAAATAAGTATTTGAACACCTGAGAAAACCATTATTAATATTTGGTACAGTAGCCTTTGTTTGCAATTACAGAGGTCAAACGTTTCCTGTCGTTGTTCACCAGGTTTGCAGACACTGCAGGAGGGATTTTGGCCCACTCCTCCACACAGATCTTCTCGAGATTAGACATGTTTCTGGGCTGTCATTGACAAACACGGTGTTTCAGCTCCCTCCAAAGGTTTTATATTGGGTTTAGGTCTGGAGACTGGCAACGCCACGCCAGAACCTTGATCTGGTTCTTACGGAACCAGTTCTTGGTTTTCCTGGCTGTGTGCTTCGGGTCATTGTCATGTCGAAAGAACCAGCCACGACCCATCTTCAATGCTCGGCATGGCCGCGGTCATCCTCTCCTTAATACAGTGCAGTCGTCCTGTCCCATGTGCAGAAAAACACCCCCAAAGCATGATGCTACCACCCCCGTGCTTCACAGTAGGGACGGTGTTCTTGGGATGGAACTCAGCATTCGTCTTCCTCCAAACACGGTTCGTGGAATTATGACCAAAAAGTTCCATTTTGGTCTCATCTGACCACAAAACTTTCACCCACGACTCCTCTGTATTTCTCCGTAGCCCTTTCCAGCCATGTGGACTTGTACAATTTTGTCTCTGGTGTCTTTGGACAGCTCTTTGGTCTTGGCCATGTTACAGGTTTGAGTCTGACTGATTGTATGGGATGGGATAGGTGTCTTTATTTAGCTAACGACCTCACACAGGTGCATCTAATTCAGGATAATACATGGAGTGGAGGTGAACTTTTAAAGGCGGACTAACGGGTCTTTGAGGGTCAGAATTCTCGCTTACAGACAGGTGTTCAAATACTTATTTGCAGCTGTATCACACAAATAACTTGCTAAAAAAAAAAAACATACATTGTGATTTCTGGATTTTTCTTTTTAGATGATCTTTCTCACAGTGGACATGCACCTACGATGAAAACTTCAGACCCCTCCATGTTTTCTAAGTTGAAGAACTTCCAATGTAGCAGGGTGTTCAAATACTTATTTTCTTCACTGTGTGTGTGAAATCTACTTACCTTATATAAGCAAGGAATGCTAGCAAGAACAGCAGGCAAGCTAATAGGTCAGCCCTGCCCACGATACCGGACACCTGGAAGACGAGATACACAAAGTATTATAAGTATAACACTCGTGCTAGCAACACAGCTAACAATACAGTACAGCTCAAAAGGGGTCAAGTTTCAAATTCCCTGTTACCAAACCTCGGACCCTCCCATTTTTTTATGATCTGCAAATGTAGCTTCGAAACGTGTATCGGTATTAAAATCAGCACTTTACTGGTATAAAGGCTGAGCATTTTTCCATTATAGCGCTCAGTGTGTAAAATTGTTTGGTAAAGCGGGTCATCAGTAGCCGAAGGATTAGCGGTTTAAATCCCGGCTCCGACACGCCGATGTCCTAGTGTCCTTGGGCAAGACATGGCGCCAGCTGCCCGTTGGTTTATGAATGAACTTGAGCTTGTGTTGTAAAACCCTTCGGACACAGTGACAGTCTAGATCACAGGTGTCAAACTCAAGGTCCGGGGGGCAGATCAGGCCCGCCATATGGTTTTATGTGGCCCGCGAAGCCAAATTTCCATGATTCTTGTAAAAATCTGTATGAAAATTTCAAATTGTCATATATCATAAACGATAAAGTTGAGATATTACAAGCATTTTTGTGTCACCAAACGTTACCCTTAATTTCTGATTCCAAAACTAATTCATACATTGATGATGTAAATATGACGAGATGACTAAATATTTTTATTTCACAGTCAAAAAGGCCCTCTGAGGGAAACCGGACCAACAATGTGGCCCACAAGAAAAATGAGTTTGACACCCCTGGTTGAGTGGGGTGTCCCGCAGGGATCAGTACTTGGCCCTCTATTTTTTTATTTAAATGCTGTCAATTGGTGATGAAATATGCAAATATTACCATTCACTGTTAAAATTTTGACTAACCACTTTGTTTTAATGCACTTTTTTTAAAACACAATTTTAATACTCATTTAGTGAAATGACACATAGTACTGAATGCATGACTGAGTATTGTAATGCCACTTGGGGTGTCCCGCAGGGATCAGTACCTGGCCCTCTATTTTTTTTTTAATTTAAATGCTGTCAATTGGTGATGAAATATGCAAATATGACATTACCATTCGCTGTTAAAATTTTGACTAACCATTTTTTTTTTAAACACAATTTTAATACTCTACCATTTAGTTAAATGACACATAGTATTGGATGCACGCGACATGAACTCACAGCCTCGGTGTGCACCGGGTGCACCGCGAACAGGACGGACGTGACGAAGGCCAGGCGCGATTCTTCAAACACGCATTGCTCGCACGTGTGCATCAGCACGCAGGTGACGGCGCAGTGCAGGCACACGTTGACGGCGTGGAAGTACACAGGTGTCATGCCGCCCAGAAGGATATTTAACCTGATGGAGTCGGAAAGGATGGGGGGAGGGTGTTGGGGGAGGGGGGGGGGTCACAAGAAATGTTTGAAAGCTCAAGTTTAAGCATAAGCGTACGATTGGAAGCATATAATCATGTACCCTAGATATACAGTACCTAAAAATATACAGTGGCTATTATCGAAAATCTACACACCCCCTGTTCCAATGCCAGGTTTTCCTAATAGAATTTTTTTTCTCCCACTGTTTCCTAAGAACTCAATTGGGGGAGGGGGGGGAATAAAAATAAATAACTGTGATGGAGTTGCAAAAGTGTAAACACCCTGCTTTAATCAGAGATGTCTAACGAGAGGCTTCACACAATTTCCGCCATCGAAAGTGGCTCGGATTTACCTCAAATTGATTTCAGATGTTCTTGTCGTCTTTTCCTGTCATTTTGAGCTAACTGTCTACAGTGGTCCCAGTTCAAGATGAAGAAGAGCATGATGCTGCAGTCCAGGTGCAGCGTTCTTTCAATGATGAGGCAGTTATATTTGCGCCAATCATCACATTTGGAGTTGTTTTGAAATAATAGTCTATATTTTTTCAGATTACACACATAAAAATGTAATTTAACAAGGCTGTGTGGACTTTTTATGGGTGAAGTTCTGGAGGATTAGTGGGTGGCTACTATTTCCCAACAAGGGTATCATAGAGTAAGTGTGAGTCCATAGCCACTTTATGACACAAAAAAAATGGTATCAGACATCATGACGTCAAGGTGAAATAGCGGCTCCGTGTTCGTGGACTCAAGCTAGCATCACAACCCCATGTAATGAACTTACTTAAATGTGAGAACGCAAAAGGGTCTGTAGGACTTGTGGCTCGAATTGTCCGACATCCTCTTGCCCCAAAAATCGTTCGTGAAGATGTTGAAGAGGCTGGAGCTCGGTCGGACGTCTGGGTTGTTGACAATCGCCCAAACATCGTCGTGCACCAACTCCCCGTGGATGGAGTTGCCGTAACACGACACGCACAGCGCGACCAGAACCGCGTACCGACTCGCGGTCCATACCGCCGGTTGCTGGGGGGGGTTTCGGCCTCCTCTCGCGACTGTCATGTTAGCCCCGGTTTCTCCGAAGGCGCATCGGGGGTGAAAATTACTGCGAGGACGCGAAAAGATTCGTCCATTCCGCTCGGCGAGGAGTGTCCGTGGGAGAGGTGAATTTGAAGAGCGCAGTTTGTTCCCTTGCGCCGCCTTCAACTACAATCGTAAAAAAAAAACCATCACAGTTCAAAACACGACGCTTTTGGACACCATCGATGAACTTATCCGCCTTCTAATGTTCCGTTTCCAACCAAAATCCGTGTATTAAATCAACTTTAACATTTACACGAAGGGTTACGACAGAACTACAGCAGGTTATTCCACCTAACCTGGCAATTGAACGTGAAGTTATTGAATGTACGAGCTGGAACTGTGTTCGGGAAGGCCACATCGACACAGACAACACCCCCTTTTTTGCGCATGCGCATCGCGTTGTTACCGATCCCAGCAAGTCACCAGTTTTTTTAAATTCAGCTTTTATTCTGTATGTATAATTAACATGACAATATTTAACATACATTTTTGTCTATAATAAATTGAGTTGTATAAATACAACCAGGTTTTACTAAATGACAAAAGGATCTAAAGTAGCAAATATTAAATCAAATGAAAAATATACATTATAAATGTATAAACATAATTTTCGAATGAAAAAGAAATAATAATTGGAGATATCAAACTCACAAAGTGTATTGCACGTACATCGGTTTACATCTCTGTAATTGTTAATTGTTGTGTTGCGTTTTCAAAAAGATGTAAATATCTTTCTCAAGATGTCAGCTATTTTATACATGCCATGTACAACCATTTGTGCACATACACTCCAAGTGGTGCTCAAGCACCAGCCCTTTTTGCCCTGGAAGATGAAAAAGAGTCCTTTTTCTGAAGCACTTGTCAATATTAAAAAAAAAAAAAAAAAAACAGTAGTAGTCCGCCTTTCGAAGCTTGCTGGAATAGCCTCCAGCACTCCCGTGACCCTTGTGAGGATAAGCGGCTCAGAAAATGGACGGATGAGGACTACGATATCATCTTCAGGGGCGAGAGGAGCATAGAAGCAGCTGGCAGCTTTTATTTTTCGCCTCTTGCACGGATGTTGCCTAGAAACATACGCATATGAACGTAGTCTTACTTTTGTAATTTTGGGTTTTTTTTTTTAATTTTGATTCTTGGAGTGCACTGTTGCTTGCTTGCGTTATCTCCCACATCTTTTTGACAACGACATTTTGTGGTCTAACAACAAGCCCGCAGTGCTTGTTGAGGTCAGTGTGTCCAATGTGGAAGGCGTGTGGGCGCTCGGACACGAACTCCACAATGTTGCAACCAAATATGAATGATGTTAGGATTCTTTGAAAGTAAAAAAGAACGATACCAACATCGCTCTGTCTTCGTGTCCTTAGTTGGCTTCGAAATTTCACATCACCACGGTGTTAAAGCGATGGCAGCCATTTTGTAATCTGTTCCAATTCCGTTCTCCCTGCTCAAAGCGTTATTTTACGTGTCTTTTGTTTGACACGTTTAAAAAATATAGTAACTTGTTCCTCAGAATGCATTTTCCAGTGGTAATGTTTTTTTTACACACTAACCTGTAGCAGTACTTAATGTTTTTAGACGGTTGTTGAATTTGAGCAAGACCCGGAGTGCTTGTGAACGCAGCCTTCGTGAACTGGACGTGACCCGCGAACTTTCACCTGCTGCATTTCGATTTCGGCGATCAATTCAAGGGTTGTGGTGTGCAGCTGGCACATTTTCCTGGGCCATCAAACTACGGGAGAAAGATTTTTTTTTTTTGTAATCATCCTTCTAAGGTAAAACAAACCAATTATTGGTTTTAAATTGGAGTTGCTGTAATGAAAACGAGGGGCGTGGCCTGCACGCTAAATAGCTAACAAGCTAAATAGCTAACAAGCTAAATAGCTAACACGCTAATTGGTTACGTTTCTCATTCGATTTTTCACCTAAAAAACTTACAATAGGTTTTTCCCAAATTAAAAATTTCGTTATGTAACAAATGTTTATCTCTGTAGAACAAAAATCGGTTTATTTTCCCCCACCGTAGTGGCGCGCTATTCCATTGCGTCACACTTTTCGCTACTTTTGGTTCAGCCATGAGGCTCACGCCATTTTGAATACGGCAAAGACCGCGTATCGAACGCGAAAGAAAGGAATTCACTTTCTCAGGTGCGGCCTTTCCTTCTGAATACTTTCTCAGCTCTTTGGGAAACTTATTTAGTGAGCAAAAAGTTAAGTAATAATAAATCAGAGTCTTAATAATACTTTGGGGCAATTTAGGCGATAAGGAAAGTAGAACTACCTTGTTTTAGTGTCGGTTTCACCGTGAGAATTCTTACACAGTGGACTTTATGTACCAATAACAGCCAAAAAGTCACCAAATTCTGAATGCAAAATTATGTTACAATCGATACTTACAACTGATTATCTATTAATTAGGTGAGATCTATGTTTGACTGAATATGGTTGGTACAGAACGTAATTACAGTAATAACGTGTTTTAAATACCTCTAAAATGGAATGGATTACTTCAGTACATGACCTAATCTTCACGTCTAATGTTCGAATCTTCTCCAACCACTTTGCTTTTCCATACCTAACTATGGCGCACGTCTCTGATTAGAACTCCACGGGTGATGGAGATCGGCGCAAGTCCGGTGGTCTACGAACTGCTGTCCCAGATAGGCGAGGGCTCCTTCGGGAAGGTGTTCAAGGCCAGGGAGATCGGCGGGACTGGGCGCCTCCTGGCGGTGAAGAAGTTCCACAGCGAGCTGTTGCCGTCGGCGCTCACCCACGGCCTCCCTGCGTGCATCCTCCGCGAGGTGGCGCTGCTGCGTAGGATGGAGTTCTTTGAGCACCCCAACATCGTCAAGTAAGAGATTTTTTTTATCCTATTGGCTCACTTTTACTTCTTTATCAAAGGGCTGAGTCATTCGTTGATTTTATGGTTGATTTACCATCTTTAGTTTCAAATGGATACGCGCTGATGTGCACTGCTTACACAAACAACATAGTAGTACACATAGATCGACATTTTTTGACCCGTCTAGTTAGGCTAGCTCGAATTACTAGTCCAGTAAGCCCGAAACCAGGGAAAGACCCCACTTATCCCGGTAATTACGGACACCGAAGACCCCGACAATAGACAAACACAACGACGCTGATATTTGCAATATAATCCCTTTATTGCACTGCGCAGGTTTTTGGATGCGAGGGTCACATTGGAGCCCAACGTGTTCGACCTCACGGTGGTTTTGGAGTACATTGATCAGGACCTGTCCGCTTACATGTCCAATGCCCCCCCCTCTGGACTCGGCTTGGACGACGTTAAGGTAAAAGCAGCAACGCAGTCGATCTTCAGTTCCATTTTTCTTTTTTCTTGACAACTATGCCCATGTTTTCTTTGAAAGGCTTTTATTTTGAAGGTGGCCCCCTCGCAGGCACGTTGGCGACGTGCTCCCGTCACGTTACGTTCCATTACTCAACAAATTGCTTCTGGGTTGCAAAAGAGCGTGTAAGTTTGATGAGGTCACCCAATTTGTTCCGTCGTGATAGGTCGAAATACTGAGTGTGGATCTCGAGTCGGCAGATACATCGGCGCTGATCCAGCAGAGAGAGGAATGAGATGTTCCCAGAAGTCCCTGTTGTAGGGTGACGCGATTTTATTTGTGCGCAATCTTCGCATCACAGTGTCTGCTGTGATGTTTCTGTACTGTCATATGCAGTGATTGAAGTTCAATATTAAAATGGACCTTCGAGGCCTTCACTTAAACGACGTTCTGAGGAAATCGCAATGCCCCCATCACTGCTATTTCCAGAGTATGTATGTACGGCACGCTACTGTATTGCAATTACAGCATCCATCAACAGAGGGGGCTGTTCTCCAACAAAATCCCGCACACAAATCCCCATTTGAGCTCTTGTTTCAATCTTTGACAATAAATTAGTTTAAAATACTACAATTGAAAAAGTGAGAAACAATTAATATATATATACACAGATAGATTTCTATTTTTGTTTAACTCATAAATTATATTTTATAAATCCAGTGTGGCCCTTGAGCACCAAAGTTTGTCAACCCCCGTTCCACATGTACCGCAGTCCTGAACACGTCCAAACCATGAAGGTGCAGCGATGCCTATGTGTGTGTCCAGAGCATCATGCGGCAGCTGATGCGCGGCCTGGACTTCCTGCACGTCAACATGGTGGTGCACCGCGACATCAAGCCGGAAAACATCCTGATCAGCAGCAGCGGCCTGGTCAAGATCGCCGACTTCGGAATGGCTCGCTTGTACAGCTTCAACAACGCCCTCACGCCAGTTGTACGTGCGCCTTTTCGTTCATCGTGGTAATCGCGGAAAGCGTGTTTGCGGGGGGGAAATAAAAACATCAAATATGTATTTTGCTCTCCGCAGGTTGTCACCTTGTGGTACCGAGCTCCGGAAGTACTACTCAACACTGGCTACATGTTGTCTGTGGACGTGTGGAGCGCGGGATGCATCTTCGCCGAGCTCTTCCTGCTCAAGTAAGAACCGCACTCGTCGCTGGTAACGCGAAGACGCTGACGCGACCTTCGTCCCGCAGGCCGCTCTTCCGAGGAACCTCCGAAGCGCAACAGCTGAAACTGATCTTTGAGTGAGTATTTTGTCCTTCGCCGGTTCTGCGATGTTACCGAAGCCCCGTGAGACGTTCGACAAGAGCCAAAATGTATCTGCCTTTGATTTTTTTTACACACCACCCAGCGCAAAAATTGAAATGTATCGGAACATGACATCAAATCCGGAATCCATCCTCCTATACACAGAACCCAGCGAGCCTGATTTTTACACAACTTTTCAGACAGGTTCAATTTAAAAATGGTATTTTGCAGTTTTAACGGCAGGCTTGTTGTTCTTGCCGCCGTCAACCACTCCAGGTTCATCGGTTTGCCCAGTGAGGATGAGTGGCCCCTCACCAGCTGCATTGCCTACTCGCATTCCCTCGGGCCCAGGGACCCCAATCCTCCGGTGCTGGACTTGCTGAACCCCCACGCGAAAGACCTCCTTTTGGTGAGTCGATAAATGCATAAAACGGTGGCACCTCGATTTATGAAATGAATTCGTTCAAGAAGTTGTTGCGTGACGTGAATTTTTTGTAAGTAGAAGCGCATTTTACATGTAAATAGCCTAATCCGTTCCAAGCTCCTCAAACCCTCGCCAAAAATAAGCATTCAAAGTACATAATGTAAAGAATATATATATATTTTTTTCATTTGCTTTTGGCTTGGGTGACTACGCAAAGAGAAGCAAAAGCCATCGTGGGGGACGGAGGAGGAAGCAAACGTTTGACAGCCGAGACGAAATGGACGTACGCTCACTATTTAACTCCATGAAAATTTCTTGGGGCCCACGGTGAAGAAAAATGAATAAACTTGCAAAAAACTCACAAAAAAGTTATATTTTTCCTACGTGTGCTTGCGTGATTCGGTGACAGTCGAATGTCCAAGGGAAACGAAAAGCATCATGGGTAAAGATTGCCGTCCCTCCTAGCCAATGAGATGCCAGGAAGATGCTACGGTTGTAGCCAATGGAAGAGCAGCTTTATCGCGCCACACAAACCAAGTTGGAGGATATTTACGTTCGGCGGAATTTCGGCAATGCGCCGCCTATTTTTTCCTTTCATATCCTGCATTTTCCTTCTTAACTAGAGGCAATATTTTTTCCGAGCAGGCGTTTCAGAACCTGAATTTTTCGATACTAGAGACGTTTGTAAGTGGAGGTAGCACCATAATAAGAAAATCGTTTTGGTTAATTGACTCCTTCACTGTTTTCAAAGTAATTTCCCGTATTGGCAGCCATTTTGTCGCAAGACAGACAGACAATAAATTGACTCAAGTTGGATGTCAGTGTTTTTTTTTTTTTACACGATGTTCGGCTGTGTTATATAAACTCATTTTGGAGGGTGGGAAAAAAACAAAATTCTAACGTAAGACCATCTCGCCGCGCCCTAAAGGAAGTGAGCGGTAAATCTCTTTTTTTTTTTTTTGTTCATCCGCAGGAATGTTTGACTTTCGCGCCAGGCAGACGCATCTCGCCCGCTGGGGCCCTGGCCCACCCCTTCTTCACCCAGGAATGAAGGGAAGTACGCGCCCAGTTAGATGTTCTTGCTCCAATTGATAAAGCGACCACAAGCACTTTAAAATGGACACTTTTTGTTGTTAGTTTTGTCCAAGTTTCGTGTTAAAAGACATCACTTTGTTGTTGCAAGTTACGGCTTTGGAGCCTGATCGCTGAATTCTGTCATGTGTAACATTTTTTTACTCATGTTTCCAAGTTTGTGTAACATTTTTCTACTCATGTTTCCAAGTTTATAACGAGCGTTGCCTTTAAGAGCAGCTCCCTCCTGGCTGGCATGTAATCTTCAAGGAGAAATTCTTGGAATTAAAAAAAAAAAAAAAAACATTCCACAATTTGTCGTTCTTTCCAATGCGTCTATAAAATGAAGAGTTTAACGTTTGACTCCTTTAGCAAAGTTTTGACCAGACTGGAGAAATTCGACAAACACTTTGTCCGAAATTTGTACGTCAACAGCGGGGGTGTCAAACTCATTTTTGTCGTGGGGCACATTGTACTTGCGGTTTCACCTCAATGGGGCGCTATGGCTGCGAAACGATAAAAATCTTTAGCCGCCTCATCGTATTCACACATGAAATTTATGAACTAGTTTTGGAATCAGAAATCAAGGGTAATGGGTTTTTCCAACTATTATTTTGGTAACACAAAAATGCTCGTAATAGCTCAATGTTATCATTAATAAGACCATTTCAAATTTGGGTACAGATTTGAACAAAAAAAATCATGGAAGTTGATACACATGATTTGCCTCCGTGGGCCACGTAAAATCATGCGGTGGGCCAGATCTGGCCCCTGGGCCTTGAGTTTGACACCTGTGGTCTGTCATGTTACCTTAGTTTGTTTTATTTTTTTTTCACTTAAAATGTTGCAGTTTGATCAAATGATAAGCATTTGTGTGGAATCCCAGCATGATGTTTACATTTTTTTTTAATCACCTCACCAAAGAAACTCCACACGTTAATTTATGTAATGCAAAATTAAGCTATGTCTGTTCTGTTTAATATTTGCGCCTGAGGACAACACATGGTGTTCAGGCACTTTAGAACTCATCGCGGGGTTGACAAATGAAGTTGCCTCATATTGTTGCGGAAATCATACCATTTAGACTTCCGACGCTCGCCGACATTTCTGACTTGGGGATTAAAAGGCTGCGAAAGCAGGAAGTTGGGCGGTTGTCCAGGAAGTTGTCGGAACCAGAAGAAATAATCAGAACCTGCAGCTTTCTTGCCGTAATCGTACGACACTGTCACCTGTTTGCCTTCTGACGCCAAGACTTCGCCCGTGAATGCCTCCAACTCTTCACCGCTGGCGCCTGGAGGATGAGACAATCGTATTTCAGCGACATGAACCTGCCGAGCGACCTTTGACCCCGCCGATCAGAACTCACCTGCCACGGCGATGACGAGCAGCGACCAAGCAGACAGCAACATGTCGCGTGAATTTCCGTCAGGTCTGCTCTTCTCTTCTGCCCTCCCGCTCACGCCACAATCCTGTCACGTGACTCAAGCTCCACCCTGATGGCGTCATCATGTGACATCACAACCCTCAGTTCCTTTTCACTTTTGGGGTTGACACACAGCGCGCACTTTTTCTCACATTTGCAAAGGTTGCTTCTTTTTTTTATTATTCGTATAAATATTAAGCACAATTTAAAATCTATATTCTGCTCATTTCTGATTTCTCTTCCTACCAAACGCTACAAAAGAACCTAAAGGTTAAAGGTCAGGAGGTGAATAAAATAGTGCAAGGCTGCCATCTAGCGGTGAAATTGAAGCAAATTCTTGAGAAAGCAAACAAACAAATTAAAATGAGACCACCACAAATCTCCCAATGTAGTAAAAAATAAATAAAGAAAAACTTATTCCAGCGCCACACTGCAGCTCTTCCCTCGAACCTCTTCATGTATATGTTGGGGAAGACAAAATTGCTTGCAAGATCTTAATGTTTTTATTTTGGATAAGACAAGATATGAACAAGAATGATGGAAGTTGACACACATGATTTGCCTTTGCGGCCACGTAAAATCATGCGGCGGGCCGGATCTGGTTTCCTTCTGCAATCAGCAAGTGGTCTCCGGATGTCAACACACCACCTTGAGAAGAACACGTAGAGAAGTGGACAAACTTATTGGTCTCCTTTGGATTGAGTTCAGTTCAAACTGGCCTGGACCAAGTTTATAATGTTTTGCTCAACAATTTCAGCCACTCATTACTATCAAACATTTTTCTGTAAAGGTCAATGAGAATTCCAAATCATTTCTTAAAAATAGTTTGGTCTGGGTCAGGGTTTGCAAATCAGCGACAAGTTCAAAAGCCAGTCTATGACGCTTTGGTGGTGGGTTAGTGCCATGTCATGGCTAACTTGCGCATCTGAAAAGGCAACATTAACAGTGAAATGTACATACAGGTTTCGGTGCGACATGTGCCGCCATCCAAGCAGTCTTTTGTGGTGGGTATGTCCCTATTTATTTGAGCAAGACACAGTTCTTTTGATGGCAAGATATATATACTGGAAATATATGTCGCATGTGGGCTGGCGTTTTCCACGCCCGACTCATCTAGTCCCGCGAGACCACACCTCCAAAACGTGGCACGAGGCGGGTGCAGATGTTTTTGTACGGGCACGCCGGCGAATGTGTCAGCGTGGGCCGCAGGGCGCAGTGGTAGACTCCGGAGTCGCTCGGCTTCACGCTCTCGATGTGCAGAGGAGCGTGCCGGGCGCTGGCGTCCACGCTGGAACCGAACCTGTCGGCGTACTTCTTCTCCATCATGTCCTTTCCGAACTTCGAGACTCTCAAAACAAGATCAGGTGCTGCGTTCGGTTCCTGTTTGTACCAGAAGATGTAGTCGTTGCTCCCTGTGCTCTCGAAGCTGCAGTTGAGGGTCACCTTTTCGCCCTCCAGGGCGTGGACGTGGCCTTTTGGCTGCCGCACCATTTCCTGTCCGTTTCCTGTCAAGAGAGCGACAAAGGAAGTCAGAAACCAGTCGGAAGCGGCGATGACCTCAGGTGACCTCACCGAGACTCAAAGCGGCCATCAGCACGCTCACGAGTAGCCGATTCATGTCTGCGCTGGTGGTCCTCGTGAATGCTGACTTGTGGCTGAGGGGGCGTGGCCTTCGCTTCCTGTTGCGATGACGTCACCGTGCACCTTGTCAAACAAACATGTCCTCCCTTGTCGCAGCACAACACTCCGAAGGTCTCATGTTGTCTCACACACACTGCTGAAATGTACTTCATTTCATTTCAATAGGAGTGTGTTCACTTTTTATATCCACCGTTTATCACTTATTAGTGGTATTATTGTCCATGTAAAATGTGAGAAATAAATAAATACTTATACATTTACTTCAATAAATTCTTGAATGAATAATTTTGCTGATGAAAGCCCTTTTCTGGCTTGAGCGCCAGCCTTTAAAAATGTCTGTGCGTATGCCAGGCTCATAATACAAACGTGAAATAGGTTCCACGTTATATTCTTGAGTATGCTGAGAACATAAACTAAAATCCTTTCACACTTCAGTGAGAAATGCTCTCATTCATACAACGGAAAAGATTTTACGCAATGGATGTGGAGACTTTTTGTAAGCTACGACAGCGCAGTGGGATGTGATGCGTTTGGGTTCTGGTACGGAGAACGTGGCGCTTGTGTCACTGTGGGCCTCACTGCACAGTAGTACACTGCAGAGTGCTCAAGTGTCGCATCCTCGATGTGCAGGTGCACTCGCCTCCCGTCACTTGCGACGCTCGCCGACATTCCTGACTTGGCGTTTAACTGGCTGCCGCTTCCCAAGTGAGAGAGCAGGAAGTTGGGCGGTTGTCCAGGAAGTTGTCGGAACCAGAAGAAATAATCAGAACCTGCAGCTTTCTTGGCGTAATCGTACAACAGTGTGACCTGTTCGCCTTCTGAGGCCAACACTTCGCTCGTGACTGCCTCCAACTCGTCACCGCTGGCGCCTGGAGGATGAGACAATCGTATTTCAGCGACATGAACCTGCCGAGCGACCTTTGACCCCGCCGATCAGAACTCACCTGCCACGGCGATGACGAGCAGCGACCAAGCAGACAGCAACATGTTGCGTGAATTTCCGTCAGGTCTGCTCTTCTCTTCTGCCCTCCCGCTCACGCCACAATCCTGTCACGTGACTCAAGCTCCATCCTGATGACGTCATCAAATGACATCACAACCATCAGCTCCTTTTTCACTTTTATGGTTGACATACAGCGACCACTTTTTCTCACCTTTGCAACTATTCCTTCTTTGTTTTATTATTAGTATAAAAATTAAGCACAAATCAAAATCTATGTTCTGTTCATTTCTGATTTCTCTTCCTACCAAGCGCTACAAAAGAACCTAAAGGTTAAAGGTGAAATAAAATAGTGCAAGGCTGCCATCTAGCGGTGAAATTGAAGTAAATTCTTGAGAAGGCAAACAGAAACAAATTAAAATAAGACCACCGCAAATCTCGCAATGTAGTAGAAAAATAAATAAAGAAAAACTTATACCAGTGGTAATTTCTTTCCCTATTTCATGTATTTAAAAAAATTAAAAACAATGGCGTTCATCCAGTAACTGTGCTTACACTTAAATTACGCATGCGAACCTGTGATTTTTGTCAATATGTTCATTTGAGTAGTAATAACAGTATTATAACAATGCAGGAAAACACAAACCTCTTTTTTTTTAATTCACTTGGTGTTATTACACTCTGACCATTTCTACAATTAAAAATAGAGCAACAAAACGAGGCAGTGAGATTTTTATTTTTTTTAAGATGCGAAAAATTTCTTCAGTTAAAGTTTTCCAGCAGCCTCAAAAATCGACATGCACATGTACAACACATTAAACCCTACAAATTGCTGCACAATATTTTTCCAAGTCATTTCAAAGATGCCGTTATCAGAATGATTATTAATAATGCCAGGCCATCTTCTCAACAGGTCTGACTGCCACCTGGTAGCTTGAAGGTAGCTGCGAATGGTTTTTGAGTGGAACTGAACGGAGTTAGCATGCTGTCATCGGTTGAAGAAAGTCATCAGGCTGCGGGTGGTGGGCGTGGCCAATGAGTTTGTAAGTTTTTGTCACAATGTGTGTTTGTTGTGTGTCTGCTAAAAAGATTGTCTTCGGCAGTGGAACAAACTTGATGGTGGAAAAAAGTAGGATTTTTTTTTTATGAATATTTTTGCTAATATTTTTCATCACTTCTCACATATTTACTTCTCTTTCTGTGTTTTATTCTTGGATTATCCCGCTGCTTTTTTGGGGGGGGTGTGTATCCCATCTCAGTATATGGCAACACGTTGTGTTTGTTGATATGATTTTTGTTTATGCAAACATGGAGGAATATGCTTTATGACATCATATACACAGGAAGAATCTCCAGATGACGTGGATGACATAAAAGTCAAGTGGGATGAGGGATGATCCCCTGAGGAACGCCACTATGTAATGGCCGAGACCTCTAAAAAAAGGGTTCCAAATCCATTTTTTTTTTTCTTCAAATATGAAGAAAATTTTGAAATCATCAATGGGCTTGGTCTTCAGACATCAGGATGTGAAACTAGATCAAGTGGAAACACGCACCTGGAACTTTAAGTTGATTAGTGCACCGACAATATGGTGCGAACTTTGGCTTCGGCGTCTTGCTCGAGGACACTCGGGCATGGCCGGAGAGGCTCGGGACTGAATCCACAACTTTCTGGTTGGGAGACCACCTGAGTCACGCCACCCCATCAAGATTTTCTCGTCGAAGCTTCTCTCGAGGTTTTTGTGGAGGAATCAACTGATGTGCGACATCGTTCAGCAGATTAGTTTTCGGAAGCGGAACCGGAGTGACGGTGGAGGCCCGTAAGTTCTGCTTTCGTGCTCAATTGTCAGCAACCCAAAAACTGCATTGTTGTGTCCAAAAAAAAAACCCCAAAATGTGATGAAATAGATCAAATATGTTCCATTTTCGATTCTGGGCTAACCTAGTGGAATATGGACGGAGGACATTTTTTGCGGAGGACACGAATGTTTTTATTTTATTGATACGTGAGGTACTGATCGGATTCTCCTCGGAGCATCTCGTGAGGTTTTTGTTGAGGAAGCGACTGATGTGTGACATCGAACAGAATACTTTTTGGGAGCGGCACAAGACTAACAGTGGAGACTCGTAAGTAAAAAAAAAAAAAAAAAAAGTCAAAGTTTTTAATATGTTCTGTGTGAAAAAAGTGGACGCAGACAGCTGGTGCAGTTTTTGTGTTGGTGTGTCACATTGTGTAGCCGGGTACTCGTTGATATTTGGACGCGGGACCAGGTTGACTGTCGAAGTTGGTGAGAATAATTCAGTTCTTGCTTGAGATTAATTTAAAGTTGGAATCTACGGGGATGATGAAATTTATTTATTTATTTATTTTTTTTGGGGGGGGGGGGGGGGGGGAATATTAACTTTCAAGCTACAATCAAACACCGCAGCCCAAAATCGCATCTTCGGTTAATTGAGCCCGAGTTTAGGATCTGGGTTCTTGGAGACGTTAGTGAGGTTCTTGTTCAGGAAACGACTGACGTGTGTCAGGCTACACGACGTTGCGTTTTGGAAGTGGGACCAAGTTGACGGTGGAGGCCTGTAAGTGGAAAAAAAAAATGCTTTTTTATTGAAAGGATGAAACAGAAAGTGATCCCATGTCGTGTTTTTGCTTATGAGGGTCACGCTGTGTAATTACTACTCAAGGATATTTGGACCTGGAACCCAATCTGGTGTAGAACCTGGTGAGTGTTTACAGGTTAAAGTCAGGCTGTCGGCTCAGTTTCCTTGAATATTGGACTTTTTTGTTGTTGTTGTTGTTGTCAAGATGTTCTTCTTGAACAACTGGGCAGAACTCGAGTCCACCATGTTGTCCCAACGTAGTACCAAACGACATAGCAGACTTCGATTTAGGTGCAGGACACTCGGCTAACCGTTAGCTTAGTTGCGAACAAGATTGCCGTTCCAAATTCTTCTTGTCATGTTCACAAATGAAAGAAAAACACATCAACGTGTCTACCCGGGCGTTTAGGGGAAGATTTTGAGCCGTCCTTCTACAAACTTGAGGCCGGCAACCTGAAGGCGTGCCTCGCCGCCGGCTTCAGTCGGCGCAACGCCGCGGCGATCGCGGGGAGAGGGAGGATGTTCGAGGACTCGCAGGCCGCGCGGGTATCGGGCGATTCGATATACAACCAGGTGGCGCTGCCGTCGGCCGGACACAACGACACGTGCGAGGAAGGTGAGGACCGTCGGCCTCGGCCTCAAAATTCACGGATCGACGCGCCTCACGTCGCTTCCTGTCTTGCCACCGCAGGTGAGAGCGGAGCGGGGCGGTGCCCGGACGCTTTGGTGCCAGGTTGGTATCGAACGGTCGAAAGTGGCGGTCCACCGGGCCGGGTTAAACGTCCGTGTCGTTGGCAGACGAGGCGGTGAACCTGCTCTCCGTCACCGTGCTCGTCCTCCGCCTCATCTTCGCCAAGACGCTCGCCGTCAACTGCGTCATTACACTGCGTCTGTGCTTCGGCGGACCTCAGTAGCCGATGCCGCACCGCCGCCGACGTCCTCTTCCTCCCGTTTTTGTGTTTGAACTTGGAGAGCTTTTCTGCATGTTAGCGAGCGATAAAGTGTCATAAAATTTTCTAAAAATGCAATAAAATTGTATTTTTAAAAAATGGTCGTTGCTTGATTACAATCACCAGAAATTAGTCCAAGACGACACTTGAGAACAACCCGATGACAAGTGGGATTCAATTTCCAAAGAAAAGGGTGCAGGTTCATTGGATCATTTCATGAAAACTGCGATTTGACAGCTCATGAACGAAAAATGCGTCATCGAGAATTTTCAAAACAAAAAATCATTTTAAGTATTGGTGTCATCAGCAGGCGCAATTTGGAGAAAAGGGATTCGTTTATGACGACGGACGGATATCGGTCAGAATCATGGGCGTCCCACAGGAGTCAATGTCGGGAGCAATGTTATTTGATGTACGTGAATGACACAATGGATCGACATCCACAGTGAGTGCCGATTGTTTTGAATGTCATTTTTTAAATGGCATGTTCAAAATAAAGACAAGCAATCAATTTATTGTGTTGATAAAAAAAGCTGCCAAAAAGCTTCTCAATACACCGTAATGAATAATATGTGACTCAAAGGTAGCAAATGACATGATTTTCCATTTTGAAATGAATGAATTTGCCAGTGTTTGTTTTTGATCTGTCGGTTGCGTCTTCACGCCTCTTTCCACAGGAAGTGGTCGCCACAGCACCTGCGTCACAGATGACAGCAGTTCTGGTTCCTGTCTTCAAAGCTTTCTGGGACACGATGCAGATTGTGGGGGAGCAACCGAGGTCAGGTGGAAAGGCCCCTTCGCACGTGAGTGAGCTTGCCCATACCTGAAAATGCCAGCGTGGTATTTTATGTTGATATCTGTGATATTCAGTCATGTGACCTCATTGCTGCTGATGAGAAGGCGGAGCCACGTCTCGCTTGTTTGGTGCGTTTCCAACTCAGGCAGGAAGTTGCTTCCGCGTGATTGGCAACCGCAGAGCCGTGTCGGGGTCGCACACACGTGTCCTCTTACTGCTCTGGATGATTTATCAAAACATATTTATAGGCCGCTGGTCTCGCACCTGACTCCTGTGCAGCCGGTTCGGGTTCAGTTTGCGCTCGGTGACGGTGCGATGATCTCATTTGTTTCAATGGCAGCATATGAACACATTCTATCAATCAAATAGCTGTACTATAACTTGGAAAAATGATACCACCTCACGAGTACTTGCTCCAGATAACTACATGCCAGAGCACAGGTGTCAAACTCCAGGCCCGGGGGCCAGATCGGGCCCAGCATGTGACGTCACGTGGCCCTCGATGGTTATTCATCTGTATCAAGTCACATTTTTGTCAAAATCTTTTCAAAATATCAAATTGTCGTGTCATATTAATGATAATCCTGTGCGATTGTAAGCATGTTTTGTGTTCCCAAACATCAGCAAAAGTTGAAAAACCCATGACCCTAGATTTATGATGACAAAACTAGTTCATGAGGATTCGAGACATAAGATATAAGATTTTTCTGGTTTCACAGTCATAACGGCCCCCCGAGGGAAACCGTAACCGCAATGTGGCCCGTGAGAAACCCCTTCGTGCGAGCCATGAACATATTTCTGCGCTCCGAAGCGGCTGCGCCAGCCTGTTGTTTTTGTCGACGGAATTCGGAGGCGCTGTGCCAGTGTGAAGCGTCAGCCGTCGCGAGTGGGCGGGCCTTTTCCACGCCTGACTCGTCAAATCTCGTGAGACCACCCCCCCAACTCTTTTTGTACAGGCACGCCGGCGAATGTGTCAGCGTGGGCCGCAGGGCGCAGTGGTAGACTCCGGAGTCGCTCGGCTTCACGCTCTCGATATGCAGAGGAGTGTGCCGGGCGCTGGCGTCCACGCTGGAACCGAACCTGTCGGCGTACTTCTTCTCCGTCTTGGCCTGCGCGAACTTCGAGACTCTCAAAACAAGATCAGGTGCTGCGTTCGGTTCCTGTTTGTACCAGAAGATGTAGTCGGTGATCTGAGACTTGTCGAAGCTGCAGTCCAGCGTCACCTTTTCGCCCTCCACGGCGTGGACGTGGCCTTTTGGCTGGCGCACCATTTCCTGTCCGTTTCCTGTCAAGAGAGCGACAAAGGAAGTCAGAAAGCAGTCGGAAGCGGCGATGACCTCAGGTGACCTCACCGAGACTCAAAGCGGCCATCAGCACGCTCACGAGTAGCCGATTCATGTCTGCGCTGGCGGCCTGCGTGGATGCTGACTTGCGGCTGAGGGGGCGCGGCCTTCGCTTCCTGCTGCGATGACGTCGACGTGCACCGTCTGGTTGTCACCTTCCTCGCATCTGCTTCTACTTCGTCACGGGAACACTCGCTAATTCGCAGCGTGGGCGGAGATCGGCACCTGGCGGCCCCTGTCGGGCTCACTCACTTGGACCCTGTCCCGGGAAAAACCCCAAAACCTTAAGTATCCTATCTTTGGGGGGTGTACATTGATTGATCGTAATTTGCACAGCGGTAAAGCGTTGGCCTCACAGTTCTGAGGACCCAGGTTCAATCCCGGCCCCTACCTGTGTGGAGTTCTCCACGTGCCTGCGTGGGTTTTGTCCGGCCTCTCCGGTTTCCTCCCACCCCCCAAAAACATGCAACGTTAATTAGGCAATACAAATTGCCCCGAGGTGTGATTGTGAGTGTGATCGGTTGGTTGTTTCTATGTGGCCTGCGATTGGCTGGCAACCATTTCAGGGTCTCCGCCCCCCTCCTGCCCGGAGATAACTGGGATAGGCTCCGGCACCCCCGCAACCCTCGTGAGGATGAGCAAATCCGAAAATGGATGGAGGGATAAAGCATACCAATTATACCCAAAGTCATTTTGGACGACTTCATAAACAGAACGACTGTCCAGTGCGACGCCAAAATGAGAATCGGACAAAAGCCGAAGTTGAGGATGAGCAGCCGAATGCAGACAGGAGCAGGGACAGGGATGAGGCGGCAATTCGCACGACTCCCAAGATTCCGACAAATAGATGATCTATTTGTTGACATTTTTTTCAACTTCACTGCCACCAGGTGCCAGGAAATTAGCCGTTTATACCTTTTTGAGGCCGATTTCAAAAAGAGCCCCGACGATGTCATCGGCTGAAGGAAGGAAATGAGGTCACAGGTGGTGGGCGTGGCCGGTCAGAGTGGAGGTTTGTGTCACAGTGTGTGTTGTTGTGTGGCTGCCGCTGTGGGCTACAAGATTGTCTTCGGGGGTGGGACGAGCTTGACGGTGGAAAACGGTAGGATTAAAAAAAAAAAAAATTGCCTTTGAATATATTTACTTGTTTTCCATGACTTTACTTCCTGGCTTACTAAGAATTTCTTGATCGCTATGGCAACACGTTGATGGTGTCGAATCGCCGCAGCTTTTTTCGTGCAAATCTGCTTTATGGCGTCACAGACGGCGAAGAGGCTCTCGTCAACAAGGATGAAACAAAAGTGCAGTGGGACGAGGAATGAGCCCTTGAGGAACACCACCGTGTTTTTTTTTAATTCAAGCAAAAGAAGAGAATCAGCACCTTGATTGTGGTTTACGGCCAGCCCACAAAAGCTTCTCATCGGTTTCTTGTCGAAGATTCTCTGGAGGTTTTTGTTGATGTAACAACTGATGTGTGCCAGGGAACACGAGGTTACTTTTCGGAAGCGGAACCAGATTGACCGTGGAGGCCCGTGAGTTCAACTTTTACTTTTCCAACGTAACCAACACCGCACAAATGTCAAGTGCCAAAACCATGGAATGGTTCTCCTGCCGAGCCTGTCCGTGGTTGGGGAGGACCTGGAGCCCATCCTAGTTCGATTTGGAGGAGAGGATTGTGGGAGAATACGCGTGTATTTATTATTTTTAATTCAAAGTTTCATTTGAACTAGTAAATCTGACGGATTGCTGTTCAAAAATCTCTTGAGGTTTTTGTTGAGGGAGAAACTCATGTGTGACAGGGATCAATAAGTTACATTTTGGAAGTGGGACCAGAGTGACGGTGGAGACCTGTAAGTGATCAATTTTAACAGTTGGAACTGAAAGTTAGCTGGTGCAAAGATTTCATGTGTGAGCGTTGATGTTCGGAACCAAAACCGGTCTCAAATCTCGCAAGAGGAAACGAGAAGAAAAGTCCAATTGTCGGTTCACGTTTCATTACATTTCCCTGCGTGGTCTGCCAGTTTGAACGCCAGAAGAGTATTTTATCCCCATGTGGTTCCAGATTACATATTGATGTGAAACATCCCCGCTCTTTATCCTGATCTGAAAAAAGTTAAAATGCCCAAAGAACCATTTTATTTATCTTTCTGTTGTCGTCGTCGTCGTCTGTTGAGGTTCTTGTTCAGGAACCGACTGATGTGTGTCAGGAGTCGGGAGGTTACTCTTTGGAAGTGGGACCCGGTTGTCAGTGGAGGCCCGTAAGTGGATGTTTTTTAGACACTTGAGACGCTTCGTTGTTTTGTTTTGACGAAAAGTCGAGACCGAAAGTTACCCTGTGCAGTTTTAGTCGTTCCATGTTTGGACGCCGAACCTGATTGAGTTTAGAACTTGGCGAGTGGAAACGAAGAAAAATCCACTCCTCGGCTCACTTTCATATGAATGTTGGACCTTTATCGTCAATTTTTTTTCTTTTCACAATGTATTTAACCTCCGTTTGGGTCTTTAGGGGAAGATTTTGAGCCGTCCTTCTACAAACTTGAGGCTGGCAACCTGAAGGCGTGCCTCGCCGCCGGCTTCAGTCGGCGCAACGCCGCGGCGATCGCGGGGAGAGGGAGGATGTTCGAGGACTCGCAGGCCGCGCGGGTATCGGGCGATTCGATATACAACCAGGTGGCGCTGCCGTCGGCCGGACACAACGACACGTGCGAGGAAGGTGAGGACCGTCGGCCTCGGCCTCAAAATTCACGGATCGACGCGCCTCACGTCGCTTCCTGTCTTGCCACCGCAGGTGAGAGCGGAGCGGGGCGGTGCCCGGACGCTTTGGTGCCAGGTTGGTATCGAACGGTCGAAAGTGGCGGTCCACCGGGCCGGGTTAAACGTCCGTGTCGTTGGCAGACGAGGCGGTGAACCTGCTCTCCGTCACCGTGCTCGTCCTCCGCCTCATCTTCGCCAAGACGCTCGCCGTCAACTGCGTCATTACACTGCGTCTGTGCTTCGGCGGACCTCAGTAGCCGATGCCGCACCGCCGCCGACGTCCTCTTCCTTAAGTGTGTCATTAAATTTAAAAAAAAAAAAAAAATCAATAAAATAAGATTGTAAAAAAAAAAAAAAAAAAAGGTTGTTGCTTAATTACAACAGAGCACCGTTTGCATCTGATGAATTTGGGGAAATATTTTGAATACTATATCCCCAAAAAATGTCACTTGTAAAATGGAAGCATAAAATATACATGAATATGTAAAAACAAAAACTCAGTAGGGCTAAGTATACTCAGAATATGTATAAAAAATTATTCTAAAAAGGACATTTTTTCTATAAAAATGATAGCAGTCAAAAGCATGACTACAGTCAAAATTGTGTAGAAAAAAAAATGTCAATTTTTCTGCTCAATAAATTTGTGAACATGTCTTTTGAAATAGTTTGTGTAAATAAAAATGTATTACTCACCGATAGTCATCACGGTTTCAGGGCAAATCGGGCTCAACCCCGACCCTGAACAGAACTCATCGAAGAAACGATAAAATATCAGTGAGTGTGACATTTATTCATTTGATAAAATAAATAACAATATATGCGTAATTTCAAACAATGTGATATTTGGGAGTGGGTTGGGGGCTTGGGAAGATATGAAAAGTGTGGGAAGCCATTTGGAGAAAAGGGCAAAAGTTTGTGATGACGGATGGACATCAGTCAGAATTCTTTGGCATTGTGTGTGGTGTCCCACAAGGGTCAACGCTGGGACCAATGTTATTTAATGTACATAAACGATGCTCGCTATGTATCAAAATCCTTCAAATGTATCCTTTTTGCAGGTGATGGAGACATGCCAGTTTCTGTGGATAATTTACAGCAATTTCTTTCCACACTGATTGTTTTTACTTTTTATTTGATAACCCTAACCATATTCCGAACCAATGTTTCAAATGTCGCTTACTTACAACGTATTCATAACATCTGAATGCGACTTTGCCTGTTTTTTGATTTGTTGGGTCTTCGAGACTCTTTCCACAGGAAGCGGTCGCCACGGCACCTGCGTCACAGATGACAGCAGTTCTGGTTTGTGTCTTCAAAGCTTTCTGGGACAGGATGCAGATTGTGGGGAGGCAACGGAGGTCAGGTCGAAAGGCCTTTTCACGCTGTAGTTGAGCAGTGTGAACATTTTGGAATCGCTAACGTAGTTTACCCACGTTATATTCATCCTCGTCGTTTTCTGCCAATCATGTGACCTGAATGACTCCGATGAGAGGGTCGAGCAACGTGTCTCGTTTTTATTTTTTGCATCTTCGCCTCGGGCAGGAAGTGCGTATGTGAGGCGGTACGGGGTCGCACACCTGTGTGCTTGATTGCATGTAAAAAAAACATTGTGAATTATGTTATCGGATGCAACATAATTGAGCGTCTTTCTTACGCCAACATGGTTCAACGTCTGAGTCTTCAAATAAAAGCCGCTAAAAGCCTCCGGTGTCCAGTCACGATCCCTTTGGGCCATCATCTGGCTTTTCTGCACCGTGACAACGAGGCACTCGAAAGGAGCCGCATCAGCCTGCTGCCACAGTTTACACGCTGGCTAGTTGTGTCGGGTCTTTATTGGGTTTTTGAACTCGGCCGGTGACAACTGTGTTCATACTAGTGGGCATTAGGGAGGTACTTTGGATTTCTGTTTTTGTCAATGTAACCGCTGTCGGGTTTGCGTGTTTTCAAGACCTGACTCGTCTCCTCCGGCGAGACCCTGCCCACAACGTGACGTGGAGTGAGGCGGGTGCAGGAGTTTTTGTACAGGCACCCCAGCGAATGTGTCAGCGTGGGCTGCAGGGCGCAGTGGTAGACTCCAGAGTCGCTCGGTTTCACGCTCTCGATGTGCAGAGGAGCTCGCAGGGTGCTGGTGTTCATGATGGAGCGAAACCTGTCGGCGTACTTCTTCTCCGTCTTGCCCTGACCGATCTTAAAGATGCTCAGAACAAACTCGGGTGCCGCGTTCACTTCCTGTTTGTACCAGAAGATGTAGTCGGTGCTCTGAGACTTGTCGAAGCTGCAGTCCAGCGTCACCTTTTCGCCCTCCACGGCGTGGACGTGGCCTTTTGGCTGGCGCACCATTTCCTGTCCGTTTCCTGTCAAGAGAGCGACAAAGGAAGTCAGAAACCAGTCGGAAGCGGCGATGACCTCAGGTGACCTCACCGAGACTCAAAGCGGCCATCAGCACGCTCACGAGTAGCCGATTCATGTCTGCGCTGGTGGTCGTCGTGAATGCTGACTTGTGGCTGAGGGGGCGTGGCCTTCGCTTCCTGTTGCGATGACGTCACCGTGCACCTTGTCAAACAAACATGTCCTCCCTTGTCGCAGCACAACACTCCGAAGGTCTCATGTTGTCTCACACACACTGCTGAAATGTACTTCATTTCATTTCAATAGCGTCATCACTTTTTAGTGGTATTATTGTCCATCTTAAATGTGACAAATAAATAAATACTCATACTTTACTTTACTTAAACAAACACAATTTTTTTCTTGATTGCTGATGGGTTCCCTTTTCTGGCTTGAGCACCAGCCTCCAAAAATGTCTGTGCGTATGCCAGGCTCATAATACAAACGTGAAATAGGTTCCACGTTATATTCTTGAGTATGGTGAGAACATAAACTAAAATCCTTTCACACTTCAGTGAGAAATGCTCTCATTCATACAACGGAAAAGATTTTACGCAATGGATGTGGAGACTTTTTGTAAGCTACGACAGCGCAGTGGGATGTGATGCGTTTGGGTTCTGGTACGGAGAACGTGGCGCTTGTGTCACTGTGGGCCTCACTGCACAGTAGTACACTGCAGAGTGCTCAAGTGTCGCATCCTCGATGTGCAGGTGCACTCGCCTCCCGTCACTTGCGACGCTCGCCGACATTCCTGACTTGGCGTTTAACTGGCTGCCGCTTCCCAAGTGAGAGAGCAGGAAGTTGGGCGGTTGTCCAGGAAGTTGTCGGAACCAGAAGAAATAATCAGAACCTGCAGCTTTATTGGCGTAATCGTACGACAGTGTGACCTGTTCGCCTTCTGAGGCCAACACTTCGCTCGTGACTGCCTCCAACTCGTCACCGCTGGCGCCTGGAGGATGAGACAATCGTATTTCAGCGACATGAACCTGCCGAGCGACCTTTGACCTCGCTGATCAGAACTCACCTGCCACGGCGATGACGAGCAGCGACCAAGCAGACAGCAACATGTCGCGTGAATTTCCGTCAGCTCTGCACTTCTCTTCTGCCCTCCCGCTTACGCCATAATCCTGTCACGTGACTCAAGCTCCACCCCGATGGCGTCATCACGTGACATCACAACCCTCAGCTCCTTTTCATTTTACAGTCGACATAATCTTCCAAACATGCCCACTTTCTTAGAAACACAAGGGGGGAGGGTTTCTCTCAACTTTGCAAGTATTGCTTTTTTTTTTAATTGGTATAAAAATCAAGCACAAATCAAAATCTATTTTCTGCTCACTTCTGAGGTTTCCTTCCTGCCAAGCGCTACAAAAGAACCTAAAGGTTAAAGGTCAGGAGGTGAATGAAATGGTCCAAGGCCCCCATCTAGTGGTGAAACGTAAAAATGCTAATTCTACAGAAGACAGGTGAACTTAAATAACTCTTATTTATCGAAAAAAATTGAAATAAGACACCATGTAATCACTGCTGATCTCCCAATTTGTAAAAAAAAAAAACTCATACCACTGCCAAATTCTTTACATATTTCAAATAAAAAAAAAATTCATTCCCTCAGTGAAACCGCCTCCCCATCCGATCCATTTCTGCGGCGGAGATGAGCCATCGCGGTCTGAACAACGCTGCCGACAATGCCGCACTCAGCCGCGTGCGACGACAACGCCGTAAACCGCCCCGGCTCGGAGGTGTTGTTCATCGCGGACGGCGGCGGCTATGAACAAGGCTGTAAAGAGGACCGGCTCGGCGCCATTATAAGTTACCTCGGTGTCGAGTATGGGCCACCGCAGCCGGCCGCCGTCTTGTCGGCCGGGGTGGCTCATCGCAGTAAGGTGAGGGTTCATGAATTCCACAGTACAGCTCTCATCCGAGCCACCATGCCGTGGGTTGACCACCTTCCTTTGCTGCCATCTGTAGATATTCAGGGTCACTGCTACGGGGTTTCCGTCGACGATGGCGCCGTTCATCATCCTGGCGGCAACGACGGCATCCTCGTGGCAGCCAAAGTGAATGAAGGCGTGGCGGGGGAAATTCTTCACTCGCACCACTGAGCCTGGTTTGAAGCGCTCAAACTCGCGCCGCAGGGTTGCCGCTGTGGTGCTCAGGGAGAGGTTGCACACCTGAAAAGTACATCAGACTTCCACAATAAAAGAATGCTTTGCAGTATGGACGTGTTATTGTTTTATTTTGACAAACACGCTTGTGTGGGGGTGGTACGGTGGCGCAGCTGGTAAAGCGTTGGCCTCACAGTTCTGAAGTCCTGGGGTTCAATCCCGTGCCCGCCTGTGTGGAGTTTGCATGTTCTCCCCGTTCCTGCGTGGGTTTCCTCCGGGCCCTCCGCTTTCCTCCCACATCCCAAAAAACATGCACCATTAATTGGACTCTCTAAATTGTCCCTAGGTGTGATTGTTAGTGCAGTTGTCGTCTGTCTCGATGGCCCTGCGATTGTGCTGGCAACCAGTTCGGGGTGTACCCCCCCCTCCAGCCCGTTGACAGCTGGGATAGGCTCCGGCATTTCCCTTGACCCTTGTGAGGATAAGCGGCTAAGAAAATGGATGGATGGAAATTGCATGGGTGCGGATGTGCATGTGGATCTGCGGCCCTGCCGCAACCGGATTCTGGCTCCAGCGGCCCAGAGGTAAATTGAGTTTGATTCCTTCCCCCCGGTTTAGCTCATTCCTTGAATGAACAGATGCGAAGGTCTTCTGTCTCGGTGGTGAAAATTAAGCAAAAAAAATGAAAAACAGCAGTTTAAGTCAAATAAGGTTTTGCAGATTTAGAAAACATTTATTTACAAAACAGTGCAATACAATAATGCAAATTTACCCCAACATAATAAGAATGGAAAAAATAGCCTGAGTGCACCGCAACTCAACGGAACTCCTGAGATTCAACTGGGCCACCTTCGGTTGAACGTGTGCGAACGAAAAGGCAACCAAGACTCGAATTGTCGCCTACGGAGTGTGAAAACAAGCGCAGAGCAGGTCTGGACTGGCGGTAGCAGACTACACAGGGGACAGGTTTCTGGTCAAGTCAGTCGGGGAGGACCGCGACACTGTGAGTTGGGAGGACACGATGCATGAATGAATGAAGGAAATGTGATTTTACTGACATCATCATTGAAGGGGTCTGTGTGAGTTTCAAACTTTCATGGTAGGTGCATGTCCACTGTGAGAGAGATCATCTAAAAAGAAAAATCCAGAAATCACAATGTCAGATTTTTTTTTCACAATTTCTTTGTGTGATACAGCTGGAAATAAATATTTGAACACCTGAGAAAAACAATATTAATATTTTGTAAAGTAGCATTTGTTTGTAATTACAGAGGTCAAACGTTTCCTGTAGTTGTTCACCAGGTTTGCACACACTGCAGGAGGGATTTTGGTCCACTCCTCTACACAAATCTTCTCGAGATCAGACAGGTTTCTGGGCTGTTGCTGAGAAACATGGAGTTTCAGCTCCCTCATAAGATTTTCTATTGGGTTTAGGTCTGAAAACTAGCTAGCCCATGCCAGAACCTGCTGCTTCTTACGGAGGCCACTCCTTGGTTATCCTGGCTGGGTGCTTCGGGTCATTGTGATGTTAAAAGACCCAGACACGACCCATCTTCACTGCTCTGACTCAGGGAAAGAGGTTGTTCCCCAAAATCTCAAAATACATGGCCACGGTCATCCTCACCTTAATACAGTGTAGTCATCCTGTCCCATGTGTAGAAAAACTCCCCCAAAGCATAATCCCATCACCCCCATGCTTCACAGTAGGGATGGTGTTCTTGGGATGGAACTCATCATTTTTCTTAGTGGAATTGTGACCAAAAATTTCAATTTTGGTCTCATCTGACCACAAAACATTCTCCCGTGACTCCTCTGTATCATCCAAATGGTCATTGGCAAACTTAAGACGGGCCTTGACGTGTGCTGGTTTTCGCAAGGGAACCTTCCGTGCCATGCATGATTTCAAACCTTGACGTCTTAGTGTATTACCAACAATCACCTTGGAAATGGTTGTCTCAGCTCTTTTCAGGTCATTGACCAAGTCCTGTCGTGTGGTCCTGGGCTGATTCCTCAACTTTCTAAGGATCATTGAGACCCTACGAGGTGAAATCTTGCATGGGGCTCCACTCCGATTGAGATTGACCGCCATGTTTAGCTTCTTCCATTTTCTAATGATTGCTCCAACAGTGGATCTTTCCAGCCGTGTGGACTTGTACAATTTTCTCTCTGGTGTCTTTGGACAGCTCTTTGATCTTGGCCATGTTACAAGTTTGAGTCTTACTGATTGTATGGGGTGGACAGGTGTCTTTATTTAGCTAACGACCTCACACAGGTCCATCTGATTCAGGATAATACATGGACTGGAGGTGGACTTTTAAAAGCGGACTAACAGGGTCAGAATTCTAGCTGATAGACAGGTGTTGAAATACTTATTTTCAGGTGTATCACACAAAGAAATCGTTAAAAAAATCATACATTGTGATTTCTGTATTTTTCTTTTGAGATTATCTCACAGTGGACGATGAAAATTTCAGACCCCTCCACGATTTCTGAGTGGAAGAACTTTCAATATAGCAGGGTGTTCAAATACTTATTTTCTTCACTGTAATCTGAAGGTTACTGACTGTTAGGTAGTTGTAGGGGAGGCGAGGAGAAAGATTAAGAAGATAAAGGTAGATCAGAGAATCAGGTGGTGGAAGTTGAGAAAGGAAGAATGTTGTGCGGTCTTTCAGAAAGAGGTGAGACAGGCTCTCAATGAACAGGAGGAGCTTCCGGAAGACTGGACTACTACAGCCAAGGTGATCAGAGAGACAGGGAGGAGAGAGACTTGTTGTGTCTTCTGGTAGGAAAGGGGAGAAGGAGACTTGGTGGTGGAACCCCAAAATACAGGAAGTCATTCGAAGAAAGAGATTAGCGAAGAAGAAGTAGGACAATTGAGAGGACTGAAAAAAAATCACTAAATAGGTAAATTGAGACCAAACTATAATGATTTCAGTTTATGTATATTTTTGGTTACATTTGATTATTGTGATTCAAACTATGTTCCCTTGCTTGGGGAAAAACTGTTTCAAAGATATCCAATGATCGGGGCTCTGTTGGGGGAAAAGATGGTGAAACTGCCCGATTATCGCTTAAGGGAAGCAATCTATCTGTGCGTGCGTTACCAAGATTCCACAGTGCGTAATCTGCAGCTAGCTCTTTAGCGACATCCACCTGCACACACGCCGTGTCTGGTATGAAGACTTCTTGTGTCAGCAGCATCACCACCTATGTACACAAACACATGCAGTAAGTAATGTCACAAAGCAGTATGTTGATTGGTTGGTTAAAAAATGGCTCAACAATGACTGAGATTTTGAATCTTTTTTTTAAATTTGATCTGTCGGTCGTAAAATATGTTGAAGTGGCTCATACGCGGTCTGTGCTGCAAGCGTTTGGAGGACACCATTGATGTAGAACGACAGATATTCTTTAATATTGACTTCTAAACGAGTATTCCGTCATAAGCACAATATTCAGATGAAATGACTTTTATTGGGTTTATTTTATACAAAATAAAAAAAAAATGCACGAGCTCCTTCAAAGTGTAGCACGTTATGCAGAGTGATGCACGTCTCACTGGCGAGTATTCAGTCATAAGCAAAGTATTCTGATGAAATTACTTTTATTGGATTTATTTCATACAAAATTTGAAATAATGCACGCGCTTCTTCAAAGTCGAGGACATTATGCAGTGTGATGCCCACGGGTCACCGGTGACAACACATCTGCTCCAGAAATTATTTTCCTATTTGAAATGTTCTATATTTTCCAAATAGATTTTCTATGTCACTCGCAGTTCTTGCAAGGAAAAATTAGTCAGCGGATGGCGGTTGTACGGAGAATGCGCGTAGCTGGAATGTGCCGCAAGGTAGGTGCATTTTAAAAAAAAAAAAAAAGGACTCTGCCTGAATGGATGAATGAATGCTCATGTCATCATCACCTTGTAGACCACCAGGAAGCCCCCATCTGGATCCAGCACAGAGAAGAGCTCGTAACGCGGGGGCGGCAGCTTGTTCACGCAGCAATACAACTCCAGCAGACTCACGGCGGAGCCGAACTGACCAGGTTGGAGCAGCTGCAAGTCGGTGGGGTACAGCTGAGAGCCAGGATTGAGCGGGAACACACCCTGGGCAGCTCGAACTGGACAAATCAGGAATGACAAAGGTGAAATAAAACAGTGCCCACTGTCTTGGTTCTGAAGGGAATGAAGTGGTCTGATCGCATACATGATGGTCCAGGAGTCCAAGGGCTCCACTGCACACGAGGGTTCGTGGATTCCACAGCATGGCTCTCATCAGTGCCACCATTTTGCAGGTTGATTACCCCACTGGCTCCACCTCCTTGTGGCTGCCTTTGCTGCCGGACTTTCTTGCTGGATGTCCTCAACACCACTTCCCATCCCAAGTAATCCAGGGTCACTATCACGACCTTCCCGTCGATGATGGCGCCGTTCATCACCCCGGCGGCAACGACGGCATCCTTGTGGCAGCCAAAGTGAATGAAGGCGTGGCGGGTGAACTTCTTCATTCGCGCCACTGCGCCTGGTTGGAAGCGCTCAAACTCGCGCTGCAGTGTTGCCGCTGAGGTGCTCGATGAGAGGTTGCGTACCTGAAAAGTACGTCCGACTTTCACAAGAAAAAAATGCTTGCTTTGCAGTATGTACATGTTATTGTTTTATTTTGACAAACATGTTTGTGTGATTGATTGCTTTGGCGTTGGCGCAATACCAATACTGATCGATACTATTGTTTGCGTGTAGAGTACCTCGATACCTGTACCGAAACGATACCAGGTCAAAAAGACAAAACAGAAGTCAATAGTAGTGGAATAATACCTCAGCAAACAACTTCAAAATATTTCTATTTGTAAATTCAAAAATTTGGGTTTGTTTGTCCATGTATTTGTTAGCTAGCAGGTTATTTCTTCAGAGGTTAGAGAACAGAAAATTAGATTATGATTCTGAAGGGTGTGGAATGGTAAGGTAGGTACCATATCCATTTGCTGACGAGGCATCATGATTCGGTTTCGGTACCGGTACTCCGTGACGAATCAAAATGTTTAGATTGCAATCATTCATCAGATCAAGACTTGACTAACGTGGACTGTTTTTGATGGAATTTTTGGCTCCTATCCTGTACTCATCCGACCTGGCCCAGTTGACCCAGATTTTCTTGTCCCACAACTTCATTCCTGCAGCGAGAAGACGACAGTCAGGACGCTCACAAATATTTAATTCAAAAAGGTCATCGGTTCGTCGCGTCGTAAATCTTAGCGCTGCGGAAATTTGATGCTCTTTGTTTGTTACGTGGCAAATTAATCTGGATGAATTTCCATTAGCTCAGGGGTCTCAAACTCAATTTACGTTGGGGGCCGCTCGAGGAAAAATCTGGCTGAAGCTGAGCCGCAGATCCAATTAGAAGTTTAAAAAAAATGCAATCTTCTCAAATGTATTTATTAATTCTTAATACAAAATAAAATAAGCAAGGGCCATAGTGGAAACAAAATTGTGTGCAAAACTATTCATAAAACCCTCCATGGCAACGCTGCTGGGTGGAAGTTTCTGGCCATGAGCCTGGCAGGCGAGAACGACAGCAACGGATGACGTTTCAATCCCTGTGGTGCGAAAAGTTACCGTACGTCCTTCCTTTTTACTCCACAGTGCGGTTCACTGGAATAGCATTCCATGGGGACTCTAATTAGACCATTTCAGTTTGGAGTTTTGTCACTGGCGTTGCCAGTTCGTTGCCTTGTGTCAAGTGTGTTAGATTCACTCTCAGGTGGTTTCTCCACAACTGAGAGTAAGCGTAGTGTTGAGATGTCCTCGTCGCAGCGATTCTGTGCCCTTTGGTTAATTCCGTCCTGTCAAGATTGCTAGTTTGCCACATAGTCATCAGACCTCGCTGAATGTCTTTTTTGGATCCTACCTAGTCGTGCCTCTGCCTTGTTTTGGACTGCTTTTTGGTATCGACCCGCTTCCGAAATAAAACCACGTCTAACATCATGTCTTCGTGTTGGAGTCCTGCATTTGGGTCCGCCCCTGCACCGTTGGTCCGTGATAGCGTTCAAAGGAACACAAGAGTGCAACTGGTTATGCTGGCCGGAACGAAAACTTACTCGCCATCAATGTCTTCCGAGCAAATGCCGCCGCCTTGTGGGTCTCAAAATGCAAGAATGCAAAGCCTCTGCGGCTTGGAAGCATGCTCACATTCAGAAGGCCCTCCGTTACCTAGGAGGGTCAATGTGATTTTGATGTGAGGACCATGCAACATTCACCCACAAAGACGTCCTCGTGTATACCTTTTTAGCCGCCTCCATGATCTCCTCCTTGCGCTTGTTTTGGGGAATGCAGCCAAGGAAGAGGCTGCATTTATCTAAAGAGGGGCAAACGCTGATGAATTGCCCTTGGCGAACTTCGCGATTATTGAACTTCTTAATTGCTTGTCGCGCCGCCTCCCTGGAACACAGTCGTCTCCGTTCTTATCATTCCCCTCGTCGCTTCGACATGCTAAAAAAGTCGGGCATTACCGATCGGTGTATAACAGAAAGGCGTAGCCGCGGTTCAGCCCGCTGAACTCCATCATTAACCTCATCTCGTAAATGGTGCCAGCGGTCTTGAAGAGAGGGACGAGCTCGTCCTCGTACATGTCTGTCGGGATTTTGCCGACGAAGACCTCACAGTCGATCCGTGGCATCGGACCGTCCCAGTCTGCAGGTAGAGACATTAGTCAGTTCTTGAGTTTTCAAGAAATCCATCACACGAGTACTGGTATAAATTATCTATGCAAATATGGAGTTTAGAACATCTGTTTTGCATTTCCACTCACTCGGTGGCGGTCCACCAAATTTCCTCCGTCCATTTGTTTGGATGAGGTCATACCCTGTGTCGTCCATCAGTTTTACCAGGGCCAACTGAACGGACTGTCGCTTCCTGAACCGTTCCATGTTGGTCGGAGGGAAGAACCCCACTGAGGATGCGTCGCTGTCTTCAGACAACTCTTGGTCATCACCTATAAAATTGGATTTTTTCAATCGTAATAATGCGTGCACGGCACCTTCCCAACCAAAAATCACATTCAAATGCACAAAAAACAAAATCAACAGAATTCTTCGATTGAAGTTAGTTAAGTTCTTATAAGTGTTTTAAAGTTTTTCTTTACATAATGTGTTGCTGTAGATTAGTAATAAAATATGGCTCTTCTAATTTAGGGGCAGATTTGGGTTGATTAGGTTGCTTGAATTCTATCGCAAACTGAGAGCCTCTGTCTGCTAAAATATGGAAAGTGGTTTGAATTGAATTTATTTGGAAATATTATTCTGGGGCGGCACGATGACGGAGCTGTACAGCTTTGGCCTCACAGTTCTGAGGTGCAGGGTTCGATCCTGGCCCCGCCCGGGTTTGGTTTGCATGTTCTCCCCGTGCCTGTGTGGGTTTTCTCCTCCCACATCCAAAAAATTGGATAGGCTTCAGCACTCCCCACAACCCTTGTGAGGATAAGGGGCTAAATTGATATGTGGATAGATATTATTTTGACCGGTATGCATAAAAAATATTACTTGAGGATCTTTCCTCAAAAGAACAAATCAGCCAGTGCTTCATATCTGTGGTTGTATTTTGTGATATTCCATATAAAATGCTCTGAAAGGCACTTTGACCAATGAAGACTATTTTACTTTTATTGCACTTTCATTATTTGCTTGAATATGAAAAAAAGGGGGTTGACTTGGTGACAATAGGGAAGTTTAAAAAACACTTTTATGCAGTTAGTAAGTTTAAAATTGTGACTCAACATTATTTAATATTATATACATCCAGTTAAACTTTCATGACAGATAAATCCATCCATCCATTTTTTTAGCCGCTTATCCTCACAAAGGAGTGCTGGAGCCTATTCCAGATGTCGACAGTAAGGAGGCTGGGCACACCCTGAACTGTTTGCCAGCCAAACGCAGGGCACATGGAGGCAAACAACTGCATTCACAACCACACTTTGGGATGTGGGAGGAAACCGGAGTGAAAACCCACACAGGCAATCTGTCGTCGAAACAATGATGGGAGGGAGTCGGGGCTACACTTTACTCTTTTTTTGTCACGCTTCCTACTTCCATAATTATGCTAATGTTCTCCTCACAGAAGCCCAAACTTTGGCGTGTAGTCCGAAGTACAGCAAAAAGGCAGAAAACAACTATCACGAAATTAATAGCAAAGGGGGAGAAACACGATATCATTTGTATAATACAATAAGATATTACACGTAAAAAATACGATTTCGATTCAAGAAGCGTCAGGTTAATTTAGGTAACGTTAGCCTTCACGCTAACTCTACTGCCCGTCTTTTGCTAACCAGTTTCTCAACGATATTTAGGAAGACTAACTTAAACACTTACGATTTATGGCTTCCGCCATTTAGTCCGGAGTATTTTATCGAATTATAAAAACGAATTTAAACTCCAAAAATCGATAGTTTGGGAATATTTTTCGGGAAAAGTCGGTGGTTGAGCACACCTGTTGCTGCCCATCAACGGATTTCCGTGAATGTCAGCGAATCAGCGATGCCCATATAAGGATGCCCGTGGTCGCAATGCACAGTCCAGAATGTTGCAGTACAAATATATACAATATGTAAAAAGAATATTAATAGATATAGCGAATACCATTTCAGGAATTGTCCACCTCATACATGAAAAAAAATTGGGGTCAAAATAACCATCTTGTTTGAACCTCAGAAGTAAAGATGCAAATTTGTCCTCACTTCCCAAGATTGAACAAATATCCAATTTGACCATGAAAATAGTTTTTAAAAACAATGGTTATCGTTCTGTTGTTGCGTCTCAAAGGCAAGTGTCATGGCAGTCCCAGCCCGCTCTTAAAACCCGAACGGCACCAGAACGTGCATGGCAGCCTTTGAAAGGAGATAGCTGGCCTGCATCAATATTACCGCTAGATGGCAACCTTGTAATATTTCTCTCCTGAACTTTTGGCGAGAGGTCAGAGTAATGTCGTTGGGAATTCATATTTATCAATATATTAACATTGCAGACATCAACAATATCTTTCTGACAATTCGTAGTTACATTTTGAAGAGCTGCAATTGGTAATTAACGATATAATGCATGTATGATGCTTGAAAATATTCATAGTAAACAGCACAATGAAACGCCTGTGATGTGTTGAATGAAGGGGACAAATTTGTGAGCAATAAATCAATAAGCCAAGCCTTATCTGATGCCATTATTTCCATTTGAATTCACGTGAAAGATAATAAGAATGCAATAATAATCATAGTAGAATGTGTTGTTATGAATGTAATGTACACATTTCCCATATTTAAATGGACCTGGATAAGATGTGCAAACTGTAAATCCTTGTCTGTACTGTATTATGTACATGATATAATTATATAACATTGTATGTATTACAATATACATCTATGAATTGTCAATTGATATTTTTATTGTGAATGAGTGTGTAGCGGTTTTCGTGTTCCATTTCTAACTTCAATAGGAAGAATCAAACGAAAATATAACAGTAACAGCCATAACAATCAATAAATAAAATCATGGAACAATCCAGGAAAATCAGAAGATTGCATTTCAATAAGCAATCAATAAATTATACATTAATGACAGAACATTCTGACAGGGGTGATACTGCACATTCTGAAATATTGTAGATTTATATACATAATTTATACAATTAAACAATTTATACATGTGTTTATATGAAATGTCAAAATACTGTATGTATTAATTTTTTTGTATCATTTTCTTTTCGATTGACGTGATAAGAAATGCACTGTAGTCGTGTTTACTGGATGACACATACATGTCATTACATGTTACGCACACCAAAGTATTCACGGAATGGACAGACATTCTGTTGGGTCGAGCGGGAAGTGGTGCGGTAGTTGTTCGTTGGACTCGTGCGGACTACAGGGTGGGAACGGGCCGTTCTCCGAGGCAGAAATCAAAGTTCAGGTGGGAATTTCCCATCTTCTCTCTGTACACGGCATCAAATTTTTCATTCATTGACACGGTGAAGATGTCCTTCCACAGGCCGACGCGACCTGCAGGGAACAAAAATGAAATAAATCTGTTCAGGGGCGGTCAAAGGTTTGGACAGCATTAAGACACGATCCTTTTTCAGATTCCCCCCTGTCATAACTAGACCTCAAGTGTGGACCCAAATGGAGGACTCGGTAGACAGGGAGGCAGTTAAGGGAATGTCTTTATTCGTTCCAAGGTCGTAAGCCAGAGAGACCAGCAGTATCAGGAGCGTCAAGCTTACGGGGTTGTTCGGAGGACAGGCGAAGGTCGGGACACAGGGATTCAGGATCAGGAACAAGGAAGTGCGGGAACGAGGCATGGATGGCAACGATCTGGCAAAGCCAGACCATCCGCTGGGTCCTATATATACGAGGGTTAATTAAATTATCCCCGATGAGGCGCAGGTGTGCAGGGGACCTGCATCGCCAGGGCTGGGACCGGCGGGACCATGACAGTAACCCCCCCCCTACCCCCTCCCCAACCTCAACGGCCGGCTCCAGACGGCCCAGGAGCCTCAGGATGGGATGGGTGGAAGTCTCTGATAAGTCTAGCGTCCACAATAAAACCGGACGGGATCCAGGAACGTTCTTCTGGGCCAGATCGTTCTGTCACAACCAGAACTCTAGTGTGGACCCAAATGCACGACTCGGTTGACAGGGAGGCAGTTAAAGGAAGGTCTTTATTCGTTCCAAGGTCGTAAGCCGGAGAGTCAGTCAGAGAGAGCACCAGTTTCGAGAGCGTCAAACTTTCAGGGTTGGTCGGAGGACAGCCAAAGGTCTGTAAACCGGGATTCAGGATCAGGAACAAGGAACTATGGGAACGAGGCATGGATGGCAACGATCTGGCAAAGCCAGACCATCCGCTGGGTCCTATATATACTAGGATTAATTATCCCCGATGAGGCGCAGGTGCGCAGGGGATCTGCACAGCCAGGACCCCCAAAAAAGACTTGATTTCCAACCAGACGTGCTGTGTCCGGTTTTCGCTGCCATTTTTAATACTCACCCCTGCAAATGGACAGCGCCTCTGAGCTACAGCACTGCTCGATGAGCTGGTTGCAGCTCTCCACCATCGCCTCGTGCTGGACCTTGTCGCAGGATACCCCCAGGAACCAGGCCAACTGCTCCACCAACGCCCCGAGATCCTGAGGGTTGCAAGGAAAAGGACCGCGGGAAACGTGTGAAATGCCGAGGGAACAGACGAACGGCTCGCAGCCTTGTTGTTTGAAGTTTTACCTTGTACATGTCCTCATACTTCAAGAAGAGAACATTTGAGTCCATGCGATGTTCCCAGAATTCTAAAACGTGATCAAACCAGGAACCATATCCAACTACAGAACAGAGAGAAGATCTTTTTTTCTCGCAGAAGGCTACGGACAGAACAGTAACCGGAACGAAAACTGAACTTCTTAAAATGTGGTAACGATCTGGTCACCTGCGTACTTACGCTTGTCATTCATGAAGCGTTGGCAGAACTCTTGGAAGGTTCCTCGGTAGCTCATGGTCCTAAGAGATCGGTGGAACTCGAAGTAGGACACTACCAGGTCTTTAGGGTTACGAGCCATGTAAATTATCTGGAGGAAAACCATGTTCAACATGGTAACCTGTAATTGTAAGCGACTACATTTCCAAAGTAATCTTCTCAAACCCTGGTGTGTTGTTCAAGTTGGAAGATGTCTGTAGGATTCTACTTATTTTGCCCCAGAAGAAAAAAAAAATAAAACTGACCTTGGCCTCTCCGTTGTGCATTCCGGTCGGGAGGAATCGGTAAGGAAGGTGACTTTTGATGAGACGCGGGGATGTGAGCTCCTGAAGGAATAAAAACATTGTATTTGTAAGTTTTCATAGAAATCAACGATGATTAGGTTCTAATCGAGACTATATCGAGGCGATAATTGGCCTTGTCCTGGTCTGTGTTTTCCACCACGATCCGCCATTTTGCCTGTCTGTCATAGGCCACCGGCATGGGGGCGGACCAATCGCTTCACTTGGTTGTGAGAAGCGCTTTCGTGTCAGAAGGGGTGTGTTCATCTGAAGAATGTTAGACACCTGATAGTCTGGTAAACGTGCATAATAGTGTGTGTGTGTGCTCATGAGTGCGTTTCCCTGAACATAAATCTGACGAAAAGAGTAAATAAATTAAAGTGATCCGTCGCTTTCTTGTAGTCACTCCCAACCATGTGATTGACTGACCAGTTTTTCTCATAAGCAGCACATGTTTTGAAATACAGTACCTTGATGATGTCCAAGCCCGGTTGAGGGTACTCTAAAACAGGTAACTGTTCATCAATGTTCATAAGGCCAATTTCATCTGGGTCTGCTCCTTGACTCACAAGATACACAACCTCTTGAAGTAGACTGGTGCCTAAAATCACAAAGCCAAAACACGTTAAAAAGACAACAGCAGTTCTTGGCTTTCTTTTACACCTGAATAATTCTGTTGAAAGCTGCAGTAAGGTTTAAAAAGACGAACACAGAGACAAGACTTTTGTCAGTGGCTACAAGAAGGTGGTCAGTAACGTTCACCAATGACATGACAAATAAATAAAGGATGAACACGAGGCTGAACCCAAATTGCACGGCTCACAAGACCAGGTACAGGTACCCGTTTGCCTGGCAGCTCCATCCTCAGCACCATTCTACCAATATACTCACTCTCTCGCCTCCGAACACGTCCAAACCATCTAAGTCTTCTCTCTCGGACCTTGTCTCTAAAACATCCAACTTTGGTTGTCCCTCTAATGAACTCATTTCTAATCCTATCCTACCTGTTCACACCAAGCGAAAACCTCAACATCTTCATTTCTGCCACCTCCATTTCTGCTTCCTGTTGTTTCTTCAGTGCCACCGTCTCTAATCCGTACATCACGGCCGGCCTCGCCACTGTTTTATAGACTTTGCCCGTCATCCTAGCGGAGACTCTTCTGTCACATAGAACACCAGACACCTTCCGCCAACTGTTCCAGCCTGCTTGGACCCGTTTCTTCACTTCCTTACCACACTCACCATTGCTCTGCATTGTTGACACCAAGTATTTGCAGTCGTCCACCCTCGCTATCTCTTCTCCCTGGAGCCTCACTCTTCCTACTCCGCACATATATTCTTTTTTAATTCGGCTAATCTTCATCCCTCTCCTTTCCAGTGCGTACCTCCATCTTTCTAATTGTTCCTCCACCTGCTCCCTGCTTTCACTGCAGATCACAATATCATCTGCGAACATCATCGTCCAAGGGGATTCCAGTCTAACCTCGTCTGTCAGCCTATCCATTACTACAACAAACAGGAAGGGGCTCAGCGCGGAGCCCTGATGCAGTCCCACCTCCACCTTAAATTCTTGTGACACACCTACGGCACATCTCACCGCTGTTCAGCTGCCCTCATACACATCCTGTATTATTCTAACATATTTCTCCGCCACACCGGACTTGCGCACACAGTACCACAGTTCCTCTCTCGGTAGTGTTGTCTGTCTCCATGTGACCGTTCCAGGGTGTGCTGCGCTTCCTGCCTAAAGATAGCTTGGATAGACCTCAGCCCTCCTGCGATCCTTGTGAGGATAAGCAGCTCCGAAAATAGATGGATAGATGGATGGATGGATGGATGGATAGAGTCAGGGGCGGTCAAAGAGTGTGAACTGTATTTTATTCGCGACTCCGGTTCTTTTTTAAAACAGAGGTGTGGCATGCATAACGGTGGATAAGACGTCTACCTGATTTTGGGTAGGTGATAATCCATATGTCGCTCCCTCTGAGGCAGAAGTTGGCAATATCCTCCATCTTTCCTCTGCAGAAAGGCGGCAACCGAATCCCATCAAACTCAAAGTATTTGCTCTCAAACTCAATCGGTGTGCTCGGAGTGTCCACTTCGCTCTCTGCCATCGTCGGGGGCGAAATTAGCTCGAAATTCCGGCTTCGGATGAAGGCGAGTGGCGCAAAAGGATGCTGCGTTCGATGTCGTTTGCAGAGCCCCACCGCCCCCCCCTCCTCCCACTTGCTTCCGGGGCTAATCGCATCCAAGAAAAGTGACGTAAGGCTTCTCATCATTGCTTTTGCCAGGCTCAAACATGCGTGAACCTGCGCATGTTCCACTCGGTACAGCAACACAAACAATATTAGAGTCACACACGTGGTTTAAAAAAAATAATCTACACCCACACAACGTTTTAAATTGCATTTTTAAAATGTTTTTGTATATAACAAGGTAATTCACGGTAATTACTCCGGATAAATGTGCACCAATTACACAAAAACTACCGTTTAAAAAAAAACATAACCCAAATACAGCTGTGATTTATAGATTTTTTTTCAAGTGTGATCCATATTTATGTAATTTTCTAAAAAAGTGTGACTACCATCTCAGATTTCAAGAATGATGCTGTGTTGGTGTTTACCTCAGATGGCAATGTTCAAGTGTTGAGAGCTGGTTAAAAAAAGTATATAATGTAAATATACAATAAAACACGCATGTTTTAAGGGTATGTTTATATACTATATATAAATGTATATCTGTGTGTGTGTGTGTGTGTGTACATTTCTATATGTATGGTTATATATCTATGGTAATAAATAATTCCCCGACCTCTGGAGCATAACAGTAAAATAACTACAGTGGAATACTACATTAAAAGAGAAAATTCCCCTCCTTCCCCGTTTTATGGTTTTGAGGAAAAGGTTCCATGTCAATATCGCTTGTTTATGCGAAAAAAAAGGAAATATCGTTATGAAATGACTAATTTACTACTTAATTTCATTGCCCACGGATTGTCTCAATATGGATTGTCGACCTTTCCAAGATGGCCACCTTGTAAGCGTGCAAGAGCAACGATCTATGCTACATCTATGACATATGGTGTGTTCTGTACAATGTCTATTGAACTCACTTCCGGGTCCCGGTTAAAGTTGGAGAAAAAAAATACAGTGCGATAAAAATGTCAGAAATTGCTGGCGAATTGTTAAAACGGGACGAAGATGAAGAATTCAAGACTTTCGTACTTTTGTATTACAACGCATTGCAGGGGTCAGGGATACCAGAAACCTACTGGAGGAGCCTACACCATAAAATCACCAACGAGGTCAGTTTTATGGCTTACGTGCCCACCCCCGGGCGTAACGTCAAATATGCATAATTTAAAGTCCACAACTGTATCTTGTTGGAGTTTTGTTTTCCTGTTTGAAATCAAATAGATACTGGGAATGGGAGATAAAAAAAAAACACGGTACACGTGAATATTGAGTGAAGCCAAGCTACAATAATAACAACACGAGTGCATAAATGTAGCTGGTTATGTTCCAATAAACTGAACAAAAGTAGCTACTAAAGATGTGTGGAGCCTCTAAAAGCTAAACATTTGTAAAATCTTTGGTTAATCATGCTTGTCATTGTCATCGCAATGGCAATATTGTTGTTAGTGACCTGAACCGTGTATATTTAAGTTTTGTGTTATTATTATTAATGTGTTCATCGTTCTAGCTTTAAAAAAATACGTAAATCACGGGTTATACACGTGTACTTGTGTGTACGCTACTCACTTGTCATGAAAGCGCACAGCCAAAGAAAGTTAAAATCTTCATCTAATCTTTAAATATTAAACCTTCACATGCGGAGTGAAATTCCATTCCATGCATAAATCACAACGAGGAAGCTATTCGGATAACAATGATACAAAAATTAGCATGAAACGTAACAAAAAAAAAAAAAAGATTAAAGCTCCACTGTCACGTTTATAAACATTCTAAAATAAATGCATCTATCCATTTTCTTTTTTGCCGCTCATCCTCACAAGGGTCGCAGGGAGTGCAGGACCTGATCCCAGCTGTCAAGGGGCAGGAGGCGGGGTTACACCCTGAACTGGTTGCAGGGCACATCGAGACAAACTCACAATCACACCTATGGGCAATTTAGAGTGTCCAATTAATGTTGCATGTTTTTGGGATGTAGGAGGAAACCGGAGTACCCGGAGGAAACCCACGCAGGTAAGGGGAGAATATGCAAACTCCCAACAGGTGAGTCGGGGATTGAACCCGGGACCTCAGAACTGTGAGGCCAATGCTTTACAAGCTGCTCCACCGTGCTGGCTAAAATAGATATCGGAATGAAAAATACATAAAACATTATTCACTTCAATGTCTATAGAAAAAAAATAGATATGAGCGGAGAGCGTGTCATCGTCGGCTCATCGGCGCCGGGCCGCTTTACGGCGTTGTCGTCACTCGCGGTTCAGTGCGCCATCGTCGGCGGCGTTGTTTATCGTTTTATTGTTCAACGCCGCAGGCGACGGCAGATTTCGCACCCCTGACTTACGTACTCAGATCTTTTGTTCTGTTCTGAGTGGATTATGCTAACTAAAGATTTACGCTGCTTTGTGTACAGAAATACTATCCATTTTTCACTTGACAGATTTTTGATGCTGGCGGTGTGTTCGGAATCATGCAAATGCACGAAAATGATGACGGTGCGAAGGAAGGGGACAAGCCGAGAACGGCGATCCGCTCCAGAGTGATCGTTACTTGCGAAAGTGGACTGCAAGCCTCGCAACCGACAAGGTAACGCTGACATGTTTTATTACTTGGGCTGCTCGCGATCAAATATTTTTAGAAATGATGATTCTGGGCGGCACGCTGGTGTTGACCTCACAGTTCTGTGGTCCTGGGTTCAATCTCGGACCCGCCTGCGTGGAGTTTGCATGTTCTCCCCGTGCCTAACTTGACAGCTGGGATAGGCTCCAGCACTCCCCGCACCCCTCCTGAGGATAAGCGGCGAAGAACGTGGATGGACGGATCATTATTCTATCGATTTAAGCTGTCGGATAATCAGATACAAATTTACTCTGCATTAATTTATTGCAAAATGTTTGAAGAGACACACATCATTAATATGATTATTATTACTAAATTATTATTATTATAATAGCAAGATAGAACAATCAATACAAATAAGTATGTGCTGTCACTGCTGGGCATGCCTTGGCCTCTTGGGGGCAGTGTGGTACATGCTTGGCGTTACACTACACTAAGTGGTAACAATTTAACTCGTTTTTTATAGTATCGTAACATTACGTTAGTCTGTATGTAGAATTTGTCAGTGAATATTCATTATTCATTGTTCATTAGTAGGTGTCAAACAAAAGGCCCGAGGGCCAGCTCTTGTCACGGACCTCCGGTGCGGGGCCGGACCCAAATCCAGGACTCCAAGACGGGGACATGATATTCGGCGTAGTTTTATTCAACCTGAGGTGGCACATAAACACTGTGACGAGGATAGCTCAACACTACACTATTTTCAGTGGTGGAGATTCCTACTGTCAGTTAATGCAACTCACAAACTCAGGGCACAAATACACAGTAGAGTTAAATTCCCAATGTGAAACAGTCGTGAGCAGTGACAGGTGTCGCCGCCCGGAGGAGTGGCCACGCCCCTCTTGGCCCGTCGATATGGCCCGTAAAAGATTATCATTTGCATCAACTTCCATGATTGTTGCTAAAATTAGTACTAAAATTTTAAATATATATAGCACAAGCATTTGTTTTGTTTTGTTTTTGTTTCACTTGAAATACATTTAACCCTCGTTGCGCGTTGTGTCTGCAGTATTTTCCTGGTGGACCATGCTTGGACATATCGTGTTGAGCATGCTCGTGAGCAGCTGGAGCAGATTCCCGGCCTGTTGCCCCGAATGGCCTCGCTCATGGGTTTGGACTTCAGTGAGAAGCACAGCGAAGCCGATAAAGTAGAGCTCGTGATGGACCACATGTGGATGTACAACCAAACCTATCAGCTTTCCCAAGGGGTATTTAGAAATCGTCATACCTTAATACCACACGTCACCGGTATTCCTTGCCGTCAATTCCTTCTTTTATATATCGTCACCCGGTTTGTCATGATGCAGTTCACCGCAAGTGACTACAGTAAAGCCTCGGTTCTCGAACGTCCCCGTTTTTGAACAAATCGGTTTTCGAGCAAAAATTTCGAGTTTTTTTTTGCTTCTGTTTTCGAACGAAAATCGGTACTCGAACCTGTATTGCGCGTGGCCAGACCAGTTGACCCACCCGCGACGTGTTTTCTTATTCTCAATTCGAACGCACCCCGGAAAAACCCCCCGAAATGACCAGCAACCAGCGCCTTTTGTTATTCTGTATAACGCAGCCTGTGTACACAGACGTGTCCCGTTAGTGACTGTTGCTTTACCTCTTATCAAGGACTACCGTATTAACACCCAATCATGGCTCCAAAAAAGGGAGGTTACTTGTTTAAAACGATTCTGCTCTTTTGTTAATAAAAAACGTTTACAAAGCTGGAGGCCGAGTAGCTACAGATACGGCAATGCGCTCCCAGCCTAGTGTAATCTACTTCTAAAGCATATATTTTAAGCAAAAAATAAATATATTTCTTCAATTATTTTATTATATAAAGTATTTCAACTATACATGTATTTATGCTATGCAGTTTATTGTCAGGAAAAGCTAAAAAAAAAAAATGTCACATTTTTTTTAGGCTTGGAACGCATTATTTCTTTTCCCATTGATTGTAATGGGAAATATTGATTCGTTTTTCAAAGAAATCACTTCTCGAACCGCCTTCTGGAACGGATCTTGGTCGTGAACCGAGGTTGTACTGTAGTATGATCATGTACTTAAGTATTCTGTCCTTGGGTAGCGTGCAGGCGGGAATGTCCAACGGAAGTTGCTCTTTGTTCTCCGTCAATACAGCCTAGATTAGCACAGACACAGTAATAAGATTACAAAAACAGTATGCATAATGAAAAATAAATAGGAATTTTAGAACTACATCGGGCCTCATTCACGAACAGATGAATACGCACATTTTAAATTTTATATATATATATATTTCTTAAATTATTTTATTATATAAAGTATTTCAACTATACATGTATTTCTACTATGCAATTTATTATCAGGAAAAGCTTTAAAAAATTACTTTAAAAAGCTGAATTTTTTAGCCTTGGAACGCATTATTTCTTTTTCCATTCATTGTAATGGGAAACATCGATTCGGTTTTCGAACAAATCCCTTTTCGAACCGTTATCTGGAAGGTGATTGTGGTCGAGAACCGAGTCATCTCTGTATTTCCAAACTTACTATTTGTAAAGGATGTTCCGAATAGAAACTTCCATCCAGAATATTTTCTATGATCTGATGTCATCGTGTCCAGTTCGTGAACTATGAACTACATAGGCTATGACTGACAAGACAACACATGCTTCGTAGCATGACTATATCAAATACATGCCTGAATTACTGTATTTGCTCTGTTCCTATTATGCTGTGATGTACAGTCCGCGGAGGAGAAGGTCCCAGTGTGGTACATCATGGACGAGTTCGGTTCCCAAGTCCGCCACTCCGACCAGCCCACCTGCGGCATGGCCCCCTTCTTCTTTGTCGACGCCCAGGCGGCCTACACTGTACTCTGGCCTCTCCAAGACCTGGAAAAGGGAGGTGATGGAAAACACACAGATGAAGGGGTGGAAAATAAGCAACGTTGTGTATCATAATTGGTTATGGATGGTGCGGTGGCGCTAAAGGAATTGTGCACCAATGCAGCCAGCACAAAAACCACATTGCCCCTTCTGAATTTGAGATTCTGATTCGGAATCATCTCATTTCACAGATGAAGCAACCCGTGACTTTGCATATGGTGAGTCAGATCCCATGGTCAGACGGTGCCGTTTGTTGCCGTGGATACCCGCGGAGCTGCGAGGGGTTTGTGAAAAAACCACAGAGCCAGCAGATGCGTACTATGAGGTGTGTATCAATACTGTGTTGATGCACAAAGCTTCTTACATTGTCAGATTCATGACACGTGCACACAGGGCAATGGTCTTTCAGCAACGTGCTTATGTTAGCGAATCGGAATTGATCATGAATTATGAATTCGGGGGCACCAAGCGGCAAGCCGGCGCAATGCTGCGATTTTTCATATCTGACGGAGGACAAGGTACCCAATGGGGAAAGGCTTGAGGGCCAGGTCGGGGATGAGGTCAGCCTCAAGTAGCTTATATTTGGCAGGGAAGGATTATAATCGGCGAAGCCTCATCCAAACTCGGTGTCAGACGAAGTGGCTGGAGAGAAACAACGAACTGGCAAATGCCGATGGACACATTTACCTCTTAAAGCGCCTCTCTCATGAAATGCACGATTTTTAGTATGTTATTAATGAAAAAAGGCAGCCAGAATGGACCCATCCGTTTAACATGATTTTGACGGGCATGGCTTTTTGTAAATCCCGGCGTGAAAATCCTCTCGAGGGATTTGTTTTGGAGAAGAAGCAGGAAGTGACGTTAGTAGCAGATGCCCACTCAGGCGGGTTCGTGTGTTTATAGCAGTTTTACCTGCGGGAAGGTAGCTCTTTGTTCCTTCGTGTTAGCCAAAATCCCAGCTCGTTGTATTGCCGGATAATGCTCAAATACTCGGGAGGGCGGATTCACTCGTCGTACTTTTCCAAAAGACCCGGTTCGTCGTGAAAAATGGATTGCACAAGTGCAAAGGACGAGATCTTAGTGGGTTCTAAATGACAGGTTGGTGTGTGTATACAGCTACTAAAAAAAATAGTTGGGGGGGGAGGACGTAATCATTTCAGATCGTAACAAAAGATCCGCATCCGTAACTCAGAGGTGCTAAATGTGTCAACGTGCCCGTCGGCTTCGGCCGGGGTGGCTCATCTACGCCGCGCGGAGTTGGATCTGACGGGGAGGTGGTTTGGCCGTGATCCGCATATCATCTAAATATGGCTCAACACAATAGGGTAATATTACCCCGGTCACTTCACTCGATTCTGAGATCTACTCTTCTTTGAAAAGAGCTTCTGTGTCCCATAAATAAATAAAGTAAAAATTTAAAAAAAAATAATAGTTGAGGGGGACCACATAATCCGTCTCATAAAGTTTTTTGTGTCACAGTTTATAGCATATGTTACGTGTGATTTTAGAATAAATACCCTTGGTCGAACCGGCAACATATAAAAAAGCACTTGCATTGCATTTAAGACAATTTAATTACACGATTCAATACAACACAAAACTATAAAATAGAAGTACGAAGACAGTAGTAATAGCGTATAACACGCGCTAACTAGACTTATAGTCACCAAACTCGAACAGCGAAAGCAGCAATCATAAAAAGCTCCGTCGTCCACGTCCGACGACGTAATCCTTCTTGTCAGAACCTAACAAAAGAACAAAAGATCCGCATCATAATAACTTCATAAAGTACGTAAGTCCGGGGTGCTAAATGTGTCGATGTTCGCGACTGCGGTGTTGTTGTTGTTCGCCGGCGTTATTCCCGACGCAGAGGTGGAACGGGCGGGGAGGAAAAAGGAGCTCTCCCCCACAACCGGGCACCGGTGTCTGGGCACCCCTGACGTACTTACTTCAGCCGGCATGGGTCCTCCTGAGTACGCTACATACACAAGACTTGTAAAAGTGTGAGGAAATCGAACAATTATAGGCTTGTCATTTTTAATATTTTATTGGGTTCCTTGTCCGTCTGTCGGGGTGTCTATTGTTAGCTAGAAGTGATCCGGATATCATCTAAATATGGCTCGAAACGATAGGGTAATATTGCCCCGGTCACTTCACTCGATTGAGAGAGTCAGGCCCAATGTAGTTCTCAAATTCCTATTTCTTTTCATAATGTAATAAATATGTAATTCTTACTATTGTGTCTGTGCTAACTCCAGGCTGTATTGAAGGAGAACAAAGAGCAACTTCCTGTGGACATTCACCCCTGCACAGTACCCAAGGACAGAATACTTAAGTACGTGATCATACTACAGTACAACCTTGGTTCACGACCACGATCCGTTCCAGAAAATGGTTCGAAAAGTGATTTGTTCGAAAACCGAATCGATGTTTCCCATTACAATGAATGGAAAAAGAAATAATACGTTCCAAGCCTTTTTTGATTTGTAAATCTCAAATGCGCCTTGCGTGTGGTTCATTTTCCGTTGTTTTTCAACTCCGTTTCCAAGGGTGTACTCCGAAATGTCCCAAGTGATTAACAACTTGACGGATTCACGTTTCCAGCTGGTAGAGGCTGAGGAGGAGGCGGATATCATTTGGAGCTTCGACCACATCAAAGACTACAGGTGAGGGCAATAATTGCACGCACACGCGACACGGAGTGGGTATACGGTAAGTTCATTTGATTTGTTGTCGTAATATCTAATATCTAATTGCGATGTTGTGAGTAGCACGTTGCAGCAAAAGGATGTGATTGGTGTAAGTTATCAGTAAAGAAAAGGTTAAACATACCGTAATTTCCGGCCTATAAGCTGGAACCTTTTTCACACCCTTTCAACCCTGCGGCTTATGCAGTGATGCAGCTAATTTGTCCATTTTTTCTAACGGCCGCAAGGGGGCACTCGAGCAGAAAAGGGAAGAGCGAAACCGGTGGAATATATGGGCCAAGGAAGTGACTTTTACCGGTATGTTTTTTTTTTTTTTAACTGGCCCTGTTAGCGCTGTGCTAGTGTTAGCGATGTGCTAGCATTTTGCTGCTATGTTACTGCCGTGTCTCAGTGATTTTTACCTGTATGTTTTTTTTTTAACCGTCCCTGTTAGCTCCGCACTAGTGTTAACAATGCACTAGCTGTTGCTGCTGTGTTACCGCCACGTCTCAGTGATTTAGGTATGTTTGTTTTTTTTTTTTAACCGGCCCTGTTAGCGCTGTGCTAGCCTTTGCGCTGTGCTAGCATGTTGCTGCTATGTTACTGCCGTGTCTCAGTGATTTTTACCTCTGTTTTTTTTTAACCGGCCCTGTTAGATCCGCCCTAGCGTTAGCATCGCACTAGCGGTTGCTGCTGTGTTACTGCCGCGTCTCAGTGATTTAGGTATGTTTGTTTTTTTTTTAACCGGCCCTGTTCATGCTACTGTGTTTTGGTTTGTTTTATCGGTATGTTTTTTTTTTTTTTTTTTTTTTTTTTTACCACCCCTGTTCATGGTACTGTGTTGTTGCTATGTTAAGCTAAGCTAAGATGTTAAAACTTTGAAAACTCTGCATATTGTCTCTCTTTGTAAATATCTCGTGTTTCAATGTGGGCATTTGCGGCTTTTACACAGGTGCGGCTTATGTACCAAATGGTATTTCCTTTCCAAATGTACTCTGCGCTCTGTAGGGCGGAAATTACGGTAGTTTTCAAGAAAACTGATAGAGCCTGGTCTGCCGTAGGGGTGGCCAAACATTTTCCCTGAGGGTCGCATAAAGAAAAATCAAAGGCTTTAATTCATGAAAAACACTAAAACCATTCCATCAACACTGATATTTTGGTATTATATTAACACATTACTGTAGTTATTTTGAAAAATCTGTCTCCTCCATGTTTCACAGTAGGAACAGTGTTCTTACCAATAACTTGTCCACATGCTGTGGAGTATTGATCAATTAAGTGAATCCTCGGAAAGATTCTGAAGTTGATTATTTTAGAAACCTTAGATTGTCCACTTGGGCCTTTTTATTTTCGGTTCTACTCCCGATTTTGCTGATTTCAAATCATCTCTTGCCGTCTCGGACTGTTCTTGTAAGACCTGACTTTCTGACAGGAAGCTCAGCGTGGAGCGACCCCGTGTCATGATTAATCAGTTTCCGTGTGAGAACCTCATCACGGTGAAGGATTGCCTCGCTGCCATGGCCCGGAGAGTGACGGATGGTTCCGGCGTGGTACCGAAGACCTTCAACCTCCAGACGGAGCTTCCGCAGTTCATAAGGCACTATCAAGATAGACAACAGAGGTAGTGGAGGACTGTCATTTTTCACAGTTAATCAAGGTGGCGCTGACATCATCACACGAAGATTATCGGTTTGCAAACAACCTGAGATATATTTTAATTTTAGGGGAGATGATAACCATTGGATATGTAAGCCCTGGAATTTGGCCCGTGGGATGGATATGCACATTACCAACAATCTGAACTACATCATCCGCCAGAGAGAGAGTACGCCAAAGGTATCGTTTGCCTAAAGTGGCAGTGAAAACAAACTGCTGCTTAACGCAAAGTATCTGTAGGATTTTGTTGAGGAAAAAAGTATGAAGGTATTTTTATTGTTGTTATTGTGCTTCAGGTTGTGTGTAAGTACATCGAGGATCCAGTGCTGTTCAACAGGGAGGACGTCGGACTGGTGAAGTTCGACATCCGCTACATGTTGATGTTGCGCTCCGTGAGCCCTCTGCGCCTCTATGCCTACAATGTCTTCTGGTTACGCTTTGCAAACAGGTATTGCACGATCATACAGTATATAGAAGAAATATACTCGCATATTTGTGCCTTAAAAGACGAGCATAATTTCCGGACTATAGAGCGCACCTGTTTATAAGCCTCACCCACTACATTTTGAAAGGAAAAAGCGTTTTGTACATACACAAGTCGCACTTGATTAAAAGCCGCATGTGCCCACATTGAAACACGAGATATTTGCAAAGAAAGACGGTACACAGAAAGAGTTTTTATAGTTTTAATAACATACCTTAGCTTTTCTTTCCATACAGTGCCTGTGGCGCGACAGTAACACAGCAGCAACATGCTAGCACAGCGCTAACAGGGCCGGTTAAAACATAAAAAACATACCGGTAAAAATCACTGGGACGCGACAGTAATACAGCAGCAGCATGCTAGCACAGCGCTAATTGGGCTGGTTAAAAAAAAACATAGCAGTGAAAATCACTGAGACGTGACAGTAACACAGCAGCAACACGTTAGCACAGCGCTAACGCTAGCACAGCGCTAACATGACCGGTTTAAAAAAAAAAAAAAAACATACAGGTAAAAATCACTGCGATGCGTCAGTAACACAGCAGCAACATGGTAGTACAGCGCTAACAAGTCCGGTTAAAAAAAAAAAACAGATACCGGTAAAAATCACTGAGACGCGGCAGCAACAGGTTAGCACAGCGCTAACAGGGCCTGTTAAACAAAAAACATATTCGTAAAACTCAATGAGACACAGCAGCAACACGCTAGCACAGCGCTAACAGGGCCAGTTAAGAAAAAAAAACATACCAGTAAAAATCACTGTGAGGCGGCAGTAACATAGCAGCAACACGCTAGCACAGTGCTAACAGGGCCAGTTAAAAATAAAGATACCGGTAAAAGTCACTTCTTCAGTACATATATTCCACCGGTCTCACTCTTACCTTTTACACTCGAGTGCCCCTTGCGGCCGTTATAAAAAAATGTACAAATTAGCTGCATCACTGCATAAGCCGCGGGCTTGAAAGCGTGTGAAAAAAGTCGCGGCTTAAAGGCCGGAAATGACGCTAAGTTTTAACAGACTTAATCGGGAGTAGCAGGTTTTTTTTTGGGTTCATGGCCTTAAAAAATGCTACATAATGAATGTGGAAAAAGAGCTTCAACACTTTAGTGTTAAGTTTACATTGCTGTGATCGTGTAATATTGCCAAAGAAGTGTAGTTACACATTTACTACTTGTAAACAGCGTCTTCCTTACATTCACCTCTATGGGCCGGACGAATATGGGCCAGATGCCTTCACTCACCTGTTTTTCTCAACCTCTTCAGACCGTTCTCCCTGGACCATTTCGATGACTACCAGAAACACTTTACTGTCATGAACTATACAGAGGGTGTGGCGCTCAAGCAGGTCCATATATAAAACGCTTTAAAGTCCCACTGACATGCCGATAAATATCGTCATGAAAAATACGTATAACATTATTCACTTCAATGTCTATACGAAAAAATAAATATGAGCGGAGAGCGCGTCATCCTTGCGCAAAGTTGCGGAAGTCTGACTGGAAACCGAAGTGGTAGCCGTATTCCCTGCGACGTCATCAGCAGACGTCATACCGGGACGTTCGCCATTGAAATCAGTGGCACCTGCTATGGGAGAGGAACAACAGAGATTTTCAGATTTTTCCGACGGCCCTTCTGACACAGAAGCTCTTTTCGAAGAAGAAAACATCTTACAATCGGGTGAAGTGACTGGGGAAATATTGCCCTATTGTTTCGAGCCATATTTAGATGATATGCGGATTACTTTTAACTAACAACAGACGTTGTATGTAGCGTACTGAGCCTCGAGCGACAACAACGCCGTGAAATGGGCTAGGGCGGCCACGACAAGCCACTGTGGCCCGTCGCGGCACCACCCCAGTAGCACGGCAATCACCCACGCCGGCCTGGCGCTCCGACAAGCCACCCTGGTGGTGCCGCGACGAGCCACCCCGGCGGCGCCGTAACAAGCCTTCCTGACCAAGCGCCGCGACAAGCCACCCCGGTGTTCCTGCGACAAGCCACCACGGCCTGGCGCTGCGACGCTGAAAGAAGGGTTACGTTCCCCCCTAACTATTTTTTTTTCGTAGCTCTTTCCACACCTACCTGTCATTTGGGACCCACAAAGCTCTCGTCCTTTGCACCTGTGCAATCCATTTTTCACGACGAACTGGGTCTTTTGGAAAAGTATGAAGAGGGAATCCATCCTCCCGAATGTTGGAGCAATGTCCGGCAATACTACGAGGCGGCATTTTGGCTAACACAAAGGAACGAAGAGCTACCTTCCCGCAGGTAAAACTGGTATAAACACGCAAACCCGCGTCTGCTGATTACATCACTTCCTGCTTCTTCTCCAAAACAAATCCCTCGAGAGGATTTTCATGACGGGAGTTACAAAAAGCCATACACGTCAAAATCATGCTCTGTGGTGAAAAAACGGATGGGTCCGTTCCGGCTCCCTTTTTTTTTAAACAGATTAAAAATCATGATTTTTGTGTCAGTGGGACTTTAAACAAAGTCATTTCTTGATTTTGTTAATGTTAGCTGCCATCAAAGTGATCCACTGGTCTCTGTGAGCAGGTTCACTATGACGAGTTCATCCCCATGTTTGAAAAACAGTACCCCGAGTATCCGTGGAGGGAAGTGGAAGTAAGTACAGATTCGGACCCTTTTTTTTTTCTTTTTTAAATACAACAGTGGCTAACAGTAGGTTTAAACATCTTTTTTTTTTCCTCCCCCAGGCTGACTTATTTAAAGCATTCAAGAAGCTCTTCGAGGCGGCTTCATCTCGACCTGCCCCGTACGGTATTTGCGCGTACCCGTCTTCCCGGGCTATCTACGCCGTAGACCTCATGCTGAAGTGGCGCACGGAGAACAACGGCAAGTACAGTACGCATAGAAATAGAAACGTCTTAAAGCGCAATTTGTCGGTCGCAATTTCAATCCAGTGAAAGAAAAGCACTGGCGTGTTATATAATATTAATAATAATAATAATTTGTCTCGTTTTAAATTCATGGCAGGTGAGCGTGTCATGGTTCCTCAGATTCTGGAGTTCAACTTCAGCCCAGACTGTACCCGGGCCTGCCTCTACCACCCAGACTTCTACAACCACATGTTCCAGATCCTGTTTTTGGACCAGCCCGAGGACTGCCCCGTTACGCAGATTGCGTGATCATTTCTTATCAATCATAATCAATACGTCCCCCCTTTCCTTTTCTTTGTTTTTTTTTATGGTACAGTTTTGGGAAAATAAAAAAGTATTCCGTTTTTAACAAAAGACCCGGTTCGTCGTGAAAAATGGATTGCACAGGTGTAAAGGACGAGAGCTTGGTGGGTTCCAAATGAAAGGTAGGTGTGTAAGGGGGGACATAATCCGTAAATCAGGGGTGCTAAATGTGTCGATGTGCGGATCGGAAGGCTTCCTTGCAGCAGCCGCTGAAGGACGGCCTCCGCAGGCCTCGTGGATCGCCACCGGCCTTGTCAACAACACGGCTTCGGCTGGGGTGGCTCGTCTCCGCACCAGAAGTGGATCGACGGGGAGGTGGTTTGACCACCGCGTCGTTATCGCTCGCAGGCACTGTTTTTATCACCGGCAAGCAGAGGTGGATCAGGCAAAAAGGTGGTTTGGCCAGATGGGGTTTGGCCGTGATCCGCATATCATCTAAATCTAGCTCGAAACGATGAGGTCACTTTACGCGGTTCTCTTCTTCGAAAAGAGTTTCCGTGTCAGATGGTGTTCGTCTCCCATAGTAGGTGGCACAGCGTCCTTTCACTGGTGTTGTTTTTATCACCTCCACGCAGAAGTGGATTGGGCGAGGGGGTGGTTTGGCCGTGATCCGCATATCATCTAAATGTGGGTCGAAACGATGAGATAATATTGTCCCAGTCGCTTTAGTCGGTTCTCTTCTTCGAAAAGAGCTTCCGTGTCAGAAGGTGTTCGTCTCCCGTAGTAGGTGCCACAGCGTGTTTTCATTGGCAAATGTCCCAGTGTGACGTCACGGGCAGGAGATGCAGCCAATATGGCGACCACTTCAATTTCAAATGAGACTTCCGCACTTTGCGCATGGATGACGCACTCTCCGCTCATATTTATTTTTTCGTATCAACACAGAAGTGAATAATCTTACATGTATTTTTCATTACAATATCTATTTTAGAATGTTTATAGGGATGACACTTTGGCTTTAAGCTAGTTTTAGTGATATAGTCCCGGCTAGTTAGCTTGACTTTGTTCTACAGAATTAGCAAATTATTCCAAACCCCACTGTCGCTTTCTTGAATTTCAGATGCAATTATATTGTGTAATTATTTCTAATTATACCTCTAATGTAGTTATTAGATTATGTCGCACGCACTACGACACAGGAAGTTTTTGAAGGGAATTTACATGAAGGGGCGGTGCTGCGACTAAAAAAAGAAAATGAAGAGATAACAATCCGCACCGTTTCAGAAAACCTGCTTGCTTAGTTTGGAGCCAGTGATCATTTAAAACGAATCCGTTTTACTTTCATCTTTCGAGAGGATATCAGATATCATCACTTCATTTATTACGAGGTGTATTATTATTATTATCGTTTATTACAGCAATTGACGAAGAGGGACCGAAGCTTCCGGTTTTGGATTTCTGAAATGAACACTGGATTAAATTGGAGCTGCACTGCAGGGAAACAAAGTGGTGATTTTACCTCTTTTTAGGTGAACCTCGGAGAGTATTTTTTTTTTTTTTTTTAAAGCTGCGCGGTAAGTCACCTTGTAGTTTTCATTGTGCTGTGAATGTTTCCAGCTCCCGTTCAGTTCCCGCCGTACATTTTCAATTTATAATTTTAGGAGTTATTAGCACAACTGACGACGTTAGAAACGACGATACGCTCTTATTACGTGTTTTGAAAAATAATATCGTTTGTGAATACGATAAGTGCGGAACGGCAGTCACGTGACCAAAGCCGGAAAAGAGGTTGGTGGACTTCCGGTTTGCGAGAGTATTACTGTATGCATTTTTTTTTATTATTATCAAAGTTTCAAAAATACCATTGGAAAGCTTGTCGAATGCAGATATAAAAAACAAACTTTACGTTAATTGTTTTAAATTAAGTCATTCCAGTCATCACGTGGAAAACCTAAGACAAAATCGGGGTAACAAAAATCTATAAAATTTGAAAACGAAAACGAATATTAAGTGTAATTTTATTTCCAAGCCTCCGTCTAGTGAAGCAATGAATAAATGTATAAATGAATTCATTTATGTTTTTGTGTGTCCTTTGACGTCGTACTGTATATATATATATATTTATTTATTTTTTGGACCTTTTCCCCCCTTTTTGAAAATCAATAAATTTCATTCGGGTGTTTTCTTCATCTTATTATATCTATAGGTTATACAGATATACTTTATTGTATTGATTGTTTACAATTGCGTTCCGTTTCTATGGGAGCAGCCCAAAACAAATGTGTACAACTAAGGCGGCACAATATTACAAAATATTAATTTTGTTGTTGTTCTTACCCTGCAATACACTCCAATATATATCGTGATGTGAAAATATATACACTATATTTCCCAAATTTATTCGCTCGCTCATGGTGTATAACGCAGGTGTCAAACTCAAGGCCCGGGGGCCAGATCTGGGCCGCTGTGTGATTTTATGTGGCCCGCGTAGGCAAATCCCATGTATTACCTTCTGTGATTTTTTTTTTGTTAAAATCTGTACCAAAATTTCAAATTGTCATATCATAAATGATAATATTGAGCTATTACAATCATATTTGTGTTATCAAACAACGATGATTGCAGTTTTCTTCACGACTAAATATTCCACAGTGGACCGCCAGCTGTAATTATAAAAATATGGACGCCTTATGACACTTATGTATTATTTCGCCGACTTCATTTTGCACACCCAGCACTGGAGACATTTTGGGATTAAAAGTGGGAAAAATATGTAGAATATTTTTTTTTTCTTAGAAACGATGACAACCTCAGATTGGATAATTGACGAGAATTAAAATCCTCATATCGGTAAAATTAATTGATTTTCAAAAGGTGACTGCCATGCCTTGTTGTGAATCAAATGATATTAAAATTATGTGCCGAATCACATTTGGGTCGTTATATCAGCCATCAACTAATCTCAGTTTCTCGTTTTTTTGTTTTTTTTTTTAGATATTTCACATAGAGTCGGCTTTCCACTCTATTTCACCTTAGAGCACGAAAGACATCTTGGATCCAATGATCGGTTCTGATAATTTAACGCGAAACCACAACGAAGCGAGTCCATGTTCTGGGAAGCCGAGCTCGGACCGTCCAGCGCGCCCCCAAAATTCTGCAACCCACCCTCAACGGGAGACGGCCGCAAGCGAGGAAAACATGGAACTGGTTCTCAGGCGCAGCTCTCACGAGCCGCAAATACGCTCCCGGGTCCCTGCGGGCGTCAAATCGCTCTTCAAGGCCAGATCTTCATCAGAGAACTTGCGTGGGAATCCCGGTCCAAATGCAGGACGCCACTCAGCTGTGCCGTTGGCTAGTCCGCCACACTGCTTTAAATTGTGGACTAAACCAAGCACAAAACCTTGACAGCGCAGGCAGTGCTGATTCAGCACTTTGTGTCCAGGCGGCAACCGTTGAGGATTTGCCCACCGGAAAACTGCAACCCCCAACAGACGATCAAATCCATACCCTGATTGCCGAGAGGCTCGCGTGCTTTCGGACCCAGAAGAACTTTGCGACCCGCGAGTCATTTGCGACAGAAAACAGAGGTGCGTGCGAAAGAGATGCAAAATGCTTGAATCGGAACAAAGGAAATGCTGACGGGATGCGTCCCGAACCCAACGACCATCTTGCTGAATCTGCATCAGAGAATCTTTCATCAGGTACTTAAGTCTCTAGAACACAGGTGTCAAACTCAAGGCTCGGGGGCCAGATGCGGCCCGCCACATCATTTTATGTGGCCCCGCGAGGGCAAATAATGTATGTAAACCTCCGTGATTCTTGTTCAAATCTGTTCCAAAATTTCAAATTGTCATATCTAAAATGCTGACGTTGAGGTATCGTAAGTGTAGTTGAAAAACCCGTTAGCCCTTGATTGCTGAATCCAAAAGTAATTCATAAATTTCACGTGTCAATACAGTGAGGGAGTCACTGATGGTGTAGTGGTACACACGCCTGCCTTTGCAGACAGTGTGGGTTCGATTCCCGCTCTGTGCTGGTGTCGATATCTGCCCGGCGACTGACTGCAGACCAGTTCAGGGTGTAGTCTGCCGTTTTGTCCAAAGCTAGCTGGGATAGACTCCAGCTTTCCCGCAACCCTTGTTGAGGATAAGTGGCTTGGATAATGACTTGACAATATGATGAGGCGATAAACGAGTTTTATGGTTTTACAGTCATAACAGCCCTCTGAGGGAAACCAGAACTACAATGTGGCCCGCGGCAAAAATGAGTTTGACACCCCTGCTCTAGAAAGTCAACCATTTTCTCAACAAATGACGACAAAAGATGATAAAGTGAGCAAAAACTTCACGGGGATCTACAATTTGATCAATAGCGGTCAAGACATGTCCCATCTTTAAAAATGAATTATTTTTACTCATATGAAAATTTAAGCTGTTGGCAAGTTGTAGTCCATCTAAAGGTCATACCGTAATTTCCGGCCTATAAGCCGCGACTTTTATTGCGATGATGCGGCTAATTTGTGCATTTTTTTTCTAACGGCCGCAAGGGGGCACTCGAGCGGAAAAGGTAAGAGTGAGACCGGTGGAATATGTGCGCCGAGGAAGTGACTTTTACCGGTCTGGCCCTGTTAGGGCCCTGTTACTGCCGTGTCTCACTGAATTTTACCGGTGTCTTTTTTTTTTTTTTAACTGGGCCTGTTAGCGCAGTGCTGGCATTAGCGCGGTGCAAGTATTAGCGTTAGTATACAACGTCATTTTTCATTTCCAGAGATAAAATTGTGCTAACGCTAGCACCGCACTAACAGGGCCAGTTTAAAAAAAACATACCAGTAAAAATCACCAAGACACGGGAGTAACACGCCAGCGCAGCGCTAACAGGGCCAGACCGGTAAAAGTCACTTCCTCGGCACCTATATTCCACCGGTCTCACTCTTCACCTTTTCCGCTCGAGTGCCCCTTTGCGGCCGTTAGAAAAAAAATGCACAAATTAGCCGCATCACTGCATGAGCCACAGAGTTGAAAGCTCGTGAAAAGAGTCGCATCTTATAGGGCGGAAATTACGGTATACGACTTCATTTTTCATTTCCAGATATAAATTGTGCTAACGCTAGCGCCATGCTAACGCTAGCGCCGTGCTAACGGGGCCGGTTAAAAAAAACCCAAAACATACCAGTAAAAATCACTAAGACACGGGAGTAACACGCCAGCGCAGCGCTAACAGGGCCAGACCGGTAAAAGTCACTTCCTCGGCACCTATATTCCACCGGTCTCACTCTTCACCTTTTCCGCTCGAGTGCCCCTTTGCGGCCGTTAGAAAAAAAATGCACAAATTAGCCGCATCACTGCATGAGCCACAGGTGTGAAAAAAAAGTCACGGCTTATAGGCCAGAAATTACGGTATTCGACTTCATTTTTCATTTCCAGAAATAACATTGTGTGAACATTGTGGCTTTAAATAAATTAACATCAATCTCTTTACTCCCTCAGAATCTCACCAAAATGCAACGGACGTGGTCTCCACCTGCTCAACGCATCAAGGAGACGACTCATCAAAAAATGTGGATTTCAACACGGCTGAAAATCGGGAATGCGCATTTCCAAAAGAGACAATCCGGGACAAGGACTCTGAAGACAGCTGCGATACGGACGATAGTTGCGATTACCCGACCGCGTCGGAACACAACTATTTGACCGTCTCAAAGCATTTGATTCCCTCGCTGCGGTATTCCAAGGACGACAATCCGGAAGGGAGCTATCGACGTAGGCCCAAAAGCAGAAAACCGAAAAACCTGGTGCGGACGCACAAACACGCCGGCTCGATAAATGCCCAACCCGAAGCTAGCAGCGTAGCTTACGATTCAAATGAAGTGCTGATACTCGATTCGTCGGAGGATGAACTGATGAATGAGCCGATTGCCGTTGGAAGGATCGTCATCTCCGACTCTGACACGGACGAAAAAGAACAACGCTGTAAACCATCAAAACGGAAAAAAATGATCTCATAAGTCCGATGGACACCCTTCTGGACTTTTTTATTCATCTCAAAATCATCACCGTTTTCATCACCATCCTGGGTTTTCCAACTACTGTCGATGTTAGGTAACACAAATATGGTACAATCCAAAAAATATGGCACAGATTTTAGCATGAATCGCGGACGTTGACACTTGGAATCATGTGGCGGGCCGGATCCGGCCCCCGGGCCTCGAGTTTCACACCTGTACGCTAAGTCTTTTAATGCGTAGAATGTAAGTTTTAATTACTGCTAAGATCCAGTTGATATGTTGTTCATTTTTGTCGTCTGCCTTAATTAGTCAAAAGTTAAAGTCCAATAAAAATCTTTCGGACAGTTCCCGTGTGAAATTTGGTAATGTCGGCTTTGTAGGGACCGAGTCATGCTAAAGGAATTGGTTCATCTCAACTTGGATTTGCTCATGATGTGATCATTTGCTGTGGGACTTCATTTTGAATTATTATTTTATTACTTTATCTTCTTTATTCTGGAGTCACAGCGACGTGAAACGAGGAAGTACAGTAAACACGTACACGTTGCAAGGATATTTTGTGTGCCACCACCACTAATCAAAACAAGTTTTTCTGGTCGTTCATGCTTTTGTGTGGAAATAGATTTATCGCTCACTTTCGCATTGTTTCATACGCATAGATGTCGTTCCCACTCTCCGTTACATATTTCAGGGTTATTATCTACAGCTATGCTGATTATGTATCTGTAATTGAGTTTTAAATCTTCAAAGTCTGCTGGATGTGACAAATTGATTTTATTTTTGAACCCTGTGAAATTTTAAGTGTTTTCTAAAAAAAATTAAATGACCTTTAAATGTGCAGTACGTTTTGATTGAATGATCACTTGGGCCCACTATGCTACTGTATTTTAATGATGGCCATTGTGCCGGTGTTTGGTGAGTTAAAATACTTTTATTTTATTTTTAATTTTTTTAGGTGGCACCTGGTGTAAAAAAAAAAAAAAAAAAAAACAACACACAAATGTCATTTTCAGCACTATAATAATTAATTTTCTCGGTCTATTCATGAAGTTTTTTTGGGGGTCAGCAGGTCGAGGAAGCCACGAACCGGAAGTACTCCAATCGGAAGGCAGCGATGTATATAAAGCAAAAGCAGGGCGCGAAGCGTCCTCTGCAAATTGATCCACCTTGACAAGTCGCGACGAGTTGGAGCGCTGCCGGTGACTTCTGTTGGGAAATTTACGCCCAAACCAAAGCTAAGAAGGTTGGTGACGTGGGTAAATATATTAGTAAATATTTGATTTTATTGAATGTTTTGACGCCACGACGTCTTCGTTCGATAATGGGAGTTCCGGAAGTGGTCAATTAAATGATGGTTGGCGTTAGCCGTCATGTGTTTACACCCTGTCGGTGTCAAAGGTTGATTTCTGGTAATAAAGTCGTTTATTTCAGTTTTATTTAAATGGAATAATAAGCACTTACCTTCATTGGTAATTGTATTTTAGCTGCACTGGCGTTGGGAACCAATAAACTTTTTCTTTTTTTAATAACTCGCAAAAAAAAAAAAAATGCCTTTGGAAACATGTTTCATATTTTTAACCGTTGCTACACGTGTTTAAATGTTACCAATACCTTTCAGGAGCACCATATTTAAAATGAAAATTGAGCATCACAACTACATGTACTACAAATAAGAATGTATCCCTTGGCACTGATTGATTCTTTTAAGTACAGTGCAGTATTCATGTTTTATTTCATGAAATAGACGATGCAGGCCAAACCATAACAGTCTGAATTATGATATAAAATAATCAGTGACATTTTTGAATATGGTTGTAAGAACCAATTAAGTTTCTCTGGAGGCCCATTTTGATAGTTTTAAGGAGGCAGGAAGCAGCTTTACGCTAATATATATATATATATATATATATATATAATATATATATATATAATTTTATTTATTTTTATTTTTTTTTTTTACTCCATGATGTAAACATTGAAGAAAGACCGTCCACCCCCACAAAAAAAATAATAATCCTTTGGTCCTTCATGTGTTTCCTCAAACTAACAGCAGGGGACGACACAACCCATATTTAGCAGCGTTATGCCATCTCAAATATGGAAAGAAAGAAAAACCTCTACATGCTGTTGAACCAATATAATCTAACATTTAATCTTCTATAAAGACTCAAAACATTGAGTATGTGTTTATTATATATCTCTCTCCATTTTGAGCCGCTTATCCTCATGAGGGTCGCATTAGTACTGGAGCATATCCCGGATTTTTAAAATGTGTATTTTTTTTTTTAATTATTTTTTAATTGGAAGATTTACCCTCCTTCTAGTTGTGGAGCCTAGCGATGGTGCAGCTTTCTCCTTCCCCAACGACGGGCGTCACCCTCGAACAGTCGGCGGACGGCGCCGTGGTCGTCGCGAGTCCAAAGGGGGACTCGCCCGCCAGCCCCGACGCCCCGCCGAGCTTTGAATCCCCCACCGCTTATTATGGATACGAAGCCTACGTTGAAGACGGGCTTATTTGCCTCAAACACAAGGTTCGCAACTTGGAGAAAAAGAAGGTAGGAACGGCAAAATGTGGGGAAAAAAGAAGTCTTAAAACGCAATTTTGGGGTGTGCGGGAGAGGAGCCAGCTGGATTTTTGTCTTGCTTGCCATAGCTGAAACTGGAACATTATAAGAGACGCCTGGACTCGGGTGAAACTCTTAATAAAGACCAAATGGTGAGTCCGGGTTTTCCAAATGACATCAAATGAAGTCAGGATACCATGATTGTTGTGTTTTTTTTCGTTTGTTTGTTTTTGTTTTTATAGGCTGCTACTGATAAATATGAGCAGGTGGTGCATAACTTGGAGTTTGCCCAGGAGCTCCACAAAACGATGGACAATTTGACACAAAATGTAAGCGTTTAATAGCCGGTTGCCGACGCTTATCCTCATGTCTGATGGGTTCTCTTTGAACTTGATGTGGCCTCGTTTATAAAATGTGTACTTAAAGGTCCACTGTCATGAAATGCATGATTTTTAGTACGTTATTAATAAAATAATGGCAGGTGGTATGGACCCATCTGTTTTTTCACCACAAAACATTTTTGTAACTCCCGCCATGAAAATCCTCTCGAGGGATTTGTTTTCGGGAAGAAGCAGGAAGCGACGTACAGGCCAGTAGCGGTGTTGCCATGGAGAGTTTCATGAGTAGTTTTGCACACAGCTTGTTTACACCATCTTCCTTGGTTATTTATTATTTTAGTTTTTTTGTACTCGCACATACACTTAATTACAGTCCTACAAATGAACTTAAAACCTGTGATACGGCCCCTATTGAATATGGCGGAGACTGGCATGTGGTTGGCCATGGTAGGGGAATAAAACTTTGCTTTTACGAAACTAATTAATTGTGATTTATGAGATGATGGTTGCGATCACTTTGTAGTGCAAACGGTATTTCATTTTTAAAGCTAGTTTTGCCAGATTATTGTGACAGGAATTTCAATTTCAACGTAAATAGTACGGAGGTTATTTGCTAAAGTGTTTTGCTCGGCAGCTGCTGAAGTCACAGAAGAAGGCGGTCAAGAGGGAGCAACTGGTCACGTTAGAAGCGGAAAGGAGGCGGCTCTGCACGGTGCTGCAGGTCCAACACCTCCTTGCCAGCATCCAACACGCCAACGTCAAGAGAGACCTGCTGAACGGGCGCAATCAGGCGCCCTTCCTGCCGCCGCAGCGTCTGAACAGCCTCAGCCAGCTGGCCACGTTGCTCGGAGTGCGGCAGGATGACAGAATGAGGTGAGTTCCGATTGGAATTTGATGTTTACAATGGACTCATTTTACTGCTTTGTGTTGTTTTCCTTCAAAAACTGCGATAGTGGGTAGTTGTATCTTGCTCATAGCAGGGAGCAACATGAGCTGTCCCTGCTGTCAACGGGCAGGAGGCAGAGTACACCGTGAACTGGTTGCCAGCCAATCACAGGGCACATGGAGACAGACAAACAGCCGCACTCACAGTCACACCCCGGGGCAATTTAGAGCGTCTAATTCATGTTTCATGTTTTTGGGATGTGGGAGGAAACCCACGCAGGCACGGGGAGAACATGCAAACTCCACACAGGCAGAGCCGGGATTGAACCCGGGACCTCAGAACTGTGAGGTCAACGCTTTCCAGGTGAGCCACTTATTTAGGAAGTGAAGACTCTAATTGTTAGTCTCGTATGGGTGGTTATTTTTGTTGCTCAACGGTCCGTGGGCTCCATTGTCACATTTTCTGAATCCATAACGCGCCAAGCATTTTCAATGGGGGACACGTTCCAACTGCTGGCAGGCTATTCTAGTACTCGCACTCTTTTACTACGAACCCACTATGTTGTAACGCGTACAAAATGTGGCTTGCCGTTGTCTTGCGGAAATAAGCAGGGACATCCCTGAAAAAGGCATTGCTTGGATGGCAGCACGTCTTGGTCCAAAACCTACATGTATCGTTCAGCATTAATGGTGTCCCTTGACAGATCTGCAAGTTAGCCTTCCCATGGGCTCAACCCCACACCCCCCACCGTGCAGCCCCAAGATTTGTCAAAAAATATGAAAAGTAGACTTATTTCAGGGCAGACGTTTCAACTTTAGGGCCAGTCCATCTCCGATAAGCTGAGGCCCAGAGAAGCAGTGTTGCTGTTGTATGGCTTTTCTTTGCATAGTAGAGTTTTAACTTGCATTTGTAGCTGTAGCGACAGACTGTTAACTGACAATGGTTTTCGGAAGAGTTTCTGAGCTCATGTAGCAACATCCTTGGCACAATGATGCTGGTTTTTAATGTGGTGTCACATGAGGGGTCCAATGGCCTTGCTGATTTTCCCCAGATTCACTGAATTCCTTGCAATCATACATTGAGGAACATCTTCCAGGCATCAAATTCAAATGATAGAATATTTGCAAAATAAAATAAAAAAATCAGTGTAAATTTAAGATTAGCAGCGGAAGATGGATAGATAACTATGTTACTAAAACTTCTTTGCATTGTGTCTTTACTGTGTTTAAGTTTAGAGCAGCAGATGGAGGACGCGGCTCTGATCTACTTTGACCTGCTGGAGGGGAAAGAAAAACCAGTAGCAGGATCCACATGTACGTATGGGAGCATTTATGGCCCGGAATGACTCGTTCTACGGTTAGCTCCCTGGCTCTATTCATGTTTTATCACCTTGGCTAACATTAGTACTGTAATTTCCGGCCTTCAAGCCGCGGCTTTATGCGATTTGTGCATTTTTTTTCTAATGTCCACAAGGGGCACTCGAGCGGAAAAGGTATGAATGAGACCGGTGGAATATATGTGCCGAGGAAGTGACATTTACCGACCCTGTTAGCGCTGTACTAGCATGTTGCTGGTGTGTTTCAGTGATATTTACCAGTAAGTTTTATTTTAACTGGCCCTGTTAGTGCTAGCGTTAGCTCTAGCATTAGCGCTGTGCTAGCACTGCGCTAGGGTTAAACTCTTTCTGTGTACCAGCTTTCTTTGTAAATATCTCGTGTTCCAATGTGGGACTTGCGGTTTTACACAGCTGCGGCGTATGTATGTATCAAATGGTATTTCCTTTACAAATGTACTCGATGAGTCTTTTAACCAGGTGTGCTCTGTCAGCTGGGAAATATGGTATTATTATTTGTAAAAGCGCCCGTCTGTTTCTTTTTCAGTTAAAAAGCTGAAAGAGGAGCTTACCAAATTATTGAACTGCAAGTACTTCTCTTGTCTTCCATCCAAAACGGCTCCACGTAAGTCCAAGCAAGTACAGCAGTAATTGAGATGACACTTACTTTGACGCCCATGCTGTTTCAAAGATTTTTTTTTATTAAAACCAATTTATAGACTCGTTATGAAGGCTGATCCTAAATCGAACAAGAGTACATGTTGATGGCTTTCAACACAACAACATTGCCAAACAACAGATTTGGAAGAAAAAAACTGTTCTGAAGTTTTTAACGTGATAAAAGTCAATTTTCAAAAGATGACTTGTTTAAAATCTGTAAACGTCTCTTTTCTTTTGATAGCTGTGTCAAAGTTGACGGAACCTGAAGTTTCTGAGGAGGTAAGATACTTAATAGATGATGCAACATTCATGTTTTTTTTTTTGCGGACCACACTCTAGATAATGTTTGATATAATTGTCTCTTTGTATTACTAGCAGCAGTTTACACAAAAGACAATGGGTAGCTATTTCTGAAATACAATGTCAAAAACAATTTTCAACTCTTCAATTTTTAAAGTTTTTTTTTTTTTAGTCATCCCAGATTATAATAGCACTGGTGTCAAACCCAAGGCCCGAGGGCCGGATCTGGCCCGCCAGATGACTATGTGGCCGGCGAATGCAAATCACATGTGCCAACGTCCAACATTCTTGTGACAATCTGTACAAACATTTCAAATGGGCATACATCATAAATTATAACATTGGGATATTATTAGCATAATTGTAGTAACAAACATGAATGATGGTTGAAAAACCAATTACCCTTGATTTATGATTCCAAATTTAGTTAATAAATTTTGTGTGTGAGATGATGAGGCGATGGAAGTTTTTTTTTTTTTTTTTTTTATGGTGTCGCAGTCATAACGGCCGTCTGAAGGAAATTATAAGTACAATGTGGCCCCCACAAAAATGAGTTTGACACCGCAGCATTAAAGGCTGTAAAAACGATGTCGGTTTTATCGTATCAGAGTCCGCAATTTTACGCATGCGATTTGTCATTTCTAGCGCAAAATAAAGGAGGAAGTTACAAGGTCCGAGGAGCCTCCTGACTGCTGGGATTTGGAGTTCTCAGATGAAGGCATTTCACTTAAGGCGCCGGTCCACAAGCCTTGGAAAGGTGCCGCTACTTTAATCCCCAAAGCTCCTGACACCAGCAAGGGCAAAGCGGCTACTAGTGCACAGGTAAACTAGCGCCAAGGACCCTCAACTGTTTCAATCTCATGGCACAGAATATTTTCCCATCCATACTTTTGATTTATTTTCCATTTTAGTTCACTCTCAACGAGCTCAGAACAGTTTTTTTGGGGTTACGCAATATTAACCCTCACCCCACACCCTCAATTTTGTGTAAATAAGATTCACAAATTTTGAATTTGAGGCCTGCAACACATTCCCAAAAAGTGGAACTAGGCGAGGTTTCCTTCCCACTGTCTCTTTAACAACCCTCGAGTTGTTGGGAAGTAAGATACCAATTTTTCAAGCTTAGAATTCTTTTTTTTTTATTATTATTTTTTTTTTTAACAATTACAATGACATAGCACAGGATAAACAAATGTGAAGTGGATTTTTTTTTTTTTTATATAAATTCATTTCAGGGGAAGGAGAAGAAAGCTAAAAGAGAGCAAAATGCCAAGATGGTGAGTACGAAAAATTGCTTATTTAAAAAAAAAATAAATAATAAATAAGTTTTTGAATGTTACCTCTTGTGGTTCTTGGCAGGATGTTCACCAGGGTTTACCAGGAATGAACCTGGACTTGCCGACCTTCCCCAAAGACCCTATACTGAGGAAAAAACACTTGGAGGACCTGATGACCAAGATCCACGGCTCCTTCAGTTTCATGCAGGTGCAACGTAGCGATTGAACAGCGAAGACGTGGGTGTCAAACTCGAGGCCCGGGGGGCCAGATCTGGCCCGCTGCATAATTTTATGTGGCCTGCGAAGGCAAATCATGTGTGCTAACTTCTGTGATTCTTGCTAAAATCTGTACCAAAAAAATTCAAATTTCATTTATAAATGTGATGTTATTAAAGATTTTTATGGTTTCTATGGTGGCCCACTGAGTTTGACACCCCTGACCGAGGAAGTTGAAACAAAAAATCTATTCTTATTGCGATTCCTGATTATGTTAAATATTTATTTTTTTACATCGGTGTCCAGGATTCACTTCTAGATTGTGATTCGCCTCCGGAAAACGGACAGTCCAGTTTTAAAAGGGAGCCACCATCCGACTCGTCATCTCCGCTAGGTAACGTCAGACCGCTACAAATTGCAATTATCTCCAATTTAGAATAAATTTTGAATATGCATTCGTGTTGCAGACACGCCAAAGAAAGAAGTGCATAATAGCTGAATGTCGTTGTATCATAACTATACTTCGAGGCAGTACAAATTTGGACCTTCACAAGGCAAAGTTTAGTACAGTGTAATCTTAATTTGTATTTCTAATCACTTTAGTTTTAACTGCGTAATTAAAAATTAGTCCTCTTTCAAATTGTGTGGTTTGGGCACATATCATTGAGCAAATTAATAACTCAGTTCAGTTTTTTTTTTTTTTTTGTGTGTGTGTAATGATAATCCTATGAGCAGAAAATTTACTTACTGCAATATTTTCCTATTAACAAACAGGCGCCATGTTGGACATTGGATAATATAAAGAACATGGATGTATCTTTTACTAACATCATTCCTACCTATAAAGCACAGATGTCAAACTCAAGGCCCGGGGGCCAGATCTGGCCCCCCACATGGTTTTATGTGGCCCGCGGTGGCAAATCACATGTATCAACCCCACCAGTACATTTTTAAAGGAAAAAGCTTTTTGTACATACACAAGTCACACCTGATTAAAAGCCGCATGTGCCCACATTGAAACACGAGATATTTACAAAGAGACTGTACAGAGTTTTCAAAGTTTTAATATTATACCTTAGCTTTTCTTTCCAAACTGTGCCTGTGACGCGGCAGCAACATGCTAGCAAAGCGCTAACGAGGCCAGTTTTAAAAAAAAAAAAAAAAAAAAACCATACCGGTAAAAATCACTGATGCGGCAGCAACACGCTAGCACAGCGCTAACAGTGCCGGTTTAAAAAAACAAAACATAGCGATTTAAGAATCACTGAGATGCGGTAGCAACATGCCAGCACAGCGCTAACGAGGCCGGTTTAAAAAAACAAACAAAAAAAAAACACCGTGATGCAGCAGCAACACGCTCAGCACTGACACGGCCAGTTAAAGAAAAACATACTGGTAAAAATTACTGAAATGCGGAAGCAAGACGCTAGCACAGCCCTATCAGGGCTAGTTAAAGAAAAACATACCGGTAAAAATTACTGAGACTCGGCAGCAACACACTAGCACAGTGCTAACTAGGCCGGTTAGAAAAAGAAAAAAAAAAAAAAAAAAAAAAAAAAAAAAACCCGGTAAAACTCACTTCCTCTGCACATATATTCCACCGGTCTCACTCTTTCCTTTTCCACTGGAGTGCCCTCTTCCAGCCGTTAGAAAAATTGCACAAATTAGCAGCATCACCACATAAACTGGAGGATTCAAAGTGTGTGGGGAAAAAAAGTTGTGGTGTATAATCCGGAAATTACGGTACATACTGTGTACACCCCTACTAGAAAACTACCCTTAAAAAAGTCACAATTTTTCAAAAAAGAATAATAATAACATAGCCGACAAATATTACACAATGGAGTTTGTCAAACTGCATTTTTTTTTTCCCTCTCCTATTGGTTGTTATACACCTGATGACTCAAAATATGTAATGCTGTTCTTTCTCCTCGCCAACAGCTTTCAAAAAGTCAAGTGAGGTGGTACCAAAAGAAATGCACGTAAGCAGTCATTTAGCTGTAAGTGAATTGTACACACCCAAATGCCAGGATTTTGTAATTCAAAATATTAATAATATTTTCAAAACATTGACTATTTTGACCTCTGACCTGTACACATCATTTTCCATTCACAGTCGACCCCGTTGCCCGCCAGGCTTTTGGACCCCAAAATCAGTCTGACCAATGGCGATCAGTCCCTAAAAACCTTTGGGAAGGAGATTTCCTCAAATGTAAGATTTTGCATGAGAGTTTTTCAGGTATGCAAATTTTTATTGCTCAATTATTATTATTTTTTTCTTCTTCTATAGGATCCTCTGCATTTGGCGGAACAGAAGAAATTTTCTCCGCCGTTGTTTTGCACCCCCGAGTCTCCAATTGCTGTCAATTTGAAGTCCGTATGTATTTGCAAAGTAACTTCAAATATGATGCCACGATTCAGCATTGATAAATATACGCAGATGCAAAAGAGGAAAACTTTTAGTAGCATACAATCAAATCTTTTTAACACTTAAGCGGAGACGGAAACACAATTGAGGAAAAGTTGGGTAGTCTTGCCCATTTTTTCTGTTATTCACCCAATGGCAAAATGAAACTTTGTTATTGTTCATGTATTTCCCATTGAACTCAGGACCATTAATAATTAACTAGAATGTGTCAATTATCAAAGATTACATTATGCCAGGTAGGAGAAATTTATTGACATAAACGAGTGCCAAGTAGCAGGGCCATTGTGAGTTAAAAAAAAAAAGTGTTTTTTTTCCAGAATTTGATCGTGTAATGTCCTGTGTTGTACTGTCAAGAAGATGGTAAATTCAAACGTCAGTTAAAAAGGTTAAGGTCATTTTAGATGCCTATACCATAATTCCCGGCCTACTGAGCGCACCTGGTTACAAGCCTCACAGAGTACATTTGTAAAGGAAATACCATTTGGTACATGCATACGCCGCAGCTGTGTAAAAGCCGCAAGTGCCCACATTGAAACCCGCATTCAAACACGAGACGTTTACAAAGACACAGAGTTTAACGCTAGCGCGGCTAGCACTACTGCTACCGCTAGTGTCATACTACCGCTATCAGCACGCTAAAGCTAGTGCTAATGCTAGCGCCACAGGGCTGGTTAAAATAAAACTTACTGGTAACTATCACTGAGAAACGCCAGCACGCGCAGCACTAACATACCTGTAAAAGTTACTTCCTCGGCACATATATTCCACCGGTCTCGCTCTTAATTTTTCCGCTTGAGTGCCCCCTTGCGGCCGTTAGAGGAAAAAAAAAAAAAATGCACAAATTAGCTGCATCACCGGATAAACCGGAGGGTGGAAGGCGTGAAAAAAAAGTCGCGGCTTATAGGCCGGAAATTACGGTACTTGATCGTAACGTGAAAGTCTACAAAACACTATCCTTAATTGATTTTTTTTTGCTGAGATATAAACGACTGTTCTTGTCACACACTAACAAACCTTTTGTGTCCCTCAGACACTAGTAGCTGACACCCCCAAAATTCCTCCCTGCAACGGGATAGTGCCGAGCATCTCCGTGACCCCTCCCCCGCACACCTTTTCCACGCCGCCTGGAAGGCAAACCGTCAACTCCGTGCAATTTCAGAATAGCCCGTCGGTAAGTCTTCGAACGTGTTCCGCTGAACCAATGCGCGGTTCTGGTGTAAAATGCCGCTTCTTGCTTTGGTTCTTTGGTCAGATGCAATCTATGTCCCTACAACACTAGTTGCATCAAAAGCTTGTCAAGAAAGGACAGTGTATATATTTATACATATGCGGTAAAAGTACAGTAATCCCTCATTTTTCACTGTTAATTGGTACCGGACCTACCCACGAAAAGTGAAAAACCGCAAAGTATGAGTAAATGTTAAAATTAATATTTTTTTCTTCTTCATATGTCCTTCTCGTCTTGCTGGGATGGCACATTAGTACGTAACAGTCTTTTTTCGGGAGGGGGAGGGCGAAAAACTGCGATACACTGAATCCACAACAGATGTTCCACGAAGTAGAGAGGGGTTACTGTATAGCAGTGCTGCAAACTCTGCATTTTTGCAACTGAGCACCAAGCATGGTGGATATACAACATATTACTGCTTTGCGACAAATTCTATCTGCAATATTATGCTAATTTGACATGCCGACGTATTTTGATATCAGGTCTTCAACGGGGGCGTCAAGGTGGAGATCAGGCACGCCAACTCCAGCACCCAAACACCGCCTGAGTTTTTGCCTTCAGAGGACTACTCCCAAGCAATGGGTATGGGTTCTGATGGACTTTGGAGGAGAACTAAACCCAGGATGTCAAAGTTTTATATTTGAAATCTGCATATTAATCTGCTTTATCAGGGTGTTTTGCAAGTGGGGAAATGATTTATACCACCAAAAGTTGTTCTAGTAACTGCTGTACAATGCGTGTACTGCAAGTAATATACTAGTATTTAAAGTATCACACACATTTTGATCCTGATTTTCTACTTGGCAGGGGGGACTTGCGTTTTCCAGACACATTCTAAGAACTACGGGCATCTCCTAAGTGCTCCGAAAGTAAGTAGTTCTCTTAGCTAAATGCCAAACATTGTGTGTATACTCAAGAAATTTGGGGATTACTTCAGTTACCCAGTTAAAAGTAAACTGTGAATGAACTTCAGAATTCATTCAAACATGATAAGTGGAAGTCAGCACACCCCCGCCACCGTTTAAAGTGCCTCTGATTAACCCCGGACACTTTAGCTCGCAGGTGTCAAACTCGAGGCCCGGGGGCCAGATCTGGCCCGCCACATTTTATGTGGCCCACGAAGGCAAATCATGTGTGCTGACGTACGTGATTCTTGCTAAAATATGTACCAAAATTTCAAACTTCATGTGTAGATATGATGAGGTGATTGAAGATTTGTATGGTTTCACAGTCATAACGGCCCTCTGGGGGAAACCATAACAATACAATGTGGCCTGTGACAAAAATGAGTTTGTTCTAATAGGCTACTCCCTCCCCCCCCGGCCTCTCCACTCATAGTAGCCCGACAGTTTTGTGCCGACAATGAAGCCTTTGATGTGTTTACAGGACTCCGGATCACAAAATCTCTGTGGATGTGGAGCGCAGCATCATTTCAATGGTAAGGACACACTGCCGCACAAATGTATAGCAATCCCTCGTTTTTCACTGTTAATTGGTACCAGACCCACCCTCGAAGTGAAAAGTAGTGAAGTGTTGTTTTTTTTTTTTTTTTCTATCTCCCCCCCGCCTCTTTATAGGTCCTTGTCGTTTTGCTGGGTATGCCGCATTATAATTTATCAATGCGGCTTCCCGCTGTAGTACTGTGCTAGTAGAGAGGGATTACTGTATTGTATTATATTAACGAGGGAGTTTCCACTCAATGACTTGTGGACAGGCAACCGCTTCTGCGCCAGCCATCCTAGTCCAAAATAAAAATAGTCATTGGTTTTAGGGTGTGCCCTCAAATTCTATGAAAAATGACCTCATGAACTCTCGACTGATGTTTTAAAGCTACGGTAGCGGTAGGGTCAAAAAGATGGGATTGAGCCCTTTCAATACAATATACCGTAATTTCCGGCCTACAAAACCGCGACTTTTATTCACACGCTTTCCATCCTGCAGTTTATGTGGTGATGCGGCTAATTTGTGTATTTTTTCTAGCGGGCGCAAGGGGGCACTAGAGCAAAAAAAAAGTAAGTGTGACCGGTGGAATATGTGCCGAGCAAGTGATTTTACCGTTTTTTTTTTTTGTTTGTTTTGTTTTTAACCGACCCTATTAGCACTGTGGTAGTGTGTTGCTGCTGTGTTACTGCCGCGTTGTAGTGATTTTTATCGGTATGTGGGTTTTTTCTTTTCTTTTTTTTTTTTTTTCTTTTTTAAATAATAACCGGCCCCTCGAGTGCTGTGCTAGTGTGTTTCTGCTGCATCTCAGTGAGTTTTACCGGTATTTTTTTTTTTAACCGGCCCTGTTCGCACTGTGCTAGCGTCTTGCTGCCGCCTCGCAGTGATTTTTACCGGTATGTTTCTCTTTAACCGGCCTTGTTAGCACTGCGCCAGTGTGTTGCTGCTGTTTTTTTATTTTTTTATTTATTTTTTTTTTAAATCGGCCCTGTTAGCACTGTGCCAGTGCGTTGCTGCCATGTCTCAGTAACTTTTACTGGTATGTTTTTTTTTTTTTTTTTTTAAACCCGGCCCCGTTAGCGCAGTACTAGAGTGTTGCTGCCGTGTCACAGGTAATTTTTGTAAAGAAAAACTAGGGTACATTTTAAAATTTCTTTCCGTGTAGGAGCTAGCGTCAGCGTTAAACTGTGTACCGAGGCTTATAACCAGGTGCGCTAAGGTTATTGTTATAAGCCTTGGTCCACAGATCTTAACGCTAGCCAGGTGTTCTCTGTAGGCCGGGAATTACGGGAGACTGCAATATTTTTACTGCGGAAACTGCAATTTTCTTTTCCGTTTGACCCCGCGCCAGCCTGGCGCGCGTGTTCCCAGGTCAGCAGCCCGGACCGCGCGGAAGAATACACAATGGTGGATTCCGGACACGGCGATTCGCTCCCTGCCTCCGTCGTAGACGTCCCGCACAGTCCTCACGGCCACCATCACGCCTCTCTACTTCCCGTGCAACTCTACCCTCTCTCCCAGCCGGTGAGAGTCGCGTTCACGGCCTCGCGCACGGTGAACTTTGCCCCGGGCAACCTGGACCAGCCCATCGTTTTCGATCAGCTGCACAGCAACCTCGGAGAGATGTTCGACACCCACATCGGCCGCTTCACGTGTCCCGTTAACGGCATGTACGTTTTCATGTTCCACATCCTCAAGCTCGCGATCAACGTGCCGCTTTACATCAACCTCATGTGCAACGAGGAGGTCATGGTCTCGGCGTACGCCAACGACGGCGCGCCGGATCACGAGACGGCCAGCAACCACGCCATCTTGCCCCTCTTCCAAGGGGATCAGGTTTGGCTCCGATTGCATCGCGGCGCCATTTATGGAAGCACCTGGAAGTACAGTACATTTTCTGGCTTTTTGCTTTACCAGGACTGAGGTTTGCGTAGTCTGGCTGACGTCGTTAGGTCAGCCAGTATTCCGGTCCGAAGCGTCTTCGGCGCAAAACCTGTTTTTGGTGGTGGGTGTGGTGTTGAACACAAGCAGCCAGTATGTTGAATTCAAAACCCAAACTAAAGAGGTCCGGTTGGGCTCTTAACGTGGCGCAATAAAACATTAGCAGTGACAGCTGTGTGTTTGTATTTCATTACAAAAAAAAAAAATCAAGTTTGCGTAACATAAGATTATATCATTCTTGGGTACTTGTTAATTATGCCAGGGGTGTCAAACATTTTTTTTTCTCAGGGGCCACATATTGATAACTAGCTTTGAAATCAATGTTGACAAAAAAAAATGTAGATTTTTTTTTTTTTTTTTTTTTTTTTTAAGTCGTTAGTACCAATGCACTTTTGGTACAATAGCAAAACATGAATTAGACGCACACTTAGGTGGGCCGCTTTAAATTGACGTAGCGGGCCGGGTGTGGGCCCTCATGCTCTACCTTTACACTTGTAAATTAACTTCCATACAGAAAACTCCAAATAGAAGGAAATATTCAAAAGGTTTTTTTTTTTTTTTTTTTTTTTTTTTTTTTTTTAAATACCTGCACTCTCTTCTGAGGCGGATTTGCTTCGAAGTCTCATTTTGTCAAAATACATTTTTTTTTTCCTTTTAATTTAGAGGACTAGTTCCGTCAGTAACCCCTGCGAGCCTCATGGTGGCAGCAAACATCCACAGCCACTCCTAAATGCCGCCGTAAAGTGTATGTTTTAGTTTACGTCATTATTCTACGCTTGCCGGCAATGTTTAGTTTCAAAGCCTGTTGCAATTTAAAATGGCTACCATGTTGCCTACTATCCTAATTCATTACTACTTTATGATATAGTCAATAGGAGTCATCTCCTGGGGGGAAAAAAATGTATATTTTTGTCTCCCAAACTGTCAAATTCTATCACTGCTTTGGCGACAATTAATGCGCGTCCACACGACGGCCTTCGGAATTAAGTGAGTAGGAGTTCATGGTATTTCCGCGTACTTGCAGTATTTAGAGGGACCCGCGGAGTCGAGGCATGGACCCCAACCGGATCATTCAGGCTCTGAGAGGGACCATCGATCCGAATCTCCGAAGAGCGGCCGAAGATGAACTCAATCAGGTGGGCGCTTGACGGTGCTTTTTTTCATTCTCATTATTGTGAGATTTTACAAACCAAAGCATACATCCGGTGAGCGTATTTGTTATATGGATAGGTTGTTATGAAAAGCCCATTGTATATGATGTACTATTGTGAATAATTACAACTTATATTGAAGTCAATACATCATGGAGGCCCCGTAGTGCAGTGGTTTGGTAAACCAGCGGTCGTGGGGTTCGTGTCCCACTTGGGGCCTCCGCTCCCCGACAGGGGTCGCTCAGGAAGGGCATCCGGCGGGAAAACTGTGCCAAACAAATATATAAGCGTTCATCTGAGATGTCACGCTGGGGCGACCCCTCGCGGAACAAGCCGAAAGAAACTTACTCTTGAAGTCAATATATCATGCCATCTAATAATGTATTTTGCATAGTTATACTGGAAACACGTAGTTACTACTACTATGGAAGAAATTGCCATGTAGTATGTTCTACATTGTATGTAATATGTTTTATGTTATGGCAGTATTATATTAAAATGAAATATTTTTAATTAAATTAAAGCATCTGAGACGGGAATTTTGAAATTTTATCGCAGATTAGCATTGTAATTCTGGCATTTCTTTCAAAATCCATTCATTCCTAAAGGTCATGTGTCATCTCTATAAATATTCTAAAACAGATGTAATGAAAAATACATATAACATTCACTTCAATATCTATACGAAAAAATAAATGATTGGAGAGCACGTCATCCATGCGCAAAGTTGCGGAAGTGTCATTCGACGACATCCAAGAGGTCGCCGTATTGGCTGCATCTCTTGTCCGTGACGTCACCCCGGACATTCGCCATTAAAAACACGCTGTGGCCCCTACTGGAGGAGACGAACACGCCCCTTCTGACACGGAAGCTCTTTTCGAAGAAGAAAACTTCTCACAACCGAGTGACTGACCGGGGGAATATCACCCTATTGTTTCGAGCCATATTCAGATGATATGCGATCACGGCCAAACCGCCTCCACGTCCGAGCCACTTCCGCGGCGGAGATGAGCCATCCCAGCCGACAGCCAGCTTCCGTGATCAGGCACAAGGCCACGGTTTGGCTGTGATCGCATATCATCTGAATACGCTAAAATTGTTTATCGCTGCCGCCATTGGTGGCGTTGTTCACCGCAGAGGAGGGCGGCAGCAGGCTATGAACAACCCTGTCGGCAATGGCGCAGTCAGCCCCGTGGGATGACAACACCGTAAAGCGGCACGGCTTGGCACCGTGATAAGCCACCTCGGCGCCGGAGATGAGCCACCGCAGCCGAAACCGTGAGTGGCGGACGCAAGGCCGAAGCCGGCAAAGGCTGCCGCGTCGTGCCTCGCAGACGAGCACGGCTTCGACCAGGCTGGCTCATACATACTGCCGCGGCGGCGACAGACTCCCGGAGAGTATGTATGAGCCAGCCTGGCCGAAGCCGTGCTCGTCAGCGAGGCATGATGCGGCAGGCGAGCCCGACGCGGAACCCGTCCAATGCCCACATGGACACATTTAGCACCCGTGTCATACGTACGTGGATCTTGAGAGACGCGGTCCACCCCAAACTATTTTTTTTTTTTTAGTAGCTGTATACACACCTACTTGTCATTTGGAACACACGAAGCTCTCGTCCTTTGCACCCGTGTAATCCATTTTTCACAACGAACCGTTTGTTTTGGAAAAGTATGAAGAGCGAATCCGTCCTCCCAAGTGTTCGAGCAAAGTAACGAGCCGGCATTTTGGCTAACACGAAGGAACAACGAGCTACCTTCCCGGAGGAAAAAGTAATAGAAACAAACGAGTCCCCTTGAGGGTGGTGCTGCCATGTACGTCACTTCCTGCTTCTTCTGGAAAACAAATCCCTCGAAAGGATTTTCATGGTGGGACTTACAAAAAGCTGTATACGTCAAAATCATGTTTTGTGGTGGGGAAAAAAAACCATGTCAGTTGCTGTTTTTTAATTAATAACATACTAAAAAAAGTCATGCATTTCATGACAGTGGCCCTTTAAGCAGTATAATTGTATTTGAAATCATATTTAAGTGTTTTGGCACCATAGTTTGTAGTGTAAGTCTGGCATAAGCTATTAATGTAGGCCTAGGTAGCACAAATGTTGTCCTTTTGTCCATTTTAAGCATTTTTGTTTTTCTGCTCTGGTGTGTTTCAGTCCTACAAAATCATCAACTTTGCGCCGACTCTACTTCAGATCATTATGTCAGAGCAGGTGGAGTTTCCAGTTCGACAGGCAGGTACGGCGTGCTGGCGAAGTTTTGTTGTTCTTGTTGGATTTCTCTTCATATGAGTTGCTTTCACGTGACGTCAGCCGTTGTACTGCCTCAAACGGCGGCCATTTTTGAGCCCTGAGCTCCGTTACTCATACATACGCAAGGTTGACGACATTATGTTTCTAACCGCATTTATTGAAGGCGCAACCGACAACACATCAAGCCCAGACTGACTATTAGGCTACTTGGCATTCACGCATCATGGGATTCGGGACTGCGTCACAAAGGTGCAGTATTCTGCTCTTGATGTTGCAGTCTATGTGACAGAAATCACAAAGGGGAGCACTTACCTGTATGCTAACACGGAAAACGAAAGGCGGGGCTAACAACCTCCAACTCCGGCCGTTTTGTTAGTCCCGGACGTTGAAGCTCGGCTCGCGGCCTGCCGCCGAAGCTCGTGACCTGCCGCCGAAGCTCGTGACCCGCCTTCGGTGGCGGCGACGGGCTTTAGCCTAGCTTCGGCGTCCGGGGCTAACGGCCTCCGCTGCCAGGAATCTCGGCTCGCGGCCGCCGGAGCTCGCTCGTCAGGCTCTGGGTCGTTCCTGTCCGAAGAACCATCCACGGCTAGTACACAGAGAGTTTAACGCTAGGTCCGCCGTGCTAATGCTAGCGGCACGCTAACACTAGCACCACTTTAACACTAACACTAGTGCCGCACTAACAGGGCCGGTTAAAAAGAGAACATACTGGTAAAAATCACTGAGACACAACAGGGCCGGACCAGTAAAAGTCACTTCCTCGGCACATATATTCCACCGGTCTCGCTCTTATCTTTTCTGCTCGAGTGCCCCCTTGCGGCCTTTAGAAAAAAAAAAATGCACAAATTAGCCTCATTGCCGCATAAACCGCAGGGTTGAAAGCGCGTGTTAAAAAAGTCGCGGCTTATAGGGCGGAAATTACGGCGTACGAGCTCGCAAGCTAGTCGAGGCTGAAGCGTGTGAAAATGTTGCGGTGTTTTGTTTGTGCACCCCCACAGCGGCGATCTATCTGAAGAACATGATTGACCAGTATTGGCAGGACAGGGAGCCGTCCCTGGGGAAAGCGGTCTTCCTCTTCAACATTCACGAAAACGACCGCCAGCAGATCCGGAACCACATCGTGGAGGGTGTCCTCCGCTGTCCGGAGACCATACGGTACGTACCCAAATATCCTATCACCGTCATGGTTCTAATCTCCAAATTGTTATAACTTCACGTGTACGCAGGGCCCAGCTGACGATGTGCCTTCGGACTATCATCAAACATGACTTCCCAGGGCGTTGGACAGCCGTCGTGGACAAGTTAAGCTTGTACTTGCAGTCGAACAACAGCAGCAGCTGGTACGGGAGCCTGCTGGCTCTCTACCAACTCGTCAAAATCTACGAGTAAGCAACTTTCCGATTTTTGTCTGTTCCGGTCGAATGTTTACGAAAATGAACAGTTCTGCTTCATGTGTGTGTGTGTGTGCACTTCAGGTACAGGAAGGCGGATGAGAGAGAACCCTTTCTGGCAGCCATGCAAATTTTTCTGCCCCGGATTCAGCAACTCATCATCCAGCTGCTGGCTGATGCCACGATCTTCTCTGTCCTCATTCAGAAACAAATCTTGAAAATCTTCCATTCTCTCATACGGGTATGTCAATTTGATGTGTTAAAAAAGAAAATCCAGATTTATGACACTGTCGTTGATCAAAAGGCTACGAACGCAGCGCCGCGTTGGTTGCTGTTTGGCGTGTCAAGGAAATATATCGTTTATCTAAAGCAAGCAAATTTATTTGTATAGCGCATTTCATACACGAGGTAGCTCAATGTGATTTACATGATAAAAAAGCGTTTGAAAACAAAGAGATAAAAACAATAATGACCAAAAAAAAAGACAGTTAAAACTGCATAAAGTGCAAGTAATATGATCAAAAAGTGGATATATTCTAAAAAGCATGAGGAAAAAAGAAGAGTTTTCAACCTGGATTTCAAAACATTCACACTTGGGGCTGACCTCACCTCTTTTGGCAACTTATTATTATTATTATTATTATTATTTGTGTCCAGCAAAATAGCGAAATGCTTCTTCGCCATGTTTGCTTTGGACTCCGCGCTCTGCCATTTGACCCGAGTCAGTCGATCTCAGAGCTCTACTGGGTTTGCATTCCGTAAGCATTTCTTTCCTGTATTCAAGGCCAAAATCATTTAGTGATTTATAGACCAGTAGCAGAACTTTAAAATCTATTCGAAAGCTGACTGGAAGCCAGCGCAAGGACTTTAGGATTGGCGTTATATGCGCTGACCGCGTTGTTTTGGTCAGAACGCGAGCTGCAGCATTCTGAATGAGCTGCAGCTGTTTAACACTCTTTTTGGGGAGTCCAGTCAGAAGACCATTACAGTAGTCAAGAGTACTTGAGATAAAAGCATGGATAAGCTTTTCCTGGTCTGCTTGACACTTACAAGACTTGACTCTAGATGGTAGAAGGCAGTTTTTGTGATCGATTGGATATAATTGTTGAAAGTCAGGTCGGAATCAATCAGGACACCAAGGTTTCAGACTTGGTCTTTGGTTTTTAAAGCGAGAGAGCCCAGGTGTTTACTAACAGCAATTCTCTTCTCTTTATTGCCAAAAACAATTGTCTCAGTTTTGTTGTGATTTAGTTGAAGAAGATTTTGGCTCATCCGGTTATTTATCTGATTTTAAACGGTGGCACAAAACCTCAATTGAAGTGTCGTCATCTGGAGACACTGCTAAATATAACTGCGTGTCATCTGCATAGCTATGGTAGTCAAAATGAAAGTTTTGAAGAATTTGACCCAGCGGTAGCATATACAGGCTGAACAGGAGCGGTCCAACAACCGACCCTTGAGGGACCCCATAGGTCTTTGCCATTCGCTGAGACCGAGCACTTCCAATGGTCACAAAGTAGCTCCTTTCCTCCAGGTAACCATTTTAGGACCGTTCCATTCAGTCCTACCCACGTTTCCAACCGCGATGCACTGAATCCGCGGTAAGTGAGTCGCGGAGTACAGAGGGATTACTGTGCTGTAATTATTTTATTTCTTGGCGTTTGCCTCAGCTGTTGGCTTTTTTTTTTTTTAGATTGCACAGGTATGAATTTTTGTTTTTCTTGCTCCTGCTGCACTTGATATTGATGCCTACCTTCTACTTGCAGTACTCGCTGCCTCTCCAGCTGATTAACAATTCAGTGACGACCCAGTGGATGGAAGTCTTTCGTGCTATAATGGACCGCGACGTTCCTTCTGTAAGACTTGTGCCGCACCCACGTTATTGTGTCACTTCATCGCTTTGGTACCAAAATGTTGCATTTGGTTGAATTTTTAGGCGACTTTGGAGGTGGATGAAGATGACCGGCCAGAGTTGGCGTGGTGGAAATGTAAAAAATGGGCCCTGCGTGTCATTGCGAGGCTGTTCAAGCGGTGAGCATGGAACTTTTTTTTGCCACACTGTGAGTAGGCACAATTCGGAATTTGGGCGGTTTCAGCATGTCCAGTGGGCCGGGGAAGGATCCTTGTGTTCAAACTTAATTTCATGTCATGCATTTTTGAAAGAGAAATCTAAGAGAGGTGAATTTTATATTATATTTGAGGCACTAAGGGGTTGTTGTGTTATTGTTACTTTGAACCAAGTAATGCATGTATCGTAATATTTTCTTTTCAGATATGGAAGCCCAGGCAATGTGACAAAAGATTACGTTGAGTTTGCAGATTTCTTCCTGAAGACTTATGCGGTGGGCTTTCAACAAGTAAGTATTTGGGAAGCGGGTATAACGTTGTAGTTCAGAGTACTAGGATTTTGTTGGTCTGGGTTGCGTGTCCGTTGTCCCCGTCTGCCCAGGTCTTGTTGAAGGTGGTGGATCAGTACAGACGGAAGGAGTACGTCACGCCTCGTGTTCTCCAGCAGTGTCTCACCTACTTCAACCAGGGACTTTGTCATTCTCTGACGTGGAAACAGTTGAAGCCTCACATGCAGGTGACAGGAAATAATTTGTAGGCTGGAAATTACGGCAAATACAAATCTGAGCTTTTTGTTTAAAGTTTTGTTTTTTTTTTTGGGGGGGGGGGGGGCGGCATCTCTTACAGACTATTTGTCAAGAGGTGATCTTCCCTCTCATGTGCTGCAAAGATGAGGATGAGCGGCTGTGGCAGGAAGACCCATTTGAATACATCCGCATCAGGTTTTGTGAGTACTTTTGCCTTCCACATAGATTACTTTCACGGCTGAAATTCTCAATTTGTTTTTCGCCCGTGGCTGTCAATTCAACCTTTGACACCCCCCCCACAGACCTCTATGACGATCACGCCTTTCCAGCCAGTGACGCAAAGAGCCTTTTGTGCAATGCCGCGCGAAAAAGGAAGGAGGTCAGGCAAAAAAATACAATACGGTATTGAGAAATGTACAATAGAAAACTTGAAGGAACTGACTCTTGGTCTGACTAGTATGTGATATAAGGTTGCCCTTCGGAACTCAATTATATAATTAGGATTATTATTTGTAAGGCAGTAATCGCAAAACATGAAAATGGTGCGTGGAAATCGACTCTCTTCCGCTTTTTCTCTTCCAAGGTTCTGCCTCAAATGATGGAGTTCTGCCATCAGACGCTGATGGACCCCTTGGCCGACTCCCGACGGAAGGACGGATCGCTGCACTGCATTGGGGCGCTAGCGGAGCTACTACTGAAGGTATCTATGTTGCCGACGTCAAGATGTTGAATCCCGCTCATAGTTGAGGTTGACTGTCAAATGAAACTTCAGACAAAAAAAAAAAAATCACAGGTGTCAAGCTCGAGGCCTGGGGGCCAGATCCGGCCCGCCGCGTGATTTTATGCGGCCTGCGGAGGCAAATCACCCACAAGTCTTGTGAAAATCTGTACAAAAATTTCAAAGTCACATATCATAAATGATAACACAGATTTTTGCGTTAGCAAACATGAACAATGTTTGAAAAACACCATCACTTGATCTCTGATTTAAAACTAGTGTAAATATGATGAGGGGATTTAAAGATGATGGTTTTAGTCATGAAGGCCCTCTGAGGGAAACCGTAGCTACAATGTGGCCTGGGAAAAAAATGAGTTTGACACCCCTGATTTAAATAAACCACACGATGTTGCTGTGTTAATGCTAACATGTACAAGAGAATGCCATTGGCATTAAAACACAAACGTTGTAGCAACCCATGTTGACAGATAATACAACAATACTCACAGGCATATATTCATTATCCCCTCTGAAAAATAGCTCCCGTAATAGTGAAGCATCTTTCTGAGTCACTAACGGTGGTAGTAGTACCAAGCCGAGTTGCACCAGAAGTAGCAGCACAATTAATTTCAATGAACCACTAATTCTTTACATTATATTTAATAAACAGGCGGCACGATGGATCAGCTGATAAAGGGTTGGTCTCACAGTTCTGAGGTCTCGGGTTCAATCCCGGACCCGCCGGTGTGGAGTTTGCATGTTCTCTCCGTGCCTGCGTGGGTTTCCTCCGAATACTCCGGTTTCCGCCCACATCCCAAAAACATGCAACTTTAATTGGACACTCTAAATTGCCCATAGGTGTGATTGTGAGTACGGCTGTTTGCCTCCATGAGCCCCGTGATTGGCTGGCAACCAGTTCAGGGTGTACCCCGCCTACAGCCTGTTGACAGCTCAGATAGGCTCCAGCACTCTCCGCGACCCTCATGAGGATAAGCGGCAAAGAAAATGGATGTATGGATGGATATTTAATAAAGAACCTTAGCCTAATGAATACCTAATGCACATACTCGTAACAATTTCAATAAGGAATAAATGCAAGTAAAGAGCAACGTTTAACATGATTGTTGACAACTGCTGTACTGTAGCTAAAAACATTGTGATACATTCCTGGTTGCAATGGTTTTCGCACACTACTACCCAATTATACAGACCTTGACACAAATGCCAGGATTTTGTGATTTTTATTTATTTATTTATTTATTTATTTTAAACAAGATGAAGCTTTTCAAAACTTTCCTCCATCAATGTGACTCATGACCTGTACAACTCAAGTTAAAAAAAAAATTCTATTAAAATATGGATACACATGCAGTCATTTTTTTTTTTTAACATGGGGCGGTGCTCGCGAGAGACTGAGATCGTTGATGATCGTTTTTTTTTTTTTTTTTAAAACATTCTTGTATTTTCTCTGGGCTTTGCCGCGTGTGGTCTACAGAAGCGGATCTATGCGGAGCAGATGGAGTTGATGCTGCAAAGCTACGTCTTCCCTTTGCTCGACTCTCGATTGGGTTACCTGCGAGCCAGGGTGAGTCGATTTGTGTGATTTGGAATCATTTAGATCACTCAAGGCCCGGGGGGGCAGATCTGGCCCGCCACATGATTTGTGTGTGGCCAGCAAAGGTAGATCACGTGTGTCAGCTTCCATGATTCTTGTTCGAATCGGCACCAAAATTTCAAATTGTCATATTAAAAATGGTAACGTTGAGAGCTCGCAATCATTTTTGTGTTCCCAAACAGTTGGAAAAAAAACATGACCCTTGATTTCTGATTCCAAACCCAATTCATACATTTCATGTGTAAATATGATGAGATATGAGTAAATGGAATTCGTAACTACAATGAAGAAAATAAGTATTTGAACACCCTGCTATATTGCAAGTTCTCCCGCTTAGAAATCATGGAGGGGTCTGAAATTGTCCACTGTGAGAGAGAGAATCTAAAAAGAAAAATCCAGAAATCACTACGTATGATTTTTTTTTTAAACGATTTAATTGTGTGATACAGCTGCAAATAAGTATTTGAACACCTGTCTGTCAGCTAGAATTCTGACCCTCAGAAACCTGTTAGTCCGCCTTTAAAAGTCCATTCCCACTCCATGTATTATCCTGAATCAGATGCACCTGTGTGAGGTCGTTAGCTAAATAAAGACACCTGTCCACCCCATTACAATCAGTCAGACTCAAACCTGTAACATGGACCAAAGACCAAGACCAAAGAGCCGTCCAAAGACACCAGAGACAAAATTGTACAACTCCACACAGCTGGAAAGGTCCACTGTTGGAGCAATCATTAGAAAATGGAAGAAGCTAAACATGACGGTCAGTCTCAATCGGAGTGGAGCCCCATGCAAGATTTCACCTCGTAGGGTCTCAATGATCCCGAGAAAGGACAGAACCTCAGGACTACACGACAGGACTTGGTCAATGACCTGAAAAGAGCTGGGACCACCGGTTCCAAGGTGACTGTTGGTAATACACTAAGACGTCAAGGTTTGAAATCATGCATGGCACGGAAGGTTCCCTTGCGAAAACCAGCACACGTCAAGACCCGTCTTAAGTTTGCCAATGACCTTTTGGATGATACAGAGGAGTCACGGGAGAACGTTTTGTGGTCAAATGAGACCAAAATGGAACTTTTTGGTCATAATTCCACTAAGCATGTTTGGAGGAAGACGAATGCCGAGTTCCATCCCAAGAACACCGTCCCTACTGTGAAGCATGGGAGTGGTAGATGTTGTGGTATTGTGAGATTTTGGGGAACAACCTCGTCCCCTCGGTCAGAGCATTGAAGATGGGTCTTGGCTGGATCTTTCAACATGACAATGACCCGAAGCACACAGCCAGGAAAACCAAGGAGTGGCTCCGTAAGAAGCAGATCAAGGTTCTGGTGTGGCCTAGCCATTCCCCAGACTTAAACCCGATAGAAAATCTTAGAAGGGAGCTGAAACTCCGTGGTTCTCAGCGACAGCCCAGAAACCTTTCTGATCTAGAGAAGATCTGTGTGGAGGAGTGGGCCAAAATCCCTCCTGCAGTGTGCGCAAACCTGGTGAACAACTACAGGAAACGTTTGACCTCTGTCATTGCAAACAAAGGCTACTGTACCAAATGTTAACATTTTTCTCAAGTGTTCAAATACTTATTTGCAGGAGTATTACACAAAGAAATCGTTAAAAAAAATCATACACTGTGATTTCTGGATCCCTCCATGATTTATAAATGGGTGAACTTGCAATATAGCAGGGTGTTCAAATACTTATTTTCTTCACTGTACAATGGAAATAGAATTTGACACCCCTGATTTAGATCATCTCAAATTTTTGGTAACACCGGAGAAAACGGAGCAATAATGCCCATCTGCAACCTAACAAAATGTCTGACCTGAATCCACTTTTGGTTTTGTGTATTTGCGGTTTTTGTCAGTCCTGCTGGGTCCTCCACTGCTTCAGTCAGCTGACTTTCCATAATCCGGTAGCGTTGCGGAACGCCGTGGAGTTGGTCAAGAAGGACCTGGTGGACGACAACGAAATGCCGGTCAAGGTGGAGGCCGCCATCGCTTTGCAAATGTTGATCAGGAATCAGGAGGAGGGTATGTTGTTGGGGGGGGGGGTGAGCAAAAAACATATCGTAATTCCCGCACCTGGTTACAAGCCTCACCGAGTGCATTTGTAAAGGAAATACCGTTTGGTACCGACAGTCGCTGCAGCTGTAGAAAAGCCGCAAGTGCCCACATTGAAACACGAGATATTTACAAAGAAAAATGGTGCACAGAGTTTAACACTAGTGCTAACGCTAGCGCCACTCTAAAGCTAGTGCTAACGCTAACAGGGCCGGTTGAAATAAAACTTACCAGTAAATATCACTGAGACCTGCCGGTAACACAGCAGTAACACGCTAGCTCGGCGCTAACAATAGCAGTCTATCAGTTTTCTTGAAAACTAACGTAATTTCCGGCCTACTATGCGCACCTGATAATAAGCCTCACCCAGTACATTTGGAAAGGAAATAACATTTGGTACATAAGCCGCACCTGTGTAAAAGCCGCAAGTGCCCACAATGAAACACTATTTACAAAGCAGGTACACAGAGTTTTCAGTTTTAATACCTTAGCTTACCTTAACATAGCAACAACACAGTACCATGAACAGGGGTGATAAAATAAAACAAAAAACATACCGGTAAAAATCACTGAGACACGGCAGTAACACACCAGCAAAACGTAAGCGCGGTGCTAACTGGGCCGGTTAAAAAAAAAAAACAAACAAACATACCTAAATCACTGAGACGTAGCACCAACTGGTAGCGCAACGCTAACGCTAGCGCAGCGCTAACAGGGCCAGTTAACAAAAACATACAGGTAAAAATCAGACACAGGAATAACAGAGCAGCAACACGCTAGCACAGCGCTAACTGGGCCGGACCGGTAAAAGTCACTTCTTCGGCACATATATTCCACCGGTCTCACTCTTACCTTTTCCGCTGGAGTGCCCCCTTGCGGCCGTTAGGAGAAAATGCACAAATTAGCCGCATAAACCGGAGGGGTTGAAAACGTGTGGGGGGAAAAAAGTCGCGGCTCATACGCCGGAAATTACGATATTGGCTCAGATTTGCTTGAGCAGGCTACAAAAGAGATTTAATTTATTGATTTATTAGAATTTTTCTGATTATTTTTCTGCAGCCAAGGTTCACATCAGGCCGCACATCCGACCCGTCATGCAGCAGCTGCTCCATGTGATGAAAGAGACGGAGAATGATGATTTGACAAACATCATTCAGAGGATGATCGGCGAGTACAAGGAGGAAGTTGCGGCAATTGCCGTTGACATGATGCGGAGCCTGGTAGGGACCAAAACTGTCTTTCAGTTTTTTCTTTTTGTTAATTTTTTCCCACAATGCCTTGTGTGTCATCGTCATTCTGTTTGTTAAACTGGATCAGGTCCACAAAGAGTAAGTAAGGTAAGAGTGAGGGCGGTGGAATATATGTGCCAAGGAAGTGACTTTTACCAGTCTGGCCCAGTTAGCGCTGTGCTAGCGTGTTGCTGCTGTGTTACTGTCGCATCTCATTGATTTTTTTTTTTTTTTTTTTTTTTTTTTTAAACCAGCCCTGTTAGCGCAGCGCTAGCGTTAGCTGTGGTTTATGCGGCGATCCGGCTAATTTGTGCGTTTTTTCTAACGGCCGCAAGGGGGCACTCGATCGGAAAAGCTAAGACTGAGACCGTTGGAATATATGTGCCGAGGAAATGACTTTTATCGCCCCTGTTAGCGTGTTGCTGCTGTGTTACTGGTGGGTCTCAGTGATATTTACCGGTAAGTTTTATTTCAGCCGGCCTGTTAGGATTAGCGCTAGGTTTAGAGCGGTGCTAGTTTTAGCACTAGTGTTAAACTCTTTCTGTGCACCGTTTTTCTTTGTAAATATCTCGTGTTTCAATGTGGGCACTTGAGGCTTTTCCACTGCTGCGGCGTATGAATGTACCAAATAGGTTTCCTTTACTAATAGCGTTAGTGTTTAGTTAGCATTAGTGCCGTCCTAGCATTTGCATTAGTGCAGCTCTAGCGTTAGCATTAGTGTAAGCACAGCGTTAGCGTTTGCGTAAGTGCTAGCGTTAGCGCTAGCATTAAACTCATTCTGTGCACCGTTTTTCTTTGTAAATATCTCGGATCAATGTGGGCACTTGAGGCTTTTCCACAGCTGCGGCGTATGTATGTACCAAATGGTATTTCCTTTACAAATAGCGTTAGCGCAGCATTTGCGTTAGTGCGTTAGCATTAGTGTTAGCACAGCATTGCATAAGTGGTTGCGTTAGCGCTAGCATTGCGTTAGCATTAGCACAGAGCTAGAGTTAGCGCAGTGGCTAGCGTTAGCGCAACGCTAGCATTAGCATTAAACTCTGTGTACCGTCTTTGTAAATATCTCGTGTTGCAATGCGGGTTTCCATGTGGATACTTGCGGCTTTTCCACAGCTGCGGCGTATCAATGTACCAAATGGTATTTCCTTTACAAATAGCGTTAGCGTTAATTGAGTTTCTACGTGTACTTCCCAGGCTGAGATCTTTACCAGGGTTCTTGAGAGCGAGGAGTACGAGGAGAACGAGGACAAGACAGTCATGGCCCTTGGTATTCTCAACACCATCAACACCATTGTCAGGGTCATGGCGGACCACAAGGAGGTTACTCACGCGCTATATTCGCACCTCAGCGGCCATATCGCGAATCTTGCCACGCGTCAAAGACTTTGGTGTCAAACTCAAGGCCCGGGGGCCAGATGCGGCCCGCCGCGTCTGTTTTTATGTGGCCCGCGTAGGGAAATAAAAATAGTTGAAAAACCCGTGACTCTTTGATTTCTGATTCCAAAACTAGTTCCGTGACGAAAAATGAGTTTGACACCCCCCGGGCGAAAATACACACTGTTGATGGATGATTTTTTTTTTTTTATGATCTTCTTTTTCACCTCAGATCACTCAACAGCTGGAGGACGTCTGTTTGCAGGTGATCGGCCTGGTCTTGCAGAAATCTATCATAGGTATGCCAGGTGTGTCTTTGCAGGGGTGGTATCGTCCGTTTCGTTTATTTTCTCCGGTGCGCAATGGAATTTGTCGACAATACAACAATAATTTGCATCATATTCATGTCCGTTGACAGAATTCTATGAGGAGATTCTGTGTCTGGCGTTTGGACTGACGTGCCAGACCGTCTCCCCCCATATGTGGCAGCTGCTCAGCGTCCTGTACGAGGTCTTCCAACATGGCTGCTTTGACTACTTCACCGGTTGGTCTCACGGGATTTGACTACTTGCGCTCAGATGTTTTGGATACGCTTCTGTCTTTCTTGAAAATACGTGGTACGTCATAAACTTATTTCACTCGAGCGGAGAAAAGGTACGAGTGAGACCGGTGGAATATATGTGCCGAGGAAGTGACTTTTACCGGCCACGCGTGTTGCTGCTGTCTTACTGGCGTGTCTCAGTGATTTTTACTTGTCTTTTTTTAACAGGCCCTGTTAGCGCCATGCTAGCGTGTTTCTGTTGTGTTACTGCCGTGTCTCAGTGATTTTTACCTGTATTATTTTTTTTAACCGGCCGTGTTAGCACTGTGCTAGTTTGTTGCCAGTAAGATTTTAATTTTTTTTTACTGGCACTGTCAGCGCCGCGCTAGCGTCAGTGACAGGCTACTGTTAGCGCTAAACTCTTTCTGTGTACTGTCTTTCTTCGTAAATACCACGTTTTGATGTGGGTTTCAATGTGTGCACTTGCATCTTTTCCACAGCTGCGACGTATGTATGTATGTACCAAATTGTATTTCCTTTGCTAGTGTTAGCGCCGCACTACCGTTAGCGCCAAACTCTTTCTGTGTACCGTCTTTCTTACTGAATATCTCGTTTCAGTGTGGGCACTTGCATCTTTTACACAGCTGCGGCGTGTGTGTGTGTGTGTGTGTGTGTATGTACCAAATGGTATTTCCTTTGCAAATGTACTGCGTGAGGCTAATAACCAGGTGCGCTCTGTCGGCCGGGAGTTACGGTAAAGTGGTCGTATGTAAACCTGTGACCACAACTGTAATTCTGTTTTATACTGCAATTTGAAATGTTGGTACAGATTTTCACAGGAAAACATTTACCTTGGCATAAAATCATGCGGCGGGCCAGATCTGGCCCCCGGGCCTTGGGTTTGACACCTGCACCTTAAACAATAGCTCACAAGATTTTTTTTTTTTTTTTTTTTTTCCCCCCCTCTCTGTCGTAAAATATTTGTGCTCCAGATATGATGCCACTTTTGCACAACTATGTCACCGTGGACACGGATGTCTTCATCGCCAACCCCAACAACTTGGAGATCATCTACAATATGTGTAAAAAGGTAACGTAGCCGAAGAAAACGTTTCTGAGCTTTGGCGCTTGTTGGGTTTTACTTTTTTGTGTTTTTTTTTGGGGGTGTCAGGTACTGACCACAGACTCAGGTGAGGAAGGAGAATGTCACGCTGCTAAACTTTTGGAGGTGATCATACTGCAGTGCAAAGGCAGAGGGATCGACCAGGTTCGGAAAAAGTCCACGCGTCATTTGATTATTAAGCATTAATAACCGTTTCATTTACGACACAAAAGATACATTTTATTGGAATTTGGCACAATGCTTGTCTTGAATGTATTGAATATGTAGAATTTTATTTTGTGTGTGTGTGTGTGTGTGGGGGGGGGTTTCCTCCTTACTGCAGTGTATCCCTCTGTTCGTGGAGGCGGCGCTGGAGCGGTTGATGCGCGGCGTCCGGTCCAACAAGCTTCGGATCACGTGCCTGGACGTGGCCATCGCTGCTCTTTACTACAGCCCCGCCCTTCTCATGCACACTCTGGACAACACCCGCTTCCCCCCGAATCCGCAGACCGTCACTCCCCTCTTCATCAACCAGTGGATGAACGACACCGAATTCTTCCTTGGGTGAGAACCATTTATATAAAGTAAATAATAAATAAATTATAGGCTATTAGTCACAATTATTAAAATACTATTATTATGCTAATATTAAAATAAAAATACAGATTTTAACTCAAATCATGGAAGTTGACACGCTAGATTTGCCTTGGCGGGCCGCATAAGATCATGCGGCGGTCCAGATCTGGGCCCCCCGGCCTGAAGTTTGCCACCTGTGCTTTAAAGTTTTTTTTTTTGTTTGTTTTTTTTTTCCCTTTTTGCATATCACAGCTGTAGCTGCCATTTGCCCCTTTGATTGGTTGACAGGCTCCACGACCGTAAGATGTGCATCATTGGGCTGACCTTGCTGATGGAGCTCCCCAGCCGTCCGGCGGCGTTGGAGGCCGTCGCCGGCCAAATCCTTCCTTCCGTGCTGCTCCTCTTCTTGGGCCTGAAGCACACCCCCGCTTCCCGTCACGTCAACAAACCTGACCCGCCGGCCCGCGCCAGGGCTCCGGACGAAGATCAAAACGGTGAGTCATGCGCCGGCCGGCGGCTGGGATTCATTGTGGTCGGTGTACTTTGAGGTACGGTGAATATTCAGTTCTCGAACGCCCCCGTTCTCAAGCAAATCGGTTTTCGAAGGAAAATTGGTACTCGAACGCACCGCAAAATAACATAACGCACGCAGCCTACCAGCTGACCCACGACGCATGTTGTTATTGTGTATAATGCAGCCTCTGTACACAGACATGTCCCGGTAGCTACGTTTACTGATTTTTTTTTTTTTTTTTTTCTTCCTATCGAGGACTAGGAACCCCAAATCATGGCTCCAAAGAAGTGACACTTAACTTCCAGGGGGCGAGTCACCCCCACCAAAGAGATTTGATACATTAGTTTTGCATTGCTTTTTTTTTTTCTTGTGAACTTTAATAATGTTCTCTTCCATTATCATTTCTGCATTTTCAAAGATTTAATTAACTCGAGTTAATGTTTTCGTATTACTTTTTGTAAAAAATGTTTTTTTTCTTTTTCCCCCCTCATTATTGCTTGTTTAAAGTTATTCTGTTAATACAAAAAAGTTGACAATAGCGTTTAAAGGAAAAAATTTATATTTCTTAAACTATTTTATTATATAAAATATTTAATCTATTCATGTATTTCTACTATGCAGTTTATCAGGAAAAGCTAAAAAAAAATCACTTAAATTTTTAGGCTTGGAACACATTATTTCATCTTCCATTCATTGTAATGGGAAAACCTGCTTAGGTTTTCAAACGTTTTGGTTTTCAACCAGCCTTCTGGAACGGATTGTGTTTGAAAACCAGATCAGGAAAAGCTAAAAAAAAAAGTGTGCTTTAAAAAGCCCTTTTTTTTTTTTTTTTTTTTTTTTAGCCTTGGAACACATTATTTCTTTTTCCATTGATTGCAATGGGAAATGTCGATTCGGTTTTCGGACGAAACCACCTCTCCAACCGCTTTCCGGAACGAATCGCGGCCGAGAACCGAGGTCGACACCGTATTCTCACCCGGTTCCGAGGAAAATGAAGTATTTTTGCAGCGGCGTGACTTTGCGTCGCCCGTCCGCAGAGGAGATTCCCACAGATGAGGATGAAGTGAACGAAAAATGCGTCGACATGCAGCAGCAGTCCAGCGTGCCGATGGGTCCGGGAGACGAGAGCAATGATGAAGACGACGAAGACGACTACTGGGACGACGACGATGACGACAACAGCTTCGAAGGGACACATCTGGAAGAGTACAGCACCCCCCTTGACTATGACAACGGCGAAGATGAGTATCAGTTCTTTGCGTCTGCCTTGCTCAGTAAGTCAAACTTTTTTTCTGGTCGTACTCCAAAACGGGAATCTGTCTTAACTTGTATGTTGGGTTTTTTTTTTTTTTTTTGTTATTGCCGATCTCTTTTAGGGGTACAGAATGCGGATCCGGCTTGGTACCAGTGTTTGACGGCCCCTCTCAGCGACAACCAGAAAACGCAACTCCAGGAGATTTACAGCGTCTCGCAGCAGAGGAGGAGCACGGCCACCAGGGGGCAGTGGTCAGGAGCAACATGATGATGATCGTTTTTTCTTTTTTTTTTCTCGCTTACTTTGTGTTGTGTCGACCACGTCTCAGCTCCATTTGAATTCAAACTTTAATTTGAAGTTTGTGATCGTGAGGTTGCAAAAAATGTGAAACAGTTCAAGGGGTTCAAATCCGTTTATTCGGGCGTCATAGCAAAGTCAACCCGTTGGGAAACGTTTGGAAGAGGACACTAAATTCCGGTGATTTCCATGTCGAGCGCACTTGTTGTTTTATTTTTGAAGAGTGCCAATGAGGTTCGCGAGGGTTCGATTTGGAGGCTCACGCTGACCGCCGGACTTGATCCGGAATTTCAGGCGACTTTCAGGCTGGCTTTCGCTCTCATCTGGGACGTTGTGCAATTTCGCGTCGTCCAGACTGTATCCAACCGGGCAGACTGTATTCATATTTCTCGAAGGAAAAAGGAAAGGGAAGAATGATCCTTTTTCACCGTTGGCGCACTTCAGTTCGTGTCTGTGTGTAGTTCTCAGAGAATAACACAAACGTGTTTGCGTGTACGATAATCTTCTCTCGCCGTAGCAAAAGTATTTCTCTCAGCGGAAGGAACCGGAGAATTGAATATTTACATTTGAAATGTCGTCTGCAATCCGTACCCCCGGCGAGGGGTGTCACGAATAAGGAATGAAAGCTTTGCTTAGATTTTCTTGTGCGTTCTGGAAAAAGTTTGACTGAAGGAATTTTTAGAATAAAAAAAAAAAAAAAAAATCACTGCCTTGTTTGGTTGCTTTATTTTTAGTTGCATAAATGGTCATAGTGAATTAAAAAAACGTTTGTGTGTTTGCCTGCATTGTCGTTACACGATTATTACTACTCTTAACGTGTAGAGAAATAACAGATTCGTACACACAATTTAAGTGGAAGCACAGTGAATGAATGAGCTCCATTGTTTTTATTAAAATATTTTTAATAACGGGACGAGCCGAAAGGAAAAGAAGTGAAAGAAATTACCAGTGGTACAATTTTTTTTTTTTAAACCACAGATTTGTAGTTATTCCGTGGTGTCTTATTTTAATGTTTGTTTGCCTTAAGAATTTGCTTCAATTTCACCGCTAGATGGCAGCTTTGCGCTATTTTATTCACCTCCTGACCTTTAACCTTTAAGTTCTTTTGTAATGAGCAGAATATAGATTTTGATTTGTGCTTAATTTTTATACTAATAATAAAAAAAGAAGCAAAAGAAGTGTTCGCTCTTTGTGAACCGCAAAAGTGAAAAAGGAGCTGATGGTTGTGATGTCACTTGATGACGTCATCAGGATGGAGCTTGAGTCACGTGACAGGATTGTGGCGTGAGCGGGAGGGCAGAAGAGAAGAGCAGAGCTGACAAAGTCATTCGACATGTTGCTGTCTGCTTGGTCGCTGCTCGTCATCGCCGTGGCAGGTGAGTTCTGATCGGCGGGGTCAAAGGTCGCTCAGCAGGTTCATGTCGCTGAAATACGATTGTCTCATCCTCCAGGCGCCAGCGGTGACGAGTTGGAGGCAGTCACGAGCGAAGTGTTGGCCTCAGAAGGCGAACAGGTCACACTGTCGTACGATTACGCCAATAAAGCTGCAGGTTCTGATTATTTCTTCTGGTTCCGACAACTTCCTGGACAACCGCCCAACTTCCTGCTCTCTCACTTGGGAAGCGGCAGCCAGTTAAACGCCAAGTCAGGAATGTCGGCGAGCGTCGCAAGTGACGGGAGGCGAGTGCACCTGCACATCGAGGATGCGACACTTGAGCACTCTGCAGTGTACTACTGTGCAGTGAGGCCCACAGTGACACAAGCGCCACGTTCTCCGTACCAGAACCCAAACGCATCACATCCCACTGCGCTGTCGTAGCTTACAAAAAGTCTCCACATCCATTGCGTAAAATCTTTTCCGTTGTATGAATGAGAGCATTTCTCACTGAAGTGTGAAAGGATTTTAGTTTATGTTCTCAGCATACTCAAGAATATAACGTGGAACCTATTTCACGTTTGTATTATGAGCCTGGCATACGCACAGACATTTTTGGAGGCTGGTGCTCAAGCCAGAAAAGGGAACCCATCAGCAATCAAGAAAAAAATTGTGTTTGTTTAAGTAAAGTAAAGTATGAGTATTTATTTATTTGTCACATTTAAGATGGACAATAATACCACTAAAAAGTGATGACGCTATTGAAATGAAATGAAGTACATTTCAGCAGTGTGTGTGAGACAACATGAGACCTTCGGAGTGTTGTGCTGCGACAAGGGAGGACATGTTTGTTTGACAAGGTGCACGGTGACGTCATCGCAACAGGAAGCGAAGGCCACGCCCCCTCAGCCACAAGTCAGCATTCACGAGGACCACCAGCGCAGACATGAATCGGCTACTCGTGAGCGTGCTGATGGCCGCTTTGAGTCTCGGTGAGGTCACCTGAGGTCATCGCCGCTTCCAACTGCTTTCTGACTTCCTTTGTCGCTCTCTTGACAGGAAACGGACAGGAAATGGTGCGGCAGCCAAAAGGCCACGTCCACGCCGTGGAGGGCGAAAAGGTGACCCTCAACTGCAGCTTCGAGAGCACAGGGAGCAACGACTACATCTTCTGGTACAAACAGGAACCGAACGCAGCACCTGATCTTGTTTTGAGAGTCTCGAAGTTCGCGCAGGCCAAGACGGAGAAGAAGTACGCCGACAGGTTTCGCTCCATCATGAACACCAGCACCCTGCGAGCTCCTCTGCACATCGAGAGCGTGAAACCGAGCGACTCTGGAGTCTACCACTGCGCCCTGCAGCCCACGCTGACACATTCGCTGGGGTGCCCGTACAAAAACTCCTGCACCCGCCTCACTCCACGTCACGTTGTGGGCGGGGTCTCGCCGGAGGAGACGAGTCAGGTCTTGAAAACACGCAAACCCGACAGCGGTTACATTGACAAAAACAGAAATCCAAAGTACCTCCCTAATGCCCACTAGTATGAACACAGTTGTCACCGGCCGAGTTCAAAAACCCAATAAAGACCCGACACAACTAGCCAGCGTGTAAACTGTGGCAGCAGGCTAATGCGGCTCCTTTCGAGTGCCTCGTTGTCACGGTGCAGAAAAGCCAGATGATGGCCCAAAGGGATCGTGACTGGACACCGGAGGCTTTTAGCGGCTTTTATTTGAAGACTCAGACGTTGAACCATGTTGGCGTAAGAAAGACGCTCAATGATGTTGCATCCGATAACATAATTCACAATGTTTTTTTACATGCAATCAAGCACACAGGTGTGCGACCCCGTACCGCCTCACATACGCACTTCCTGCCCGAGGCGAAGATGCAAAAAATAAAAACGAGACACGTTGCTCGACCCTCTCATCGGAGTCATTCAGGTCACATGATTGGCAGAAAACGACGAGGATGAATATAACGTGGGTAAACTACGTTAGCGATTCCAAAATGTTCACACTGCTCAACTACAGCGTGAAAAGGCCTTTCGACCTGACCTCCGTTGCCTCCCCACAATCTGCATCCTGTCCCAGAAAGCTTTGAAGACACAAACCAGAACTGCTGTCATCTGTGACGCAGGTGCCGTGGCGACCGCTTCCTGTGGAAAGAGTCTCGAAGACCCAACAAATCAAAAAACAGGCAAAGTCGCATTCAGATGTTATGAATACGTTGTAAGTAAGCGACATTTGAAACATTGGTTCGGAATATGGTTAGGGTTATCAAATAAAAAATAAAAACAATCAGTGTGGAAAGAAATTGCTGTAAATTATCCACGGAAACTGGCATGTCTCCATCACCTGCAAAAAGGATACATTTGAAGGATTTTGATACATAGCGAGCATCGTTTATGTACATTAAATAACATTGGTCCCAGCGTTGACCCTTGTGGGACACCACACACAATGCCAAAGAATTCTGACTGATGTCCATCCGTCATCACAAACTTTTGCCCTTTTCTCCAAATGGCTTCCCACACTTTTCATATCTTCCCAAGCCCCCACCCACTCCCAAATATCACATTGTTTGAAATTACGCATATATTGTTATTATTTTATCAAATGTATAAATGTCACACTCACTGATATTTTATCGTTTCTTCGATGAGTTCTGTTCAGGGTCGGGGTTGAGCCCGATTTGCCCTGAAACCGTGATGACTATCGGTGAGTAATACATTTTTATTTACACAAACTATTTCAAAAGACATGTTCACAAATTTATTGAGCAGAAAAATTGACATTTTTTTTCTACACAATTTTGACTGTAGTCATGCTTTTGACTGCTATCATTTTTATAGAAAAAATGTCCTTTTTAGAATAATTTTTTATACATATTCTGAGTATACTTAGCCCTACTGAGTTTTTGTTTTTACATATTCATGTATATTTTATGCTTCCATTTTACAAGTGACATTTTTTGGGGATATAGTATTCAAAATATTTCCCCAAATTCATCAGATGCAAACGGTGCTCTGTTGTAATTAAGCAACAACCTTTTTTTTTTTTTTTTTTTACAATCTCATTTTATTGATTTTTTTTTTTTTTTTTTTAATTTAATGACACACTTAAGGAAGAGGACGTCGGCGGCGGTGCGGCATCGGCTACTGAGGTCCGCCGAAGCACAGACGCAGTGTAATGACGCAGTTGACGGCGAGCGTCTTGGCGAAGATGAGGCGGAGGACGAGCACGGTGACGGAGAGCAGGTTCACCGCCTCGTCTGCCAACGACACGGACGTTTAACCCGGCCCGGTGGACCGCCACTTTCGACCGTTCGATACCAACCTGGCACCAAAGCGTCCGGGCACCGCCCCGCTCCGCTCTCACCTGCGGTGGCAAGACAGGAAGCGACGTGAGGCGCGTCGATCCGTGAATTTTGAGGCCGAGGCCGACGGTCCTCACCTTCCTCGCACGTGTCGTTGTGTCCGGCCGACGGCAGCGCCACCTGGTTGTATATCGAATCGTCCGATACCCGCGCGGCCTGCGAGTCCTCGAACATCCTCCCTCTCCCCGCGATCGCCGCGGCGTTGCGCCGACTGAAGCCGGCGGCGAGGCACGCCTTCAGGTTGCCAGCCTCAAGTTTGTAGAAGGACGGCTCAAAATCTTCCCCTAAACGCCCGGGTAGACACGTTGATGTGTTTTTCTTTCATTTGTGAACATGACAAGAAGAATTTGGAACGGCAATCTTGTTCGCAACTAAGCTAACGGTTAGCCGAGTGTCCTGCACCTAAATCGAAGTCTGCTATGTCGTTTGGTACTACGTTGGGACAACATGGTGGACTCGAGTTCTGCCCAGTTGTTCAAGAAGAACATCTTGACAACAACAACAACAAAAAAGTCCAATATTCAATGAAACTGAGCCGACAGCCTGACTTTAACCTGTAAACACTCACCAGGTTCTACACCAGATTGGGTTCCAGGTCCAAATATCCTTGAGTAGTAATTACACAGCGTGACCCTCATAAGCAAAAACACGACATGGGATCACTTTCTGTTTCATCCTTTCAATAAAAAAGCATTTTTTTTTTTCCACTTACAGGCCTCCACCGTCAACTTGGTCCCACTTCCAAAACGCAACGTCGTGTAGCCTGACACACGTCAGTCGTTTCCTGAACAAGAACCTCACTAACGTCTCCAAGAACCCAGATCCTAAACTCGGGCTCAATTAACCGAAGATGCGATTTTGGGCTGCGGTGTTTGATTGTAGCTTGAAAGTTAATATTCCCCCCCCACCCCCAAAAATAAATAAATTTCATCATCCCCGTAGATTCCAACTTTAAATTAATCTCAAGCAAGAACTGAATTATTCTCACCAACTTCGACAGTCAACCTGGTCCCGCGTCCAAATATCAACGCGTACCCGGCTACACAATGTGACACACCAACACAAAAACTGCACCAGCTGTCTGCGTCCACTTTTTTCACACAGAACATATTAAAAACTTTGACTTTTTTTTTTTTTTTTTACTTACGAGTCTCCACTGTTAGTCTTGTGCCGCTCCCAAAAAGTATTCTGTTCGATGTCACACATCAGTCGCTTCCTCAACAAAAACCTCACGAGATGCTCCGAGGAGAATCCGATCAGTACCTCACGTATCAATAAAATAAAAACATTCGTGTCCTCCGCAAAAAACGTCCTCCGTCCATATTCCACTAGGTTAGCCCAGAATCGAAAATGGAACATATTTGATCTATTTCATCACATTTTGGGTTTTTTTTTTTTTTGGACACAACAATGCAGTTTTTGGGTTGCTGACAATTGAGCACGAAAGCAGAACTTACGGGCCTCCACCGTCACTCCGGTTCCGCTTCCGAAAACTAATCTGCTGAACGATGTCGCACATCAGTTGATTCCTCCACAAAAACCTCGAGAGAAGCTTCGACGAGAAAATCTTGATGGGGTGGCGTGACTCAGGTGGTCTCCCAACCAGAAAGTTGTGGATTCAGTCCCGAGCCTCTCCGGCCATGCCCGAGTGTCCTCGAGCAAGACGCCGAAGCCAAAGTTCGCACCATATTGTCGGTGCACTAATCAACTTAAAGTTCCAGGTGCGTGTTTCCACTTGATCTAGTTTCACATCCTGATGTCTGAAGACCAAGCCCATTGATGATTTCAAAATTTTCTTCATATTTGAAGAAAAAAAAAAAAATGGATTTGGAACCCTTTTTTTAGAGGTCTCGGCCATTACATAGTGGCGTTCCTCAGGGGATCATCCCTCATCCCACTTGACTTTTATGTCATCCACGTCATCTGGAGATTCTTCCTGTGTATACGATGTCATAAAGCATATTCCTCCATGTTTGCATAAACAAAAATCATATCAACAAACACAACGTGTTGCCATATACTGAGATGGGATACACAACCCCCCCCAAAAAAGCAGCGGGATAATCCAAGAATAAAACACAGAAAGAGAAGTAAATATGTGAGAAGTGATGAAAAATATTAGCAAAAATATTCATTAAAAAAAAATCCTACTTTTTTCCACCATCAAGTTTGTTCCACTGCCGAAGACAATCTTTTTAGCAGACACACAACAACACACACATTGTGACAAAAACTTACAAACTCATTGGCCACGCCCACCACCCGCAGCCTGATGACTTTCTTCAACCGATGACAGCATGCTAACTCCGTTCAGTTCCACTCAAAAACCATTCGCAGCTACCTTCAAGCTACCAGGTGGCAGTCAGACCTGTTGAGAAGATGGCCTGGCATTATTAATAATCATTCTGATAACGGCATCTTTGAAATGACTTGGAAAAATATTGTGCAGCAATTTGTGAAATTTGAAGATTGGATTTGAAAAATATCGTGGAGCACTTGGTAGTGTTGTAAGTATTGTACATCTGGATCTTGATTTTTGCCAAGCCAATCTGGCTGGTCTTAGCTCCTACTTAGGTCCAGATCATCTTTAATTTCTTCTTCTGTCAATAACAATTTTTATCAGTTGTAATCTTCAGATTTTGAGTGTCGCAGTGGACAGACTCAACTGAAATATGCGATCTTGATGAAGTAGTCCACATTTACTTTGGTCTCAATCAGGGGCGTCAAACTCATTTTTGTCCCAGGCCAAATTTTACCTACAATTGCCCTCAGAGGCCGGTTATGACTGTTCAACCATAAAAAAATCTTTGACCGCTTCATCATATTTTCATTTGAAATTTATGAGCTCGTTTTGTAATCAGAAATCAAGAGTAATGGGTTTTTCCAACTGTTGTGTTGTAACACAAAAAACGCTTGTAATATCTCAATGTTATCATTTATATGACGTGACAAATTGGAATTTTGATTCAGATTTTAACTTATATCAAGGAACTTGATGCGGATGATTTGCCTTCAAGGGCCACATAAAATCATGCGGCGTGCCGGATCTGGCCCCCAAGCCTCGAGTTTGACACCAGTATTTTATTATTATTTTTTTCATCTTGTATATTACAGCTATTGCTGCCATTTGCACCTTTGATTGAATCACAGACTGCACGACCGTCAGTTGTGCATCATTGGGCCGACCGTGCTGATGGAGCTCCCCAGCTGTCCAGCGCCGCCGGAGGCCGTGGCCGACCAAATCCTTCCTTCCTTCCGTGCTGCTCCTCTCCTTGGGCCTCAATAAACCAGACCTTGCTGGCCCTGTAATAGCTCAATGTTATCATTTATGATGTGACCACTTAGCGGAGGCAAATCATGTGTATCAACTTCCATGATTTTTTTGTTCAAATCTGTAACAACATTTGAAATGGTCTTATCATAAACGTTGAGTTATTACAAGCATTTTTGTGTTACCAAACAATAGTTGGGAAAAACCCATTACCCTTGATTTCTGATTCCAAAACTAGTTCATAAATTTCACGTGTAAATATGATGACGCGGTTAAAGATTTTTATCATTTCGCAGCCATAACGGCCCTCGGAGGGGAAACCGCAAGTACAACGTGGCCCGACACAAAAATGTGTTTGACACCCCTGCTAGTATCGACATTCAAATTTAAGTCTTCGTCGAACTTCAGGATATATCAAATGACCAAATGGAGTTAAACTTCAGGAAGGTTGGCACGAGTCTTCATTTTATAAAGACGCTTGGAAAAAAAACGACAAATTGTGGAATGTTTTTTTTATTGCACTGACGGAATTCAGCGATCAGGCTCCAAAGCCGTAACTTGCAACAACAAAGTGATGTCTTTTAACACGAAACTTGGACAAAACTAACAACAAAAAGTGTCCATTTTAAAGTGCTTGTGGTCGCTTTATCAACTGGAGCAAGAACATCTAACTGGGCGCGTACTTCCCTTCATTCCTGGGTGAAGAAGGGGTGGGCCAGGGCCCCAGCGGGCGAGATGCGTCTGCCTGGCGCGAAAGTCAAACATTCCTGCGGATGAACAAAAAAAAAAAAAAAGAGATTTAGCGCTCACTTCCTTTAGGGCGCGGCGAGATGGTCTTACGTTAGAATTTTGTTTTTTTCCCACCCTCCAAAATGAGTTTATATAACACAGCCGAACATCGTGTAAAAAAAAAAAAACCACTGACATTCAACTTGAGTCAATTTATTGTCTGTCTGTCTTGCGACAAAATGGCTGCCAATACGGGAAATTACTTTGAAAACAGTGAAGGAGTCAATTAACCAAAACGATTTTCTTATTATGGTGCTACCTCCACTTACAAACGTCTCTAGTATCGAAAAATTCAGGTTCTGAAACGCCTGCTCGGAAAAAATATTGCCTCTAGTTAAGAAGGAAAATGCAGGATTTGAAAGGAATAAATAGGCGGCGCATTGCCGAAATTCCGCCGAACGTAAATATCCTCCAACTTGGTTTGTGTGGCGCGATAAAGCTGCTCTTCCATTGGCTACAACCGTAGCATCTTCCTGGCATCTCATTGGCTAGGAGGGACGGCAATCTTTACCCATGATGCTTTTCGTTTCCCTTGGACATTCGACTGTCACCGAATCACGCAAGCACACGTAGGAAAAATATAACTTTTTTGTGAGTTTTTTGCAAGTTTATTCATTTTTCTTCACCGTGGGCCCCAAGAAATTTTCATGGAGTTAAATAGTGAGCGTACGTCCATTTCGTCTCGGCTGTCAAACGTTTGCTTCCTCCTCCGTCCCCCACGATGGCTTTTGCTTCTCTTTGCGTAGTCACCCAAGCCAAAAGCAAATGAAAAAAAAAAAAAAATATTCTTTACGTTATGTACTTTGAATGCTTATTTTTGGCGAGGGTTTGAGGAGCTTGGAACGGATTAGGCTATTTACATGTAAAATGCGCTTCTACTTACAAAAAATTCACGTCACGCAACAACTTCTTGAACGAATTCATTTCATAAATCGAGGTGCCACCGTTTTATGCATTTATCGACTCACCAAAAGGAGGTCTTTCGCGTGGGGGTTCAGCAAGTCCAGCACCGGAGGGTTGGGGTCCCTGGGCCCGAGGGAATGCGAGTAGGCAATGCAGCTGGTGAGGGGCCACTCATCCTCACTGGGCAAACCGATGAACCTGGAGTGGTTGACGGCGGCAAGAACAACAAGCCTGCCGTTAAAACTGCAAAATACCATTTTTAAATTGAACCTGTCTGAAAAGTTGTGTAAAAATCAGGCTCGCTGGGTTCTGTGTATAGGAGGATGGATTCCGGATTTGATGTCATGTTCCGATGCATTTCAATTTTTGCGCTGGGTGGTGTGTAAAAAAAAATCAAAGGCAGATACATTTTGGCTCTTGTCGAACGTCTCGCGGGGCTTCGGTAACATCGCAGAACCGGCGAAGGACAAAATACTCACTCAAAGATCAGTTTCAGCTGTTGCGCTTCGGAGGTTCCTCGGAAGAGCGGCCTGCGGGACGAAGGTCGCGTCAGCGTCTTCGCGTTACCAGCGACGAGTGCGGTTCTTACTTGAGCAGGAAGAGCTCGGCGAAGATGCATCCCGCGCTCCACACGTCCACAGCCGACTCGTACCAAGTGTTGAGTAGTACTTCTGGAGCTCGGTAGCAAATGTTGACAACCTGCGGAGAGCAAAATACATATTAGATGGGTTTTTTTTCCCCCGCAAACACACTTTCCGCGAATACCACAATGACCGGAAAGGCGCTGTACAAGCGAGCCAGTTCGAAGTCGACGATCTTGACCAGGCCGCTGCTGCTGATTAGGATATTTTCCGGCTTGATTTCGTGGCGCACCACCATGTTGGCGTGCATGAAGTCCAGGCCGCGCATCAGCTGCAGCATAATGCCCTGGACGCAAACAAGGAGAACAGCCCCCTCTGCTGATGGATGCTGTAACTGCATTTCAGTAGCGTGCTGTGCATTCATACTCTGAAAATAGCAGTGGTGGGACATTGCGATTTCCTCACAATGTTGTTGACATGAAGGCCTCGAACGTCAATTTTAATACTAAACTTGAATCATTGCATATGACATTCCAGAACTGCGATGTGAATATTCCGCACAAATAAAGTATCAGGGGGTTCTGGGGTCATCTCATTTCTCTCTCCGCTGGATCGGCGCCAATGGATCTGCCGACCTGAAATCCACGCTTAGTATTTCGACCTATCGCGACCCAGCGGAACAAATTGGGTCATGTCCCTCAACTCATACGCTCATTTGCAACCCAGGAGACAATTTGTTGAGTAACGGAACGTAATGTTACGGAAGCACGCCGCCAAAGCGCTTGGGGGGGCACCTTCAAAATAAAAGCCTACCAAATAATACATGGGCATGGCAGTCAAGAAAAACAAAAATGGAACTGAAGATCGACCACGTTGCGGCTTTTACCTTAATGTCGTCCAAGCTGAGGCCAGAGGGGGGGGCCTTGGACATGTAAGTGGACAGGTCCTGATCAATGTACTCCAAAATCACCGTCAAGTCCAACGCGTTCCCCTCCAACGTGGCCTTCACATCCAACAACCTGCGCAGTCCAGTAAGAGGATTTTATAGCAAATATCAGCGTCGTTGTGTTTGTCTATTATCGGGGTCTTTGGTGTCCGTAGTCATTTCTGACAGCGGGCCGTGATTACCTGGATAAGTGGGGTCTTTCCCTGGTTTCAGACTTGAGACTGGACTAATAATTCTACACACACTGTACTAGCGGGAATTAAAGTCCTCCGTTGCTTTTGGAAAAACTAATCAGTAGAGGGGCCGAAAATGTCGCTCTTTGTATACTACTATGTTGTCGTCGGCAGCCATGTTGTTTGTGTAAGCAGTGCACATCGGTGCGTATCCATTTGAAAACACAGGTGGTAAATAATAAGAATCAATCGTAAAAATCAACAAATGGCTCAGCCCTATGATTAGGAAGTAAAAAGTGAGGCAATAGGATGGAAAAAAAAAAATGTCTTACTTGACGATGTTGGGGTGGTCAAAGAACTTCATCCTCCCCAGCAGCGCCACTTCGCGGAGGATGAACGGAGGGACGCCGCGCCCGGCCGACGACGGCTCCAACTGGTTGCGGAACTTCTTCACCGCCAAGAGGCGCCCAGTCCCGCCGATCTCCCTGGCCTTGAACACCTTCCCGAAGGAGCCCTGGCGTATCAGGGACAGCAGTTCGTAGGGCAACGGACTCGCGGAAACCTCCATCTTCTCTGGAGTTCTAATCGGAGAGACGTGCACCATAGTTACTTGTGGAAAAGCAAAGTGGTTGGAGAAGATTCGAACATTAGACGTGAAGATTAGGTCATGTACTGAAGTAATCCATTCCATTTTAGAGGTATTTAAAAACACGTTACTACTGTAAATACTTTCTGAACCAACCATTTTCAGTCAAAGCTAGATCTCAGGCCTCACCGTAAACCGTGAATGATCGTGTAGGTTACGCATCGGTTACGCAATAGCAAAAAAAAAAAAAAAAAAAAAAAAAAAAAAAAAAAAATCGCAAAGAAAATTTGTGTGGACAGTAGACAAACGAAAACGAATAATTTATATATCTATATAGAAATTTACTGCTGGCTTTCGCCAGACGACTCACAAATGGTTATTAACAGGTTGATGTCGTGTTGTTTCAAGACACGCTAGATCACGCGGCCCATATCGCGATACTTCTTGTTTATCAAACAAACATGGCAGCTCCCAGTAAGAAGGCGCGGTTTGAAAATGTTGTACACGGGGAAACTGTTACTGTTAAAACGTTTCAATCATGGGACTTTCACGAAGATTTTGTGTATGAGGCAGATAATGAACAGGGTCGATTAAAACTACTTCAGTGTAAAATATGTTCCAATCAAGTTATGGAAATATGAAAACAAGTCAAAATGAGAGGATTGTCTGGTCAGGTACGTGAATCTGATTCCGAGCGTGACATAGACATGTTTCGTTTTTTCATTTTAAAGTACAAGTGCGACGGCTAAAATGTTTAATATTATCAACTGTCAAATAAAACATGAAATTAAAAGGGCTGGTTGTTATATCATTTTTAATTACATTGATTTTAAGTAGATATAATCTATTCAAGAATCAATAATAATTGCTGTCTGACTATTATTAGATTATAGAGTATATTGTTATAAGTGTACTGATTTAATGATATAATTTTAATAGTTTCGTAAATTTCCAATCCATTTGATAATTATTTGACAGTTTTCTGTTTCTTTTTACCGCATTGACATTTGAGGGATTATTTATGTAACATAAATATTTGTGAGATCTCATTTCAGTTTAATGAAAATGGATGTCATAATTCATTGAGTACATATAATTTGTGAAAAATAAACGGGAAATTATCTTTTCATTTGTAGGTTCTGAAGGGAATTTGAAAGAAAGTAAAACTTTATTTCATATATTAGGCATCAAACAAAGATAATGGGTAAAATAACATATGAAAGATATTTAAAATTGTTTAACAATCAAGAAATTATAGTATTGTATTTTAGAGAACATTATTCCGTAACCTAGAGGTTACAATCACAAATTTACACGGAACCCAAAAGAAGGTTACCAGCAGCGGGCCTTACATTGAGGCCTGTCGATTTCATGTAATTAATTATGAATACTGTATCATAATTTTGCATTCAGAATTTGGTGACGTGTTCTGTATGTTATTGGTACATAAAGTCCAGCATGTAAAAAAAAGATAATTTTTGCCTTGTCCCGTTATAGGACGCTACAGCGTTGAATGCTCATATTTGTTTGCCTTTCCTGACACATACCCTCGTGGGATACGAACTCACAACCGCTGGTATACCAAACCAATGCTCTAACCGCTGAACTGTGGGACTTCCACACAGATACCAGCATGTAAGACCGTGAATTCTCTACTTTTTGCTCACTAAATAAGTTTCCCAAAGAGCTGAGAAAGTAGTAGGAAGGAAAGGCCGCACCTGAGAAAGTGACTTCCTTTCTTTCGCGTTCGATACGCGGTCCTTGCCGTATTCAAAATGGCGTGAGCCTCATGGCTGAACCAAAAGTAGTGAAAAGTGTGACGCAAATGCAATAGCGCGCCACTACGGTGGGGGGAGGGGGGAATAACCCGGTATTTGTTCTACAGAGATAAACATTTGTTACGTAACGAAAATTTTCATTTGGGACCAACTTACTCTAAGTTTTTCAGGTGAAAAATCGAATAAGAAACGTAACTAATTCGCGTGTTAGCTATTTAGCTTGTTAGCTATTTAGCGTGCAGGCCGCGACCCCCGTTTTCATTATAACAACGCCAATATAAAACCAATATTTCGTTTGTTTTACCTTAGAAGGATGATTACAAGAAAAAATATCTTGCTCCCGTAGTTTGGTGGCCCATGAAAATGTGGTAGCCTGGCACACTAGAACACATGAAGTGGGCACCGAAATCGAAATGCGCAGGTGAAAGTTCGAGGGTCACGTCCAGTTCACGAAGGCTGCGTTCACAAGCATTCCGGATATTGTGCAAATTCAACAAGCGTGTAAAAATATGAAGTATTGCTACGGGTTAAAGTATGTAAAAAAAACATTACCAATTTAAAATGCATCCTGAATAACATTTTAGTGTATTTTTTTTTAACTGTGTAAAAAAAAATGATAGTAAAATAACGCTTTGAGCAGGGTGGACAGAATGACAAACTGGCTGCCATCACTGTAAAACCGTGTGATGTGAAATTTCACAACCAACTTAGGGCACGAAGACATATTTATCAACTTCTTTTTTACTTTCAAAGAATCCTAAAATCATTAATATTACGTTGAAAAATTGTGGCCGTTGTCAAAAAGATGCGGGAGATAACACGAGCGAGCAAAAGTGCAGTCCGAGAATAAAAATATAAAAAACCCCAAAATACAAAAGTAAGACTACGTTCATATGCGTATGTTTCTATGCAACATCCGTGCAAGAGGCGAAAAATAAAAGGTCATCACGCACCTGAAGATGACCTCGTAGTTCTCATCCATCCATCCAGCAATTCTCTGGACCGCTTATCCTCACAATCGCGGAAGTGCTGGAGGCTATTCCAGCTAGCCTCGGGGCGAAAAGCGGACTACTGCTTTTTTTTTTTTTTTTTTAAATTGATGAAGGAAAAAAATATTTTTGAAAATGCAACACATTTGCGATTCCAGCAACTGTTGGGTTCTTAAAAATAACAGAGCTGTAAAACTACCTATGTGCAATATACTTTGTGAGTTTAATATCTCAAATTATTCTGCTTTTTTACTTTCCTAAATAAACGTTTATTGTTTATTTTTAATTTGATTTATTCTCCCTTTTGTCACCTCTTAAAAACCTGGTTGTATGTATATGTTATATGTATACAACTCAATTTATTATTGGTAAAAATGTATGTTAAATATTGTCATGTTAATGCAATGTTGTTCATTATATATGCAGTATAAAAACTGAATTAAAAAAAAAAAAACATTGGCGAGTGGGTGGAATTTGGTAACAACGCCATGCGCATGCGCCATAAGGGGGCGTTGTCTGTGTCGATGTGGCCTTCCCGGGCAGAGTTCCAGCTCGTACATTCAACTACTTGACACACAATTGCCAGGTTAGGGGGGAATAACCCGCTGTTGTTCTGACGTTACCCTTCGTGTAAAAGTTAAAGTCAATTTGATACACAGATTTTGGTTCAAATCGGGACATATAAGGCGGATAAGTTAATCGATGCTGTTCAAAAGCGTCGTGTTTTGAATCGCGCTGCTCTTTTCCGTTTGTCATTGAAGGCGTCAAATTCGCCTCTCCCACAGACACTTTATGTTTTGTCATCAAGTGGCTCTGGAATCATATGTACAGTACTCTACGATACTCATGTTAGTAAATAGTAGCCATCCACTAATCCTCCAGAACCTCACCCATAAAGTCTACACAGCCTTGTTAACATGCATTTTTTTTTTTACAGTACAGACGTCTGGGTCTTATCTAGGTATCTGCCGCAGTCTTCTGGCAGGATAGCCAAAGAAGAAGACAAAAGCTGCCCAATAAACAAGGTTTTGATCTGTATGGGTCCATGGTAGAAGTGGCTGCCCCCCCAGCAGTCAGATCCTGGGCCGGGATGGTAACTTTCCGCACCTTATCTGGTGTCGTTCGTCTCCAAGGCAACGCCTGGAAGAGGAGGATGGCGCCAGCCGGTTTTCTGCGTACAATATTGATATATTGATAGATATAAAGTCCCAACGACGGTACTCTTATCTCTTTCTTGCCATAATGTCAGGAGAGAAATAAATATTACAATGTTGCTATCTAGCGGTAATATTGATGTGGGTGAGCTATCCCCTTTCAATGGCTGCCATGCACATTCTGGTGCCGCTCGGTTTTGAAGAGCAGGACAGAACAACAACCACAGTTTTTTAAAAAAACATTTTCATGATAAAATTAAATATTTGTTCAATCTTGGGAAGTTAGGAAACTTTGCATCTTTACTTGTGAAGTTCAAACAAGTTGGTCATTTTTACCCCATTTTGTTTTTTACATTTATGAGTTGGACAATCCCTGAAATGGTATTCGCGATATATATTACTATTCTTTTCGCGTATTGTGTTTATTTGTAATGTAGCATTTTGGACTGTCCATTGCGACGACGGCCATCCTTAATTGGGCATCGCTGATTCGCTGACATTCACGTCAATCAAAACAGTTGATCCGGTCGCAACAGGTGTGCGCTCGACCACCGAGTTGTCCCGAAAAATATTCCCAAAATATCAACTTTTTGATCTTAAATTCGTTTTATAATTTGACAAAATACTCTGGACTAAATGGCGGAAGCTAGATATCGTAAGTGTTTAAGTTAGTTTTCATAAATATCGTTGAGAAACTGGTTAGCAAAAGACGGCAGTTAGCATGAAGGCTAACGTTGCCTAATTTAACCTGACGCTTCCAGAATCGAAATCGTATATTTTATGTATAATATCTTATTGTAATACATAATTGATATCACGCCCCCCTCCTTGCTATTAACTTCATGATAGTTGTTTTCTACCTTTTTTGCTGTACTCCGGAGTACAGAAGAATATTAGCATAATTATGGAAGTACGAAGCTATAAAGAAAAAGAAAAAGTGTAAATCCCCCACTCCTTCCCATCATTGTTTCAACGACATGTTAGTAAATATGCAACATCCGATGATGATTGAAACTTTAGATTGTGAAAACATTAATTATTTAGCTGTTAGGAATGTTCAACTGGATGTAAATACTATGTAATAATGTTGAGTCATAATTTTAAACTAACTAAGTGGATAAAAACTTCCTTATTGTCACCAAGTCAACCCCCCCCCGTTTAATAGAATTAAAGAACTATTAATTAAATGTATTGTTAAAAAAAACAGGTGTTGAAAAATATCCATATTATATTTTGAAAACATACCTACCCATGCTTACATTATCTTTCAAAGGATTTTACAATAAATTTAATTCAAACAACTTTCCATATCTCACCAGACAGTTGGCTCCGAGTTTACGATAGAGTTCTACTAACCTAATTAACCCAAATTTGTAGCTAAATGAGAACGAGCCATATTTTATCACTAATCTACAGCAACACAAAATCTGATGATTAAAAAGATCTCCAAACACTTTATAGGTGATGACCGAGAGTTGGGTGAAGACGGTGAAGCATCCTCAGGGCGGTTCAACCCTCTGACTGACATGGAACACCTCAGGAAGGAACAGTCCATTCACTTGGCCTTGGTGAAACTGATGGACAGAACGGGGTATAATATGATTCAGGAGAATGGGCAGAGAAAGTATGGCGGACCGCCACCAAGTGAGTAGAAATGCAAAACAGATGTTCTGAGCTCCCTATTTGCATCCATATTTTATACTTTTACTCATGTGATGGATTTCTTGAAGACTTAAGAACTGAGTGATGTCTCTATCTGCAGACTGGGTGGGTCCCATGCCATGCATTGACTGCGAGGTCTTTGTCGGCAAGATTCCGGCGTACATATATGAAGATGAGCTCGTCCCTCTCTTCGAGACCGCTGGCACCATTTACGAGATGAGGCTGATGCTCGAGTTAAATGGACAAAACCGCGGCTACGGCTTTGTCCTGTACACCGACCGGTTAATGCCCGACTTATTCATGTGTCGAAAGCTTTGATCAGAATGATCAGAACGACTATGAATGTGTTCCAGTGAGGCGGCCGAAAAAGCTGTCCGGAACCTGAATAACCATGAGGTTCGCCGAGGAAGGTTCGTCGGTGTTTGCCTCTCTCTGCAAAAATGCAGCCTCTTCCTTGCCTCCATTTCCAAAAATAAGAGTAAGGAGGAGATCACGGAGGCGGTCAAAGAGGTACACACAAGGACGTCTTTGTCTGTGGATGAGTTGTCGCGTGGTCTTCACATCAAAATCACGTTGACCCTCCTAGGTAACGGAGGGCCTTCTAGAAGTCTCCGTGTTTCCAAGCCACACAGGTGAAAACCAAGGCTTCGCTTTTCTGGAGTACGAGACCCACAAGGCAGCTGCTCTTGCTCGTAAGGCATTGATGGCAAGTAAGTTTTTGTCCCAGCCAGCATAACCAGTTACAGTCGCGTTTTCCTTGAATGTTTTCAATCAAATCCATCCTTTTTCTTAGCCGCTTATCCTCACAAGGGTTCTGGAGCCTATACCAGCTGTCAATGGGCAGGAGACGGGGTACTCCCTGAACTGGTTGAAAATCACTATTATCATCTGCGAACATGGTCCAAGGGGATTCCAGTCTAACCTCATCTGTCAGCCTATCCATTACTACAGCTAACAGAAAGGGGCTCAGAGCTGATCCCCGATGCAGTCCCACCTCCACTTTAAATTCCTCTGTCACACCTACGGCACACCTCACCACTGTTCTGTTCCCCCCATATGTCTTGTACTATTCATCCATTTTCTTTTGTCGCTTATCCTCACAAGGGTTGGGGGGAGTGCTGGAGCCTATCCCAGCTGACACCCTGAACTGGTTGCCAGCCAATTGCATGGCACACAGAGACAAACAGCAGCACTCACAATCACACCTATGGGCTGTATAGAGTGTCCAATTAATGTTTTTATTGATCCATTTTTTTTTTTTTTTTTTCAAATTCGTGACAGACCCCACGGATAAAGATACAAATTCAGGGATTTAACGGTTTTGGTTGGATTGTGCCTGGTGCCTCAAATAATCTGAACACATAACACCACACGCAAAGGGAAACGTAGGCTTTCCTAACAAAGACAGCGTGCGGCAGCGCTAAGAATGAAGACGCGACGAACCGACGACCTTTTTGAATATCATATTTGTGAGATTCATGACTGTTATCTTCTCACCGCAGGGAAGAAGTTGTGGGGCAAGAACATCTGGATAGACTGGGCCCAGCTGGAAAAGGACAGGAAGGGAGCCAACCTGCATTCCATCAAAACAGTCCACGTTAGTCAAGTCTTGATCTGATGAATGATTGCGATCTAAACAATTTGATTCGTCACGGTGTGTACCGGAACCGAAACCAAACCATGATACCTCGTCAGCAAAAAAGATATGGTACCTCCCTTACCATTCCATACCCCTCAGAATCATATTCTCATATTCTGTTCGCTATCCTCCGTCTTTTAAGTCTACTAAGTCTGGAATTGTAGTATCGTGCGAAAGCACGCACACAAGCACGTTTGTCAAAATAAAACAATAACACGTCCATACCGCAAAGCATTCTTTTATTGTGGTAGTCTGATGTACCTTTCAGGTGTGCAACCTCTCGCCGAGCACCACAGCGGCAACCCTGCGGCGCGAGTTTGAGCGCTTCAAACCAGGCGCAGTGGCGCGAGTGAAGAAGTTCATCCGCCACGCCTACATTCACTTCGGCTGCCACGAGGATGCCGTCGTTGCCGCCAGGATGATGAACGGCGCCATCGTCGACGGAAACCCCGTAGCAGTGACCCTGAATATCTACAGATGGCAGCAAAGGCAGCCACAAGGAGGTGGAGCCAGTGGGGTAATCAACCTGCAAAATGGTGGCACTGATGAGAGCCATGCTGTGGAATCCACGAACCCTCGTGTGCAGTGGAGCCCTTGGACTCCTGGACCATCATGTATGCGATCAGACCACTTCATTCCCTTCAGAACCAAGACAGTGGGCACTGTTTAGTTTCACCTTTGTCATTCCTGATTTGTCCAGTTCGAGCTGCCCAGGGTGTGTTCCCGCTCAATCCTGGCTCTCAGCTGTACCCCACCGACTTGCAGCTGCTCCAACCTGGTCAGTTCGGCTCCGCCGTGAGTCTGCTGGAGTTGTATTGCTGCGTGAACAAGCTGCCGCCCCCGCGTTACGAGCTCTTCTCTCTGCTGGGTCCAGATGGGGGCTTCCTGCTGGTCTACAAGGTGATGATGACATGAGCATTCATTCATCCATTTGCACACAAATCTTTTTTTTATTAAACGCATCGAGCTTGCGGTAGATTCTCGCCACGCACATTTTCCCATCCAGACCTCTGGCACACCCATCATGCATAATCTCATTTTTCCTTGTAAGACCTGTGAATGGAATAGAAATCTATTTGGAAAATATAGCACATTTCAAAAAGGAAAATCATTTCTGTAGCAGATGTGTCATTGCCAGTGAGACGTGCACATCACACTGCATAACGTGCTACACTTTCAAGGAGCACATGCATTTTTTTTAATTTTGCATGAAATAAATCCAACAAAACTAATTTCATCAGAATACTTCGCTTATGACTGGTAAAGAATATCTGTCGTTCTATATCAATGGTGTCCTCCAAACGCCTGCAGCACAGAGCGCGGATGAGCCACTTCAACATATTTTACGACGGACAGAGATCAGATAAAAAAATAAGATTCAAAATCTGAGTCAATTGTTGAGGCATTTTTCAGCATTTTTCACCAATCAGCATACTGCTTTGTGACATTCACTGCATGTTTTTGTGTATTTAGGTGATGATGCTGCTGACACAAGAAGTCTTCATGCCAGACATGTTATGTATGCAGCTGGATGCCGCTAAAGAGCTGGCGGCAGAACACGCCTTGTGTAATCTTGGTCACGCACACACACACAGATTGTGTCCCTTAAGCGATAATCAGGCAGAGTTTCCCCATTTTTCCCTTAAAGTGCCCCGATTATTGGATGTCTTCAAAAACAGCTTTTCCCCTAGCGTGGGGACATATTTTGAATCACACAATTGTAACCGGCCACCAATAATCAAATGTAACCCTTAACATATTTGGCGAAATAATTATAGTTTGGTCTCAATTTACCTGTTAAATTATTTTCCAAACTATTTACTGGTAATTGCAACAGGTGGACACATAGACACATACAGAGTTGATTGTACCCTGCGCCATTTCCTAAAATAGCATTTAATTGTTGTCTGTCACTAGGTGGAGCTACGGGGGTGGTCAACCCGCAGCACGGTGGCACAAATGAGCACCATGCTGTGGAGTCCATGAACCCTCATGTCCAGTGGAGCTCTCAGACTCCCGGAGCATCATGTATGCGATCAGACCACTTCATTCCCTTCAGAACCAAGACAGTGGGCACTGTTTTGTTTCACCTTTGTCATTCCTTATTTGTTCAGTTCTAGCTGCCCACGGTGTGTTCCCGCTCAATCCTGGCGCTCAGCTGTACCCCACCAACTTGCAGCTGCTCCAACGCGATCAGTTCTGCTCCGCTGTCAGTCTGCTGGAGTTGTATTGCTGCGTGAACAACTTGCCACCTCCACATTACGAGCTGTCTCAGCTGGCTCCAGAAGGGGCCTCCCTGCTGGTCTACAAGGTGATGATAACATTAGCATTCATCCATTAAATGCACCTAGCTTGCGGCACATTCCAGCGACACGCATTCTCCGTACAACCCCTATCATGTTGACTCATTTTTCCTTGCAAGAACTGTGAATGGCATAGAAATCTATTTGCAAAATATAGCACATTCATCCATCCAGCCACTTATCCCCACAAGGGTCACAGGAGAGACGGAGCCTATTCCAGCTAGCTTCGGGTGAAAGGCGGACTACGCCCTTAACTGGTCGGCAGTCAGCCGCAGGGCAGACATCAACACCGTCACTGAGCAGGAATCGATCCCACGCTGCCCACACCATAGTAAGGCGTGTGTACCACTACACCTTCACAGAGCACATTTCAAATAGGAAAATATTTTATGTCGCGGACGTGTTGTCGCCAGTGAGACGTGCGGATCACTCTGCGTAATGTGCTCCACTTTGAAGGAGCTCGTGCATTTTTAAAATTTTGTATGAAATAAACCCAATAAAAGTCGTTTCATCCGAATACTGTGCTTATGACTGAATACTCGTTGAGAAGTCAAGAGTAAAGAGTATCTGCTGTTCTATCTCAATGATGTCTTCCAAACGCTTGTTGCACGGACCGGGGATGAGTCACTTTAACATATTTTACGACTGGCAGAGATCAAATAAAAAAAAAGATTCAAAATCAAAGTCATTGTTGAGCCATTTTTCACCAATCAACATACTGCTTTGTTACATTCAATGTTTGTGTTTGTGTACATAGGTGGTGATGCTGCTGACACGAGAAGTCTACATACCGGACGTAGCGTGTGTGCAGCTGGATGTCGCTAAAGAGCTAGCGGCAGAACACGCACTGTGGAATCTTGGTAAAACACACACACACACACACACACAGACAGATTGCTTCCCTTAAAGGAAGACTTTGTCGAGATTCATAGGAATGGGAGCACACGTTAAAAGTTAGTAGATGAGGGTTCAGTGTTTCTTTGAATGCCAGAGTTATCCACAGATTTCACCGAGAAACATCTCTAAATTGGAAAAGTATTCTCGAAATTCCTCTCTCGCTCAGACATTCCAGTGAGCCGCGCCGGAAAACTGACAGCCAATCAGCGTTTCCCACGCCTGCAGTGCTTCCTGTTCTGACCCCCAAATTGCTCGCGGATATGTTTCACCAAACAGAGAACGTCCACTATCTGGCATTTTGTGGATGATTTTTGTGAAAAATAATTATATGGACCGCGGAGATTTGATGCTTTTCTGAGGAGTTGGTTTTGATGTGGAGAATATACAGCAGGCGTGGCCAGACCCCCCCCCCCCCCATATTGTACTTTTCAAGCAGTCAACCTCTCGCAAACAACCGGCATGCAAACTCTACACACGGAAGTCCGGGATTGGACAGCTTGCGCCATCGTGCGGCCTCCTAAAATATGTTGTTGCTTCTGCAGTACCAGTACGAGAGGCTATACAACTAAGCAGCTGACAACCAGTATCGATTAGACGCATGCAAATTTCCCCTGCTGGTGAACGAGCCTCAACTGTGACAGCCGCAGCTTTATTCTGTCAGGTTAACCCCACGGGACTTTAAAGAAGGAGACGTTTGGGCGCGTTTTCTCCGTTTTCGTCGGCATCTTGGCTCAGCTCGAAGGGAATGGTCGTAATGCTGCGGAGTCACGGATGTTTCTTCAGCGTTTGGCTGTGAAAGCTGGCACACATCCAGATTTTGCTTGGATTTAAAAAAAATGTTCTTTATTTTCTTTTTTTTTTTTCAATTAATGTCCAGAATATATGTAATAATATTATTACTTCACCTTGGAGGGTTTATTGTACATATGAAATTTGGGGAGAGTCTTCCTTTAATGGACATGATGATGTCAGTAAAATCACGTTTCCTTCATTCATTCATGGATCGTGTCCTCCCAACCCACAGTGTCGCGGTCCTCCCCGACTGACTTGACCAGAAACCTGTCCCCTGTGTAGTCTGCTACCGCCAGTCCAGACCTGCTCTGCGCCTGTTTTCACACTCCGTAGGCGACAATTCGAGTCTTGGTTGCCTTTTCGTTCGCACACGTTCAACCGAAGGTGGCCCAGTTGAATCTCAGGAGTTCCGTTGAGTTGCGGTGCACTCAGGCTATTTTTCCATTCTTGTTATTATGTTGGGGTAAATTTGCATTATTGTGTTGCACTGTTTTGTAAATAAATGTTTTTTCTAAATCTGCAAAACCTTATTTGACTGAAACTGCTGTTTTTCTTTTTTTTTTTGCTGAATTTTCACCAATCACACCCGAGACGGAAGACCTCCACACCTGTTCATTCAAGGAATGAGCGAAAACCGGGGGGATCAAACTCAAAGATGCACATGCACATCCACACCTGTGCAATTTCCATCCATCCATTTTCTTTGCCGCTTATCCTCACGAGGGTCGCGGGGAGTGCTGGACCCTATCCCAGCTGTCAACGAGAAATAAGCAGGGTAGACCCTGAACTGGTTGCCAGCCAATCGCAGGCACATCAAGACGAACAGTTGCACTCGCAATCACACCTATGGGCAATTTAGAGAGTCCAATTAATGTTGCATGTTTTTGGGATGTGGGAGGAAACCCACGCAGGCACGGGAAGAACATGCAAAATCCACAAAGGCGGGGCCCGGGATCGAACCCATGTCCTCAGAACTGTGAGGCCAACGGTTTGCAAGGTGATCCACCGTGCCTCCCCGTGCAATTTAATTTAGAAATTAAAAAAAAAAAAGTCATCTTGAAGCAAGAACGAGACAGGTTTGGGAAAACTGGACAAAATATGCCATAACATTGAAAGATGTTACTACATAATGTGAAATCAAATTTATCTTAATTTTGTTTGTTGGTTCCACCACTTATTCCTTTTGTTGTTGTCATTATTATTATTATTATTATGCGTTGTGCTGTTTACTTTTTTTCTTTTAACTCACAAGTATTGCATCTTGTCTTGTTGTCATAACAGGTATCACCCAAGGGTTACCAAAAAAATTTGAAATTTACTTTTTTTTTTACATGAAGCGAATATGTAAATCATTGTACAATTATTTTTGGAACATTTGTTGTAAGGTGCTCAGAGGTGGTATAATTTTTCTTTTTTTTTTACTATGATTATTTTTGTTTTCCCTTTCAGGTCATTTTTATTTTTTTATTTTAATTTTTGTCACTTCGTGGTATGAATTTGGTTGAGGATGACCTGCCAGATTACATAATTGGAGATGAGAGAAACCCTCCTACTCAGTCATTTATAAAGGTATTATTATCCCACTGTTTAATGAATGTAAATTATTATTATTTTCTCTCCCTTTTTTCTTTTCTTCTTTTCTTTCTTTCTCTGTGTATAAAAATATTTTTTTTTAAAACACAAAATAAGATAAACAAGGATACTGGTGTAAACACGTTGTGTGCAAAACTACTGCTAAATCTCCATTTTAAATTTTATTTATTATTATTTTATTTTAAAACCCCATTCCACCTCCCTTTACTCCACCGTGATCGGTAGGTTTGTGAGCACCGCACGCAACAAAATAATTGCCATTTATTAAAATTAAAAAAAAAACGGCCACACAAACAGACTTTCATTTTAACGTTTGTTTACAAAGACAAAAGGCCAACATGACCTCTGTATCTAAGAAAATGTATATATTGATAATTGTTACTTGCCCCGCGACTCTCGTGAGGATAAGCGGCAAAAGAAAATGGATGGATAGAATCATTACTTGTAAAAAAAAAAAAAAAACAAAAAAAAAACGACCCGTAATTTATAAAGTGTATGCACATTTTTGGCACACTTTGCGTGTTTATTTTAGTAGTGCCGGCGATGACGCGTGATTACCCCTTTAAGAAAAGGAAGTCACGTGACGAGTCACATGCTGCGGAAGTAGGAGATTGTGCAGTGTTGTTGTGTTTACGTGCCTCAAGCGGGCTACTCGAAAACACACGCCGCTCACTTCATTTACGTTGAGTGTTTATTTTGTCATTTTTTCTCAGCCGTATGATTGCAGTATGTATTAATAACTACGCGGTTTCCCCCCCGGCGTGTAATTGGAGGTGGACTATTGTGTATTTGCTACATTTCGTCGTAGGAGCAGTCTTTTGTGCCAGATATGAAGCGTCTGTTTTTACTAGCTTCGTAACATCACTTCCGCCCAAAAGTTCGTGTTCTATCGTTTATGTTAGTTGATTTCTGCCGCGGGATATTTGTCGAAAATATCTAAATTACAATGAAGCAGGACGGCGACGCCGCCAGTGTCCCAGCGTGCTTCATATCTGACCACGAGGGTTTTCTCGGAAACATTAAAAAGTTCATCCGAGACTTCGTGGTGACGGAAATCGACGTCAATGGACGGCGAGTGAATTCAGGAGCACCCACGCAGGCTCCTCACTCCTCGGAGAACTCCGGTGGGAGATGTAAGCAGGATCAGAACCTCCCGGGGTCGGAGGACGGGGACTTCTCCGCCGACTGTCGGTTCGATTTCACCGTGTCGAGTCCAGACAGCTTAGACCTGAGTATGGTTTTGGGTCAGGCGGTGAGCGAACAGCTCGAGCAGTTTGTGGTGAGTCTCCGGGACGAGGCGGAGGAGGGTGAAAAGTCGGGCCACAAGGAGCTCTCTTTGGGTTCTTTTACCGACAAGTACCAGCGAGCCAACGTCCACCGGGCCGTGCGACACCGCTTCCCCTTCCTCATGACCGTCACCATCCAGCCCGAGATCAGGGTGAGGGAGGACCCGGACTACAGGGAGCTCTCCCAGTTGGTCACCGAGGAGGAGGCGGAGGACTTCTTCAGGTTCATCGACGCCAAAGTCCAAGACTCGTCCTACACGTTCCACCCCGAGGACAGCAAGGAGCACCGCACGGCCGTGCACCATTTCCTCAACCGCCGGTTCGGGAAACTGGTCGAGACCAAGAGCTTCACCGAACAGGAGAGGACGGCCATCTCGGTGCGACTGAGGGAGAGGGGCAGACCCAAGAAAAGGAGCGCCGAGGAGCGCAGGGAGGAGGACGTCTACACAGGTGGACCAACAGGAAAAAATATAGCACATATTTGTTGTTTTGTCACTCTTTTTTTTTTTTTTGTTTTGTTTCTTGCAGCTTTCACGCTGTGTAAGGAGAACTTGGAGACTCTGGAGGCCATCAGCTACATGGCAGCGACGCTCGGAGTCTTGCCGTCGGACTTCACCTATGCCGGGATCAAGGACAAGCGGGCGGTCACCTACCAGTCCATGGTGGTCAAGAAGGTCTCGCCACAACGGTAAAAACTTTCGTACACGTGCGCTTCAGGGTCCCGATTGTGCTAGTCTATCCCAACTGGTTTCAGTACACCCCGGAACTGAAACGGTCCCAATCGTGTTTTCTCTCTAGTTTGATGGAGAAAAGGGCAGCGTTTGAGAAGCGAGGGATGCGCCTCTCCCACATCCGCCCCGCGGCCGAGCCGCTGAAGCTGGGCCGCCTACAAGGAAACCACTTCGACCTGGTGGTCCGCAACCTGAGGTCGCACGGCGCCGGCGACGTGCGCTCGGGCGCTGAGACGAAACATCGACTCGCCGGATTAGTGGAGGAAGCGCTGGAGAACGTCAAGGTATGAGCATTTTTGACCGGAACCTTCCACTTATGTCCCGTAATTCCCGGTCGACAGAGCGCACCTGGTTACAAGCGCCACCCAGTACATTTGTAAAGGAAATACCATTTGGTACATACATACGCCGCAGCTGTGTAAAAGTCGCAGGCATTGAAACCCACATTGAAACACGAGATATTTACAAAGAAAGACGGTACACAGAAAGAGTTTAACGCTGCGCTAGCGCTGTGCTCAAGCGAGCGCTAACGCTAGCGCCGCACTAAAGCTAGCGCAGTGTGCAAACATCTAGGGATAACACTCCGTGATCTCTGTGAGGCAGATGGTTGCATGACATGAGGAGTCCAGGTCGAAGTTTAAGGTAAGCGTGAGCGATTCTGTCTTGGCGTCCTCCGCCGAGACCTTCGAGTGTCCGTCGCTCTTCCTGCTGCTGTTTCCCGTTGCCTCTCCTCCTCCTTCCTCATTGGTCAGGAGCTGGTCGCTAAGGTTGCACAGGTTGGCCAGTAGCAGCCCGGCAGGTTCAGCTTGAGGCCGCCCACTCGGAAGCGGCGGTCGCCCAGACCGTCTCTGGCCAGTCTCTCGCGGTACCACGTGACCGTGGCGTTCTCGGGGTACTTGACCGTGTTTCCCCGGCATCGGCAGCAACACCTGAAGACAGGAGTCGGATTCAAACCTACAAAAATGGGGTCTCGACAACATGCCTGAGTCAGAGCGTAGACTCCCTGTCGTTCCTGTTCTGTCACCACGTGGATCTGAGAAAAAGCTGGAGGTTAATTCACATTCAAGTACAAATGTACTGATTATGATTGAAAACAAAAATATGAGCATGCCAAAACAGTATTTAGCATGCAGAGAACATGACCGGAAAGCCCCAGTTGAACCCACAAGCCAGAATTTGATGAAATAAGTTCATAAATAACCAGGCCTCCAGTGTAGCTAATGCGCATACTCATTACAGTATCTAAGACGTCTCAAGTAAAGAGCAACGTTCAACTTGATTTTCTACAACCTGTATTTCAAAAGAGCCCCGCAAAAATTTATAGAGTAGTGCTTGTGGGTTGTGACCACACATATTCCACCCGTCTCATTCTTACCTTTTCCGCTCGTTGCGGCCGTTAGGGGAAAAAAAAAAAAAAAAAAAAAAACAATTTAACCGCATCACCGCATAAACCGCAGGGTTGAAAGCGTGCGGCAAAAAGTTGCGGCTTGTAGGCTGGAAATTACGATACTTTTTTTTTTACCGTGGTTGTTGTTTTTTGTGCGCAAAGGTGCGAGGTTTTGTCAACTACTACGGGCCGCAGCGCTTCGGAATTGGCCAGAGTGTTCAGTCTGACCAAGTTGGGCTGGCTTTACTCAAAGAAGACATGGTGAGTGTTTTTATTTTTAAAATTTGTGCGCGAAGCTGCTTTAAAGTACCCGCAAATGCAAAAATATAAAATAAAAAACGATCAGCTCTTTTTCTTTTGCGTTCAGGTGAACGCCGTCCGTTTGTTCTTCAGTCCCGAGGACGGCGATGATCCTCCGAGCCAGGCCAAGCGACACTTCCTTCAGACGGGTGATTGGACACTTCACTTGGAAAGGGGTCTCAATAAGTGAGCTAAAAAGTGCAACTTATCCCTCCAGATAACGCGAAGGAGTCCTTGGCGTTAATGCCCGCGTCCAAAGCCAGGGAACGGCTCATGCTGCGCGCCCTGAACCGTTACGGCACCGGCCCGGACGGCTGCGCCAAGGCCTGGCTCAGCCTTCCGCACGGCATGAGAGTCTTCTACCCACACGCCTACTGCAGCAGGTCGTCCGCGACGCGGGCCCGGCTGGGATCCTCTTGACCCGCGGAGCGCTCTGTTAATACGTCTTCTTATTTGATTTTATTGCAAATATGCAGAATTTGGAACGAGGCGGTCGCACACAGATTGGTCACCCTGGGTCACGACGTACGAAAGGGAGACCTCGTGTGGATGCAGGAAGCGGAAAAAATGGATGGCTGTGGAGAATCCAGACCAGCTCAGGTCAAAAAAAAAAAAAAACTAAATCACTAAGACGTGGCAGTAACACAGCAGCAACATGCTAGCGCGATGCTAATGCTAGCGCGACGCTAACACTAGCTAGTGCAGTGCTAACGGGGCTGGTTAAAAAAAAAATCACTGAGACACAGCAGCAACACGCGAGCACAGCGTTATTGCTAGCGCAGCGCTAACAGGGTCGGTTAAAAAAAATCAATCATTGAGACGTGGCAGTAACACAGCAGCAACATGCTCGCGCAATGCTAACGGTAGCGTAACGCTATCGTGACGCTAACGCCGGTGTGACAATATCGCGACGGTAGCCCTAGCTAACGCTAATGTAATGCTAACAGTTAAAAAAAAAAAAACATACCGGTGGAGGTATTTTATTCATCCACTTCATGTCACTATCCACAAGCACTACTCTATAAATCTTTGCGGGGCCATTTTGAAATACAGGTTGTAAAAAATCAAGTTAAACATTGCTCTTTACTTGAGACGTCTTCCATATTGTAACGAGTATGTGCGTTAACCACACTGCAGGCCGGTGTCATTTATGAATTTGAATTTATTTAATCAGATTCTGGTTTGTGGGTTCAACTGGGGCTTTCCACTCATGTTCGTTGCATCATAAATACGGTTTTGGCGTGCTCATATTTTTGTTTTCAATCGAAATAAGTACATTTTGTGTTTGAATGTGATTCTTCTGCTTTTTCCTCAGATCCACGTGGTGACGGAACAAGAAGAACGACAGGGAGTCTACGCTCTGACCCAGGCACGTCGTCGAGACATTTTCGTAGGTTTGAACCCGAATTCGTTTGAATCCGAATTTGAAGCCGACTCTTGTCTTCAGGTGTTGCTGCCGATGCCGGGAAACACGGTCAAGTACCCCGAGAACGCCACGGGCACGTGGTACCGCGAGAGACTGGCCAGAGACGGTCTGGGCGACTGCCGCTTCCGAGTGGGCGGCCTCAAGCTGAACCTGCCGGGCTGCTACCGCCCGTTACTGGCCAACCTGTGCAACCTTAGCTACCAGCTCCTGACCAATGAGGAAGGAGGAGGAGAGGCAACGGGAAACTGCAGCAGGAAGAGCGACGGACACTCGAAGGTCTCGGCGGAGCACGCCAAGCAGGAATCGCTCACGCTGACCTTAAACTTCGACCTGGACTCCTCGTGTTATGCCACCATCTGCCTCAGAGAGATCATGAAGTGTGATCCCTAAATGTTTGTACACGACCCCAACCCCTCTCCCCAAATGGCATCGTTTGTACTCGTCAGTCAGTATTTTGGTTAGTAGTGTGCTTAGCTCGTGTTTGTACTTTGTGGCATAAATGATCAAATATAGACTTGAAAAAGATGCCTTTTCATTCAGAGGCAAGTGCGGATTTAATCGCAACGGGGGCCAGAGGTTGAAGACTTTCCTTGGGTTACAGTAACTCGGGTCTTAATTAATTTACAAACTTCCATCCATCAATTTTCTTCCGCTTCTCGGGTCAGGTCGCGGGGGAAGTAGCTTCAGCAGTGATACCCAGACTTCCCTTTCCCCAGCCACTTCCTTCCAGCTTTTCCGGAGGGATCCCGAGGCGTTCCCAAGCCAGTCGGGAGACTTAGTCTCCCCAGCGTGTCCTGGGTCGTCCTCGGGGTCTCTTTCTGGTGGGACATGCCCAGAACACCTCACCAGCGAGGCATCCGGATCAGATGTCCCGCCTACCTCATCTGGCTCCTCTCAAAGCGGAGTAGCAGCAGCTCGACACTGAGCCCCTCCCTGATGACCGAGCTTCTCTCCCGATGTCTAAGGGAGATCCTGGACACCCTGCGGCGGAAACTCATTTCGGCCGCTTGTATCCGGGATCTTGTTCTTTCGGTGTCGACCAACAGCCCGTGCCCATAAGTGAGGGTAGGAACGTAGAACAACTAGTAAATTGAGAGCTCCACCTTTCGACTTAGCGCCTTCTTTACCACAACGGACCGATACAAAGTCCGCTGCACCGATTCGTCCGTCGATCTCCCGCTCCATTCTTCCCTCACTCGTGAACAAGACGCCGAGATACTGGAACTCCTCAACCTGGGGCGGGATCTCATCCCCGAAACAAACAAACTCAAACTCAAAAATGCAAAATGCATGACTTGGTCTCGTGGAGACTTGATTCACAACGACGGCAGCGTGATAAAATTATTGGCAGGGTTGAGGAAGAGGATAGCACAGTTTTTTTTAAATAATATAAAAAAAAAACTTTTCATGGTGACCAATAAGCGTAGCCGACCTTAGCTAAAGGCGGACGCTATTATCCGTAGCGCTGCTGTCAGTGTCAGTCGAAAGAGTGCCGTGGAGACTGACACCAGCGATACTTTTCATCATGAATACGAGTATTAAATTAATCACAATCGATATTCTATTGAGATTAATTCCAGTACAAATATTGGGATGATTTTCTTGTCGAATAATAATGCTCATGAATGATTTTCATGCCATAATCTAGCTCAGGAAATAGAATTCTCTCATATTCACGGTTATTAGTTGATATTTGGTGATAAATATTCAAGCGGACATTGGGAATGTGTAAATGTTACTGTGTGGTGTTTACATAATTCACCCGCGGGACCTCGAGTTGGGGTGCGGGGTTCCGCACGGATTGTTTTTGTTGTTGCGCTTCCGGAGGAAAAGGTTAACAGAGTTCCCGCCGTTATGCGAGTTTTTTTGGTGATGTCGAACAATAAAGCAAGTTCTGTTTCTGTGTCCGACACTCCGCCTCCGACTCCTTTTCTCCGGCGCTACAACTGGCTTCTTGTTACAGGTTTCTGTAATAATGAGTTGGTTTTTTTTTTGATTGAAATCCGAGGACAAGGAATACAGTGAGCGGCTACTATAGAGGACAACATAGATAACACAGACAAGGGAACCATCCCATAACACCGGGGAGAGGTGAGACCCCTACCGGGTATAGTAACAAACAACCAATAATCGACATCCCCGAACATACACAAAAAGCACTTGGTAAGTAGAGCACTATAAAACATTATTTTTATAACTAACACTTTTGCAATAGCTCTCATAGTACCTCTGACTGAAAATAAACCCTCATACATAAAGACAAACATATCTTCAGGATAATGCGGTCAGGATGAATTTGAAGAAAATGAACATAGATGGTGTGACCAATCAATTACCACTACTTCATCGAACAAATACTAATTTTAATCATTCATAAACACAATACAGTGAGATTTTTTTTTCTTTCTGTAACGAGTGTTGATTAAACTCCGAGGACATTGAGCAATGTGAGCGGCCACTGTAGACCGCCGCAGGTAACATAATAGAACAACATAGATAACACAGAGAAGTGATGAGGGACTCACCAACTGACCCAGACCGGATAGCGCATACACATCGAGCGGTATGTTGATTGGGTGAAGCCAGTTGGCCGCCATCTTGGTACTCCTAAAAACGAATGAAGGACAAAGTTTACAGGTTGAATTATGGTGGGGTTATTTTTTCTCTCAAAGTTTGCCATGTAGAATTAAATCTGGTCATGTGAGCTTGACATTTTTTTCCAATTCTGGTAACATGAAGGATTTTTAATTCCACTTGATAAGCCAAAAAAGGAGGGCAGCTGGTAACGCGTTGGCCTCACAGTTCTGAAGTCCCGGGTTCAATCCCGGTCTCGCATGTGTGGAGTTTTCGTATTCTCCCCGTGCCTGCGTGGGATTCCTCCGGGCACTCCGGTTTCCTCCCACATTCCAAAAACATGCAACATCGATTGGACACTCAAAATTGCCCCTAGGTATGATTGTGAGTGCGGTTGTTGTCTGTCTGCCCTGTGATTGGCTGGCAACCAGTTCAAGGTGTACCCCGCCTCCCGCCCGTTGACAGCTGCGATAGGCTCCAGCACGCCCCGCGACCCTTGTGAGGATAAGCGGTGAAGAAAATGGATGGATGGAAGCCAAAAAAGGCTAAGTGCAAAGGAAAGACATATAACACCGTGAATGCCAAGAAATCTTGCATATTACCTTGGGCCCGATTTTGGTGACATGTTAACTTTTCCTAGAATACGCTGTGAAGCAACATCATCATAACGTAGCAAAAAATTAAGCATTTTTTTGTCATAAAAACATTAAATTTTATGTCAATCAGTTCAATTTTTTTTTAAAATAAGGACTCGCAGTTGGAAAAAACATGCTAAACGCATCGTTCATGTGTTGTCTCTGCGACGTCCTATTTCAGACAGAAAATTTAAACTTATATCCTTACATTTGAAAATAAAATTCAATTTGCAGAAAAAATTAAATGAAAAATTTCACAGAAAATGCGTTTTCTTGTTTATCCACTGATGAAGTTTGGGAAAATATTGACATCACTTTTTTCGCGAGAAAACTGTCGGCCTGTAAAGGTGAAGCAGAGCCTGAACAGTGAACAATAACAAATGTCAACAAAACTTTGTTCAAGTGAATTAAGATCATCAGAACATTAAAAATAAACATTTACAAACACACTTTAACAGTGTCCATGTAACTTATTTTCCAACTTACCTGTGGAATATTTTCTCACAGCCACGAAATCGCTGTCGCCGCACAGGTCGGCGTGGTTGTTTTGGGAGTATCAAGATGGCGACTTCAGTTTTGGTGGCGTGGATCCGGATAGTTAGAGGTGAGACCCCTACTGGGCATAGTGACAAACAACCAATAATATACAGAAAGTATGTATCAAATATTTGGAACTGATTTCAAAAGACCGTGAGAGGAAAATGAAACATACTAGCTTGAGTTAGCAGTGTTACTAGTGCAGCAACTAGCATGCTAGTCGTGGAAAACAACAACAGTTCCTGTTCCTGACTACTGTCAGTAGATCCTACAATCGTTTTACAAGAATACTCTCGCTACAATATCCATACAAATCTTTGAAATCTGAAATATGGCTGCAATGATTTGGATGTACACTAGGGGGCGTCTTGTCCCTAAAGGTGACTCCACCCTTGAAGACATTTAAAGCGGCGGTACGAGTTCTAATGATGCCCCATGCTGAGATCGCACCCGGGGAGGCCGCACTCGATCAAAAACTCACCCTCTCCTGTGACTAATTTGTGGAATTTTGATGAGTGTGTGAAGTGATTAAAAATGAAAAAAATCCCCCTCATTCAAGTCTATATTTAATTTCTGCTAGCGGAAGGCCTTGATGGATGTTTTGGGGTTCGAACACGCGCGAGATTAAAAAAAAAAAAATTCATTTCCAGCCCGATTGATACTAAAATACCACAAGAAAGAGGACAGAAGAACTCAAAGACTTTTCACACTTCCCGACCTGGATGCTGCGGTCTAAATTAAGCTCTTAAAAAAAAAAATAATAATAATAAAATCTTTGCTCGAGGAGTCAAACGAGGATCTTGGCAGGTGAAATGTGTATTTTTTTTTTTTTTAATGTTCAGACAAGTGCTGGCTCAATAGTTTGCCTCCCCCCCCCCCCAGGTGGCGTGAAGGCAGGAAATAATCGTGAATCTCGAGCCTCTCGACAATCTCATTACACCCTTTTCGGCGAACATCGCTTCCAGATGTCTGGACTTTTCCTCAACTTGCAACTGACGTAAAAACTGGAGAACTGCGAGGAGACGACGGGGAACAACATGGCGCTTTTTTGGGTCAAGTTTAGTACCCACAGATCAGAAAAATTCTCTCTGAAATGTGGTCGGCGGCGGGAGGGACTACGGACTAGAGCCCCCCAAAAAGTGGGTGTCCAGGATCAAAGGCGAAGAACAAGAGCCTAGAACTATTCCCAAGGTTGAAGGGGAAATCCAGTGGTTTGCATGAAAAATGTATCCAATACTTCATGTAATATGTCTTCTATTTTGACAACGTGATGTTAAATCCTATCTCTTTTGAAAAGATTTTTATCGACAATTACGGATTTTCAGGGGTGCTGCCATTTTCGCAAGTCACATGACCTACGAGTGCGGATGCAGAGCCGAGTTTCGGCGGCGGAGGCCGTTAGCTGAGCGTTGGAGTCCGGCGGAGGCCGCGAGCTGAAGCTCGGCAACAAAGGTCCCCGGAGCTCCGGGCAGGCGGCCGTGAATGGTTCTTCAGACGGGAATGACGCGGAGTCCGACGAGCGAGCTCGGGCGGCGGGCCGCAAGCCGAGCTCCGGCGGCGGAGGCCGTTAGCCGAGCTTCGGCGTCCGCGAGCCGAAGCTCGGCAACAAAGGTCCCCGGAGCTCCGGGCAGGCGGCCGTGAATGGTTCTTCGGACGGGAATGACGCGGAGTCCGACGAGCGAGCTCGGGCGGCGGGCCGCAAGCCGAGCTCCGGCGGCGGAGGCCGTTAGCCGAGCTTCGGCGTCCGCGAGCCGAAGCTCGGCAACAAAGGTCCCCGGAGCTCCGGGCAGGCAGCCGTGAATGGTTCTTCAGACGGGAATGACGCGGAGTCCGACGAGCGAGCTCGGGCGGCGGGCCGCAAGCCGAGCTCCGGCGGCGGAGGCCGTTAGCCGAGCTTCGGCGTCCGCGAGCCGAAGCTCGGCAACAAAGGTCCCCGGAGCTCCGGGCAGGCAGCCGTGAATGGTTCTTCAGACGGGAATGAAGTGGAGTCTGACGAGCGAGCCGACGAAGCTCGGCTAACGGCCTCCGCCGCCGAAACTCGGCTTGCGGCCCGCCGCCGGAGCTCGCTCGTCAGACATTCCCGTCCGAAAAACCATCCGCAGCTGCCGGCCCGGAACTCCCCGGCCCTTTGTTTACGCACTTACGTCCCGCGCGTAGGCCTCCAAGTGATCAGACTCCGGCGTAATTCCGCCCGACGAACCATCCGAATATTCGACATTATTTACAGCCACAGGTTCAAATCTGTACGGAAGTATTCCTCCGTCTTCCCGATCAACCGATACTGCTATTTCTTCACCAGATGAGGATAAATCTGAGAAATCGGCGCTGGGCGTAAATGGTGTCCCATGTAATCCAGCCTTTGTTGCGGCACGGTACACGTCACATCCGCGCACGTAAATCACGTGACTTGCAAAAATGGCAGCACCCCTGAAAATCCGTAATTGTTGATAATAATCTTCTCAGAACACTATCAAACGAGAGAGGATTTAACATCACATTGTCAAAATAGAGGACATATTACATGAACTATCGGATTCACTGATAAATGCAAAGCACTGGATTTCCCCTTTAAGATATAATCTGGTTCTGCTTTGCCAGTCAGGGAGATCACCCGGACCAGGTTCTCGTTCTTTGGCTTTGATCCCGGACCAGTGGGGCTGTGCTGTAGCACGTTGCCTCTTCCTGGTCCGCATTTCGCAACCTTTTGAAAACGTTTAGAAATCCGAACCACACCAGAAGGCTCGGAAATGACGAGCAAATGGCCTCTTCCGCTTGTTTTACGACCGAATTCAGGAGAAATTGTCTGGCCGAGCCGTTTCCGACTCGAGGCGACCGCGGATAAATATTGACCCACTTCCACGGGTGACGCGTTCAGTTGCTCGCCTTAAAGCAGGAGCAGACGGAAGTTGAGGGTAACGAAAGATATTTACCGTGCTTCGGCGGCGGTTTCGGAGCCCCCCCTGTCAAAGCGTGTCGGCGCGGGGGCCGCACGTGGGCCCCGCCGCCGCAGCCCGGCTATTGACCGAAACCACTATGGCCGCCCGTCACACGGCATTGACGTCGGAATGGAAAGCCGCTTTGACATCGTCCGTCCTTCCTGCCTCACATCCATCAACTATCCTGAAGCTAAATCTGGTTTGGAGTCGGAACTGCGGTCCTCTAATTGCTTTGTTGACGAGAGCTCAGCTGCGCGACGGCCGCGCGCTCACGGACGGATCGGAATGAAAATGGGAAGCAGGCCTCTTTTCGGGAGCAGCTGCGCCGAGGGGTCCGCGGCGACCCCCGGGAGGAGAGCAGAGCTGTCCCCCTCGCGCTGATTGATGGAGCCACTTCCTGCCGTCGCGAGACCTTTCGAAAAGGAGCTCGGAGGGAACTCGCTAACCTTAGCATATGGCCCCGCCGGTACCAAATTAGCTCCGTCTCGACGCGCTCAGACCATTAGATAATACGCGGGAAGCACGCTATCGCGCAATGTACGTCGGCTCGCTGGATTCGATTATGTGCAAGGTGCGGGAGCATTAGCGCTAATGCGCGCCTCTTAGCATTAGCATAATTATTTTGCAGCAACTAGCATTTAAAATCTGTACATAAAAGAAACTGCAAGATGACCGCATTATTTTTACACAGCTTGATTGCGTAACATCGTAGGAAAGTCGACAGGAATCAGACGAAGTGAATTCTGGACGTGCACAAATCTGGTTCATCCTTGGGTGCAATTTCCAGAATGTAATGAAAAAACTTGCTCTTACACAAAGTGTGTTATTGGTGTTGCGTTCCAGAGGTTTCAACTGAAGGTCGCAGTTTTAGCCTTTTTCAAGGAATTGAAGTTGATTCTGCTTCACAGCTAGCTTTCAATGTCCTCGTAAGAAACGTCGCCCGTGCGGGCGTTTGTGTATCTCATCTCGTCGGGATGAGGTCAGGACACTCACGGTTTTCTCCTGGATTAGCTTCTCCGTGCCCAAACTGGTCCCGGGGCAGATAACGCCTTCCCACACTTGGAGTTGGGCAAGACCTCGCACATGCCACCGCCGGCCTCTGTCGGGATTGGGCCACAGATATCGGACAGTGACGTGTCCGTCTACGCCCGTATATGGGTCATTTTCATATCATGTGATCGATAGCGGCAAAAACAGACAGGTAGAGTCAAAATAGCGAGATTTACACCAAATCTATAACTTATCCAAAGCCTTATGAGCATTAGCGCGTCAGGGACACGATGTACTCGTTGGCTAGCCGCTACCGAGCATGCAGTTTTCCTCCTAAAACGCCCCGAGAACCAGATTCACTGATTACGCGCAGATCTGCTCGAAACAATAGACTGGAAAGCAGACGGATGTTAAAATAGCGCCGAAGTTTTTTGGCCCGCGTCGGACTAAGCGGAGTCGAGGGGCTGCTTGGGATGCGCGTCGCTGATATGCGGCTGATTGAGTTGTGCAAGTCCTCAGGCGTGGAATCCATCTGGCTTCGCAAGAGACGTTAAGGGGATGTGTTTGTGGTTGGGGGGGGATCCAGATTTCGGGAGATCTGTGCCAACCCAAAACCGGACGGAAAAAAAAGTGCTGGTTCACGTTGCTGGGTGGCTGGTCATTAGTGTCACAGGCCATCACCTTCTGCTCGGATTAAGTACCCTGAAAGAGGCTGAGCAATGCACCAGACCAAAGTCCGGCTGATGGGATTTTGCGAAAAACCTCTAAATTACCGTGCGATAGCGCCTCAATACCCCCGGGCTTATATTTCTTACATTGTCATTTTGGCCGTGTGAGCGACTCGGCCGGCCGATCCAAACTGGATCGGGTGAACGGTTGCGTCACCAATGGATGTTATTGTTGAGTAATGTGAGGATTCACCGCCGGGACTCGCCGTCTGGATCAAAGCCGGGCCGGCGGCGTAGATCGGAAAGGTCCGCGCTGTACGCTTGTCCTGGACTGAAATACTTTTACTGGTCGTATTCTCATTGGTAATATATCGGAGTGAGAATTGATCTGGTCCAATCTGGCTGTCCGGAAAACAAGAACATTTTCTGTACAGTGAAGAAAAAAAGTATTTGAACGCCCTGCTATATTGCAAGTTCTCCCACTTAGAAATCATGGAGGGGTCTGAAATTGTCCACTGCGAGAGAGATCATCTAAAAACAAAAATTCAGAAATCACAATGTATGATTTTTTTAACGATTTTTTTGTGTGATACAGCTGCAAACAAGTATTTGAACACCTGAGAAAACCAATGTTAATATTTGGTACAGTCGCCTTTGTTTGCAATGACAGAGGTCAAACGTTTCCTGTAGTTGTTCACCAGGTTTGCGCACACTGCAGGAGGGATTTCGGCCCACTGCTCCACACAGATCTTCTCTAGATCAGAAAGGTTTCTGGGCTGTCGCTGAGAACCACGGAGTTTCAGCTCCCTTCTAAGATTTTCTATCGGGTTTAAGTCTGGGGAATGGCTAGACCACACCAGAACCTTGATCTGCTTCTTACGGAGGCCACTCCTTGGTTTTCCTGGCTGTGTGCTTCGGGTCATTGTCATGTTGAAAGATCCAGCCAAGACCCATCTTCAATGCTCTGACCGAGGGCAAGAGGTTGTTCCCCAAAATCTCACAATACCACAACAGCTACCACTCCCATGCTTCACAGTAGGGACGGTGTTCTTGGGATGGAACTCGGCATTCGTCTTCCTCCAAACACGGTTAGTGGAATTATGACCAAACAGTTCCATTTTGGTCTCATTTGACCACAAAACGTTCTCCCGTGACTCCTCTGTATCATCCAAAAGGTCATTGGCAAACTTAAGACGGGTCTTGACATGTGCTGGTTTTCGCAAGGGAACCTTCCGTGCCGTGCATGACTTCAGACCATGACGTCTCAGCGCGTTACTAACGGTCACCTTGGAATCGGTGGTCCCAGCACTTTTCAGGTCGTCGATCAAGTCCTGTCGTGTAGTCCTGAGGTTCTGTCCTTTCTCGGGATCATTGAGACCCTACGAGGTGAAATCTTGCATGGGGCTCCACTCAGACTGAGATTGACCGTCACGTTTAGCTTCGTCCATTTTCTAATGATTGCTCCAACGATGGACCTTTTCGCACCAAGCTGCTTGGGAATTTCTTCGTCGCCCTTTCCAGCCGTGTGGACTTGTACAATTTTCTCTCTGGTGTCTTTGGACAGCTCTTTGGTCTTGGCCACGTTACAAGTTTGAGTCTTACCGATTGTACGGGGTGGACAGGTGTCTTTATGCCGCTAACGACCTCACACAGGGTCACCTGATTCAGGATAATACATGGAGTGGGAATGGACTTTTAAAGGCGGACTAACAGGTTTCTGAGGGTCAGAATTCTAGCTGACAGACAGGTGTTCAAATACATATTTACAGCTGTATCACACAAATAAATCATTGAAAAAAACCATACATTGGGATTTCTGGATTTTTCTTTTTAGATTCTCTCTCTCACAGTGGACAATTTCAGACCCCTCCAAGATTTCTAAGCGGGAGAACTTGCAATATAGCAGGGTGTTCAAATACTTATTTTCTTCACCGTACATCACCCATCAGTTGTAAAAACTTTCTATAAATGGTGAAAGTTCAACTCCGTAGCTCTTCTTCGAGCTGCTTTAACAACAAATCCTGCGTTAAACAGACTTGGGGGTTATAAATAGAATAAAGGTCGACGAACAATCGCGCGCACATCCGTCACAGATGCGTTTTTTGAAACCGTCTATTTAGACTCTTGCGGTTTTCCGAGGGAGGCCAAAACAAAACCTTTATCTTGGAATCCAAGAAGCCTTGGCTCAAAGCGGCCACCTCAGACAAAATGCAGGTTAGAGCAAAGCTTGATATGATCCATCTCCCATCTGAAAAGTGACACCCACTCTCCAAAATACTTAGTGGGCCTGGAGACATGTGAGAGAGTCCCACAGGGCACTCTGCTCTGCCCGTGCACATTCGAAAACCTGTGCCAAAATTCCTCACGGGATCACTGGTTGGTTGTCCCACTTACGTAACACTACGCTCATTCAGTCGGGACGCCGAATGAAATACAGTTTTATTTATTTTTTTAGTCACCTTTGAATTATTGTAGCTAATAATTTAGCTTCAGGGAGTTTTGGTTCAGGGTATGGATTTTTAATATCACCCAATCCCCAGCAGCGCTAGATAAATTACTCTGGAGTCCCTCAATCAAAACACACGGTGGTCCTTCAGGAGTTTTCGGTTCTGGGGTAAAACCCACGTTCTGTACAGGATAGCGGATTTTCGGGAGCTTTGGGAACAAAACCAGAGGTAACAGAAATCCTTGCCTCACGAAATCCTCGCGGTCAGCACATCTCCAAACCGACTGGATGAGTCCACCACGCAGCGGAAGAACGTGTCACAACAAATCAAAAGAGTCCCGTTCTAATAGCAACAATCTGCCCCCCCCCCCCCTCACGTGCTCCCAGCTAGCTAGCGCCGCGCCGTTCATACCCTTGTAATCTTCCGGCGGAAAACTGAAAAAAGGCTGTTTCCTCGCAGAGGTCGGACTTAAAACGCCGGGGTCGGCGTTCGCTACAGGGCCGGCGAGTTCACGGGGAGTTCAGGGGAAGCCACAGACCTCGCCACGATTGAGACTTTGGCGACTTTTGGCGACGTTGGCGCAAGAGCGAGAGGGACTACGTGTGTGAAAAATGGGAGAAGCAAAATTTGCTAATATCTTAATGCTCATAAAATCAGTTTTTGAGGAATGTCCGGATGATTCGTTTCCTTGACAACTGGTTGTGTAAATTAGCATCGAGCTCAAAGTCGCACGGTACAGTTTTTGTATTGAGTCTTCAAGCCGACACCTTGACTTACTGCACCTTCCTTTAATCGGCGGTAGGTTAAGGACGAGGAGAAAACCCTCACTTCCTTTCTTGCCGTCAGATGTTTTATTCATTTCGCAGCTTGAAGCCAGATGGAAGCGCTTCGTTCCGCGGGCGGCCAAACAAGTTCTCGGGGAAAGGACTCTGGCGGGGGGGGGGGGGGGGGGGGGTACCGGACGGTCAACAAGTGCGAGGAGGTCTTTGGTTCATCGAAAATGGGCGACAGATTTCCTTCGGCGGTATAAACTGGCACTGAAGAAGGTGACAAAATGTCCAGACGGGATGGCGACGGAGTGCTAAGGGCAGAGATGCCGGACGAGGGCGGCTTGGGGGGGGGCGATGCGGGAATTGGACGGGGATACGGGAGCCTGGGAGAGATTACCCTCGGGAGGCAATCAATCTTTACGAAAATTCAGACGAGCGACTGCGGGGGGGGGGGGGACTGCGAACACGTGGGGCGGGGGGCAAGAAACCGCATTGAGAGATCAACGTTCTAGCGTCTTCTGTCTTTCGGTTTCAAGCGTCTCCCTCCCTGACTGATTGTTCCATCTCGTCTTTGAAGCCAATTATGGATAATAGTCCGTGCTCAAGGTGTGCGTTTGAACCCCCCTCCTGCGACATGTGGCAGCAATTTCGGCGCTGCGCGCACGTGGAGGCGAGGGCCGGTGTAGAATGTACTGGAAAGTACGGCGGAGGGGTACGCCAGGGGTGCGTTTAGTTGTTGTGGTTGGTTGCATGCAAGCGAAGGCCGCCTCGGGAAAGTCAAGACGGTCCGATGTGCAGATGGCGAGACGACAGGCCTGCTTCGTGTCAGCCGCAATAGAAAGTGGCGTCCCGCCTGTAAACGTCCGCGATCCCTTGACAATTTTCATATTTGCCACCGCATCCGTCCATCCGCGAAGGCTCATTTGTTTGATTGATTTTATATGCGTTGAAGACAGCTGATGGTGTCGGACTTTCAAACAGGATGACGGACTGATATTCGTCTGTCTCAGTGTTCAAAGGTTCAAGGTTCCAATCTTAGCTCGGGGCCTGTTTGCGTGGAGTTGTCTTTCACAAAAAAAGCATCGCCAGCCCTCCGAAATAAAAACTCAAAGTCTTGCCGTTCTCACGTTAAGAACATCCGGGGAAGAAGTGGATGTTTACGTTCGGCACACGGAGCTGGAAAAAAGGTCTGTGAGAGTCGCGGGGCTGGCAGCAGTTCCCAGAACCTTCCATCTGATTCAAGGATCCCGACGGCTTCTTCCCGTCACCCCGTCGTCCCGACCCTGATCCCTAAACCTCAAGACTGCGACCTCTACACCGAGCGCCGCCACGCCTCCCGTCTCTTCCTCCTTCAACCACTCCGGGTTTTAAGACCGCTTGTTGCGAGATCTCCCCCAGGGTGTTCGGTTTTGACTGGCACGCGTGTCGAGCGCCTTACTCGGTGTCGTCCTCTGTGGTTGATACGTGCCAGACCCACGAAAATCTGCGGCACAGAGAGACTATCCATCCATTTTCTGTGCCGCTTATCCTCACAAGGGTCACGGGGAGTGCTGGAGCCTATCCCAGGTATCAACCGGCAGGAGGCGGGGTACACCCTGAACTGGTCGCCGGCCAATCGCAGGGCACATGGAGACAGACAAAGAGTCGCACCAATTAATGTTGCATGTTTTTGGGATGTGGGAAGAAACCGGAGTGCCCGGGGAAAACCCACGCAGACACGGGGAGGACATGCAAACTCCACACAGGCGGGTCCGGGATTGAATCCAGGACCTCAGAACTGAGGCCAACGCTTTCCAGCTGCGTCAGGTCGCGGGGGAAGTAGCTTCAGCAAGGATACCCAGACTTCCCTTTCCCCAGCCACTTCTTCCAGCTCTTCCGGTCTCTCCGGCGTGTCCTGGGGTCGTCCTCGGGGTCTCTTTCCGGATGGGACATACCCGGAACACCTCACCAGGGAGGCGTCCGGATCAGATGCCCCAGCCACCTCATCTGGCTCCTCTCAATGCGGAGGAGCAGCGGCTCGACACTGAGCCCCTCCCTGATGACCGGACTTCTCACCCCATCTCGAAGGGAGAGCCCGGACACCCTGCGGAGGAAACTCATTTCGGCCGCTTGGATCCGGGATCTTGTTCTTTCGGTCACGACCCACAGCTCATGCCCATAAGTGTGGGTAGGAACGTAGACCGACTGGTAAATTGAGAGCTTCGCCTTTCGACTTCGCTCCCTCTGTACCGAGAGAGCCTATAACATTTTTGAACACACGATTCTCGCCTTTGCCATCACTCACGAGGTCACGCATTTTAAAGACATCCGACTTACGGATACTACAGCGGGTGTAGTGATCGCACTTGATAAAACAAGCTCACGCTGTCTTTTACCGTCGGGGCTGGAACGGAGGGACGGATGAACGAGGGCGACGGCCATTGTAATCAACTGCAAGCGGACCAGCTGGTTGGTATTAGCGAGCCCCTCCGAGTCTCATCTTTCAAGTGCGAGCGCTAGTGCCCCTCAGCTAATGTACTAACATATCACATATTATTTCATTTTCGGCTCAACTCAAAAGAGGCCTCCGCTGAGTGTGCCTGGATAAACGATGCCCTGTTTCCACCCCACTTCGAAATGAGTCTGAAAATGTTTTCTTTGCAGGTTCATAAATCTGACAGGCGCTGAGACGTGGTACTATTATCGCCAAACTGCGCGGCGTTCGGGTATGATCGCTGTTATCGTTTCAGTTATTGATGTCTGTTTCAAATGGCATTTTTCTTCCCTTTCCTAAGTCGGTAAATGATAAACGAGTGGAAAAAAAAAACAAAAAAAAAAAACGCAGTAATTGCGAATAGCGCCGGGTAACGTGTACGGAGGCGGGATAACGGCGCCGTTTATCTTTTTTTGGGGGGGGTTTGATTAAAGTTTGAGCCGAGACGCCCACCTAAAATGTCACAACGATCGCAAAGCAAAAAAAAAAAAAAACGCCTCGGCTGGTGTGGAACGTGGAAGCGTTTTTTTCACCCCCGCTCGGGAATCGTCACAAATTGTTGACTCGTGCTTTAAAGTAATGGAATAAATATGCACGTCGTAAGGCCCGATGAGGGGGGCGGGGGGGGGGTGTCATAATATTGCAACCCCAGCTGCGTTTTGTCAACATATCAAGCGCTTTGCTTTCTTTTGTTTCCTTATTCATCTGCATAACATTACTTGACTTTTGCTTTGTACTTTCAACTTTGCGTGGCCCCGATGCAAGTATCTTCATCTTAAATGGGGGGCAATGCAGTTTTTTTTCCACCCCCTCTAGTACTACTAAAAACAACTGTAGCAATATTTTTTCCATTCCACATTAAGTTGCAATGACATGTTCGGTGTCTTTATCATTTATCCATCAAATTATCTGAAAATGACTTATACGTCGTGATTGTCAACATGTGTTGCGCCACCGTTTGTGTCAGCACGCTGTTGCCCGTTGCATGTTAGCGCGAAGCCATTTTGTTTGTTTGTTTAAAAATACACTGGTATACAAATAAAGTAAATACAAGTAAAAATAAATAAATAAATACAAGTAAATACACCCAACTGGGTGTCGTTTAACAGTTTGAAACAAGGGTCTCAAACATGCGCCCCCCGGGCCATTTGCGGCCCGCGAGGTGATATTTTGCAGCCCCCGCCTTCATTTGAAAGCATTGTTATTACATTATCCATCCATACAGTTTCATATGGATGGCACTTTCGCAGTGTTATGTTGTATTTTTCAGACGTTTTACACACAAGTTGTAAACACCAGCATCCTTCATCTTTTGTGTTTAAAAAAATACGTTTGAGAAAATGGGATTGTTTTTAATTTCTAATTTTATTTTGTGCGGCCCAGCCTCAGCCAGACTCCGCCTCCAGCGGCCCCAAGTTCACTTGAGTTTGAGACCCCTGGTTTAGAAGATCCGTTCGCGCTCTTCGCCAAAGCGCTGCTTATTGCGACGTGAGTTGAGTTTACGACTCACATATGAACTTTGCGCTAAAAAAAAAAAAAATGACAGCTCATATCTTGAAAAACTTGATTTTTTTACTTCTTTTTTTTACCTCAAGGCCCCGCTGTAGTCGACCGAAACCCGGGAGAACATGAAAGCGTCACGGGCAAGAATGCAGAACCCAAAAATGAATTACTGCATCCACACGAAACCCCAAATTATCCGCAATATGAATATGAAAACAAAATTTGTTGCGCACCGAATCTGGAATAGGTGCAAGGGAACGCTGTATTCAACAATTCCTGACCTTTACCCCAACAACAACAACAACAACAACAAAAAAGGTACAGTGTGCGCATATGTGTGGGTGGATGTATATTCCGCAGATACGTGTTCCTCAAGGCCCGATAATCCGCTTGTCAAGTGACCGTAAACTCAAGAGTTGTGTGGTCGCCGCCTTGGCTGCTTGCGTCTGCGCGTGTGATGTGTGACATTCCTGCCATACCAGACCATCACGCAGACCAGGAAGGGAGGCAGTCGGAGGGGGGTTTCAACTGGAGGTTGACGGGTTGGCTTTGGATAAGCCAGGGTAAGCCGTTATTACATTGTCATTACATTGTTATTACATTATTATTACATTATCCATCCATCCATTATCTACCTCTTGTCCGGGTCGGTTCGCGGGGGAAGTAGCTTCAGCAGGGATCCCCAGACATCACTTGCTCCAGCCACTTCTTCCATCTCTTTCGGCGGGATCCCGAGGCGTTCCCAAGCCAGCCGAGAGACATAGTCTCTCCAGCGTGTCCTGGGTCGTCCTCGGGGTTTCTTTCCGGTGGGACGTGCCCGGAACACCTCACCAGGGGGGGATCTGAGAGGCATCCGAATCAGATGCCCCAGCCACCTCATCTGGCTCCTCTCAATGCGGAGGAGCAGCGGTTCGACACTGAGCCCCTCCCTGATGACTGAGCTTCTCGCCCTATCTCTATGGGAGAGCCCGGACATCCTGTGGAGGAAACTCCCAACTATTACATATTATTACATTATTATTACAATATTACATATGCAAAAGAAATTTAAACATTTAAAATCAAACCATTTAAATACCATTAAACCACAAACCCTTCAGAATTTTGACACACATTTGTGCAATAATCACGGAAGTTGATTCTCGTGATTTGGTTTTGCGGGCCGCATAAAATGATGTGGAGGGCCAGCTTTGTGCCCTGGGGCCTTGGGTTTCACACCTGTGAGATGCACTGCATGGTACACTTTCTCTTTACGCAAAATAAATAAATAAAATAAACCCAAAAATTATAGCTGCAGAATCAAAATCCTAGCTTGACACGAGCAGGGCTGGAGCACTGCCAGGAGGGCGGGGTTTGGTCACCGCTCTGGGCGGCGCCGCCTCCGGCACTCGTCACAGCTGTTGCGCGTTTGGCATGTTAATTAACCACCTATTTATGTTGGAATATGTTTATGTTGTGCTCCCGTGTGCGGACACTACTTCTGCAACAAAACCCAAAAGAACATTATGCTGTCGTCTCGGAGTCCTGCATTTGGGTCGGCCCCTGCACCGATGGCTCGCGACATAGTTCTTGTTTTCAGAAGTTTTTGGGTGGATTTGGGACCACCCGCATTTAGTCCAGAACAGAACGATCACCTATGAAAGTTGGGACTTATTTTTTTTGGGGGGGGGATAAATTTGCGTAGGGTTGTTTTGTTATATCAGTACCTTTTAAATAAAACCTCTTAAAAAGTCCACTCTATGGCCTTCATCTTTATCGTCTTTTTTTAAAAATTTTTTTTACTGTCCTTCCATCCGTCAATAAAAGTCGCACGGCAGCTCGGATTTTCATTTTGCAGAACTGCGTCCTCTCTTCATCCTGACTCGAGCGGGGCGGCCTCCCGCCAAACGCATCCTCGGAAAAGCCGCCCGAACAACGTGATGTCGTCTTCCCCGCGGGGCGCACGACGGCCGCCGAAAACGCTAAAGAAAGGAGGCCGGACCAGTTCACAAGAGCGCGCGACAACTCCGGGGCGTCGGCGGAAATCCGGCAAAGGCTTAGGAAACTGAATCGGTGTGCCGACAATTAACAAGTTGGGCTGCAGAGAAGGGGAAAAAAATATGGATCACACTCTTGGTGACTGATTGCATTTTTTTTTTTTTGTATTGCTCAACGGTGGGGCGGATCTACCGTGTCGGCAGACTAAAAAGAATATTTCTAAATCTCGAGCGTCCTGGTTTTGACCCTCTGACGCTCCACGGCCATTTTCAGATCTCCCCAGAGCTGTCTGATCGGATTCCAGTCTGGACTCTGGCTGGGCCACTCAAGGACTTTCGCAGAGTTGTCCTTGGAGCCGCCACTTTGATAACTGCGTGCTTGTGATTTAAGATTTCCGGATGCAGGGCGTACAGTACGCCAACCCCCCCCCCCCCCCATCCTCGCTGTATCGCAACTCACTTCTCGCGGATTCAGGGTCAGTGTGGTGCCGTTACTCACCTGCAGATCCTTCATACGGTTGGCTTTATCGGCTATATCATTTTAATGTGGCAGCAGCGACTCACAAAAGGTCAACTGCGCTCGAAATCTCAGCAGAAAAAGAAAACAAATGCAAGTAAAGAGCAATATTTAGCTTGGTTTTCTACTACTATAGCATTGTAGCTAAAAACAACCCAGTAATGAATTCTGGGTCTCCACAACGCTACATTCCCAAGACTGTCAGTACATTTGAAAACTTAAAATATGGTCTACGAAAAGAAAAATAAGTTGCAAGCTTTTGCTCACACGCCGCAAGCTAATTTCCCGTTTTCCATCGTCTCGCATGTGAGATTGAACCATCACCCCCGCCTCCCAGAATCTTTTCATCCTTTCAGTTCATGTGTAAATCAAACGAACCGGCGGCAACGACAGCTGTGGTTGAACGTCACACGAGAACAATGCAAAACTATTCAACCCCTTTCTTTTTTTTCCCGTTTTTTTCCGCTGTGTATTTTGCGGCGCGCATTCCCAGCCTGCTGCATCATGCTCGGCAAACGGGATCGGCGTGCGGCGTTCCAAGTGTCGCTGATCATGTCGCACGGATTAATACGGAGCCACCCGCAGCCTTGTCATCGAATCCCGTCGGCTTAAATGTACTCAAACCCGAAATCTGTTTGTCCTTAGCTAGCGCGAACGCGGCTGGCGTGTCGTCATCAGCTGTAAAACTCTTCAAGGGACGCTCGAGCCTCTTTAATCGGTTCCCCATTTAGCATCTGGATGCGGACTAAAATATTATATCGAGCTTCATCATTGGAGGCCCTTGCTATCCATCTATCTATCTTCTTCCTCGTCGGGTCACGGGGGGAAGTACCTTCAGCCGGCATATCCAGACTTCCCCGTCCCCAGCGACTCCTTCCGGCTCTTCCAGAAGGATCTCGAGGCTGTCACGACCCATCGAGACGGAGGTAGGACCCGAATGCAGGAGTCGGGAGACGCAGAGGTAATTCGGGAAAAACGTTTATTGTTCCAAGGTCGGGGATCGGGCAGGCAGTCAGGTGCAGCAGCGGTAGTCGGGACGTCGGGCGTGGAGAGCGAGTCCTCGGGCAGGCAGGAGTCGGTACAGGGGAGATCGATCAAAGAAGGCAGGAGTGTCAAAGGAGTGAGGATTACGAGAACAGGCGGAGGTCGGTACACACAGGAATACCTTCAGAGATACGGGAGTGCAGGAACGGGGCATGAGTTGTAGGTTTTTTTTTTTTTTTGGGGGGGGGGTGTTTGTAGGCCGGCCACTCCCGGGAAGGTTCAAAACTGTTTCACCCCCATTTGCGGATAATGACTCTTAATCTGTCACCGATGGTGTAGCGGTTACACACGCCTGCCTTTGGCGCGGGCAGTCCGGGATCGATTCCCCGCTCAGTGAAGGTGTCGAAGTCTGATCAGCGCCCAGTTCAGGGTGTAGTCCAGCTTTCCTGTGACCCTTGTGAGGATAAGCATCTTGGATAATAGATGGAAAGACTCTTAATCTGGTTCACGATAGTCCAATGGATTTGCAACCCTTTCTAGACTGCTTTTCTTCTCATGGGTTCTGGTATTTTCGGTGGATTTTCTCGCAGTTCTTTGTGCTCTTTTGGCCGCCTTCATATTCTGAGGCAGGTTCTGTTGAAGCGACGTCTAGCTTGAACGGGTCTGGAGGTAATCGGGCTGGGCTTATTGCGCGATTAGCAATTAGCGAGCACACTGCCGAGCCGTTTGTGCCGCGTCCGGCCGTTGCGTTTTTGGATGGGTTTGTGACTCCGTCCCGAGGCAATCGAGGCAGCCATTGTCAGCGTCGGGATCCTAGCGAGAACCTGCATGAGATTAAAACCCGAGACCGCGGCGGAGGACCCCCCGACTCCGAAAGGGTGCGTGCGGATTTCTTATTCGCCGACTTTTTTCCCACCGAGTGGCCCTCCCTCCTCTTGCCTCTTGATGTTGCTTGTCCGCCGTCGGAATTTACAATCCGATGGGCCTGCCCGCTAATAAAACACATGTGGGCTTGTAGCGGAATGGCGAGGAGGGATGGGAGGTTTTTTTTTTAAAAGGGTGGGGGGTTGGCGGGGTAGTGGGGGGGGGGGCACGGGAGACGAAGAACTGCTTCTCTGTATGCGAGCACTTAGCGGACAAACACACACAAACACGTCCGTTCCTGTGTACATATTCGCTTACGTATACAGAACGTGTACATGTGGAGCAGCTAAGTACTCGTTCCTCCTGCTGCTGCTTGTTATTGTACCCCGCAAGTATATAATATACATTCGATTAAAGTTGTGTATGCTGTTGTAGTTCACCAATTTCTCCACTAGGTGGAACGTTGACACGCAAGTCCAGTGTTCAAAGTTTTGGGTCCAGGGACCTTTTACAAGGGATGATTTTTTTTTTTTCGAGGAACCCCCCCCCCCACTCCTATAATCATAACATCCAAGAAACATTATGGTCATATAGTTCTATATGCCGTAGGAATTAAAATGGCGCCTATAGTCGAGAAAACATTCCGGCCTACAACCCACGACTTTTTCCGCACGCTTTCAACCCTGAGGTTTTTGCGGTGAGGCGGCACTGGCGTTAGCGCGGGGCTAGCGTTAGGACACCTGGTTATGAGCCTCGGTAGACAGAAAGAGTTTAACGCTAGCCCGGCGCTATCGCTTGCGCCGGGCTAGCGTTAGCATGGCAGTAGTGTTAGCTTGGGGCTAGTATTAGCGCAGCGCTAGCATTAAACTCTTTCTGTGTACCGAGGCTTATAACCATGCGTACTAATGCTAGTGCTGAGCTAACGCTAGCTCCGTGCTAATGCTAGCGCCGCGCTGGTGTTAAAGCCTTTCTGTGTACCGAGGCTTATAACCATGCGTGCTAATGCTAGTGCTGAGCTAACGCTAGCTCCGTGCTAATGCTAGCCCCGTGTGGTGTTAAAGCCTTTCTGTGTACCGAGGCTTATAACCATGCGTGCTAATGCTAGTGCTGAGCTCACGCTAGCTCCGTGCTAATGCTAGCCCCGTGTGGTGTTAAAGCCTTTCTGTGTACCGAGGCTTATAGCCAGGTGCGCTCTGTAGGCTGGGAATTACGGTATAGTTGTAGTAATTTTATGCTCAATTTTTTGTTGAGAAAACAAAACTTTTAGCAATTTGTTTTCCAAAATCACAGTGTTATAATATTAAAAGTATACCATCAATGAAGTACAAGATTTAAATAAGTAATATATTCACAATCAAATGTAGTTTGTCAGACTAAAAAGTCAGAATCCACGTTATTAGAGGACTCCCCCCGGCCCAATATTGTAATATTTTGATATTAAACTCAAAATTTAATCAGGAAATATATATTAAAATAATTTCATTAAAAATTATTAAAAAAAATATAACTTTTTTCAAGTAACACCTTTTATTTTCCCCAAAAAAAATATTACTATATTCTCATAAAAATAAATTTTTCTTGGAAAAAAATCATGACTATTTCTGTAATACCCCCCAATATATGCATCCATCTATTTTCCTAGCCGCTTATCCTCACAAATTATATATATATATATAGGATGCAGGAAGATAATAATGTAGCGGTCACAGGGTGTGGGTGTGGGGGCAGGAGATAAAGGTGTTCCTATGCGTAGTCTATGGGGGTCAAACTCAAGGCCCGGGGGCCAGATCCGGCCCGCCACAGGATTTTATGTGGCCCGCAAAGCCAAATCTAGAGTGTCACGATTCTAGTAAAAATCTGGACCAGAATTTCAAGTTGTCATATATCATAAATGATAAAAGTTGAGATATTACAAGCATGTTTGCGTTACCAAACGTGAATAGTTGAAAAACACATTAAACCTTGATTTCTGATTCCAAAAGTAGATCATAAATTGATTACGTAAATAAGATGAGATGATACATGATTTTTGTTCCTCAGTCATAACAACCCTCTGAGGGAAACCGGAACAACAACGTGGCCCGTGAGAAAAATGAATTTGACACCCCCGGTGTAGTCTATAACATGCATCCAGCCTCATTTAATGGGGTTGCGGGTGGGGGGGGGGGGTGATTACAGTAATCAGCTTCACAATAAGTCAGACATCTTTGTTTCATGACTATGACAAGGATGAATTTCTACTCAACGTGACAGCTTTATGGTTTCCATTTTTTTCAATGTACATCACAACCCCCGCCCCCCCCCCCCCATGAATTTACTCTATTGTCCCGAGCAAAACTCATGAGGCTCGCAGAAATGCGTCCCTCCGCCCGTAAAACGGAAACAGCCACGAACTCACCCGTCCAGTCCATATATGGACCGCTTCCTGTCCACTTCACACAATGATGACTTGATCACGATAGTCAGCGACCGACGCCGCGGGCCTCGTCGTCCTGTGCCGCTGTGTCAATAATACGCAGCCCACATACATAATTGATCCGTCTCCATGGCGACGCCGAGGAGGCGACGGCCCCGATGAGCTCCGGCGTTGGTGAGATAAAACGACGGCGGCGGGGTGGGCGTCAACCTTGGCCTCGCTTTCATGAAAAATGACACTTAGATAAAACCAGTTTAGAGAATTTAGTGCTATAAAAGTGTTATAACACAAACACAAAGTACTGTATATGAATTACTCTGAAAAAAATGCATTTGTTGCAATAGCATGCACAGCATGTGGAAAAAACAAAATATCATAACATCTCGACCTAACGGCAAATATTCACTATTCAGAGAACATTACATATAAAAATTCAAAATTACCAGGCTTTTCCAAATCACTGACAAAAGTAATGGATTACTCCCGAGGGTGGCATTATGAGGTCATATTTGATCAAATATGTCACGTTTGGGACTACAGCAGAATGGCGCGTGACCAGGGAGAGCCAATCACAGGAGTCGGCTTTAGAAGGACGAATTTATACAGAAAAAAATTAATCAATCCAAACTTTGGCATATAAAATTGTAAATATGGAAATATTCCAAAACAACTGCAATATGAATTATACATTTTTACATGACATACATTTTGTAATTATGGAATTAATTACTCCCTAACACTTCATACAAATTATGGTCTCACCTTTCCTATTGTAAAGGTCTTCATTGAGTTTTCACCCAGATTTTGGATCTGATCTTGTCAGTCATTGTTGTACGTAGTTTTCGAGGACCGGGGTTCAAATCCCGGCCCCGCCCGCATGGAGTTTGGACGTTCTCCCCGTCCGTGCCTGCGTGGGTTTTCTCTGGGTGCTCCGGTTTCCTCCCACATCCCCAAAACCTGGAGCTGGGATTGGCTCCAGCACTCCCGCGAGGCTCGTGAGGATAAGCAGCTCAGAAAATGGACGGATGGAGTCGCTCTCTTCAATCACTCGCGCAACACTGAAGTCACGAGCCAGGAAGGAGACGAGGAATAGCTGCCCGAACATTGCCTGCACAAAAATACAAACAACATGAGACTTTTGTTTAAAAAAAAAAAAAAGGGGGGGGGGGGGGGTTGGGGGGCATCAACGAAATCATTTCATCATGGCCGACGAAAACAACACCGGCGTGCGTTCGGCCGCTGGGCCGGGAGCCGCTGCCGCGGTGCCTTGGCCCGCAATCAGGTTCCATTGCGAGTCAATGGGCTGTGAATAACGGGCATGGGGCGTCGCGCAGAACGATCTGGCGGTAAACAAAAGACGGGAGGGCGCGAGGGACAAACGGAGGCGTCACACACTGGAAGTTTGCGCGACACAGAGCAAAAATGATCGAACTAGCTCCGCCACTGCATCGGTTTTTCGCAATATTTACTTTCATTCAGGTCCTGAAACTGTCCAAGTCATGATACTGTATGTGTTCATGTCCCCACACCCCCACCCGACTTATGCCTGAGCCAACAGTTTTCGTGCCAGTGATTCGATGAATAGTGTCTTTATTCAATTCCGACGGCTGCAACTTGAAAAACATGTCCGCCCCGGTGGTCTCGTTTTTTAGGTCAGGCCAATGCGAAAAGGGAACGACCAGATTATTTATGCATCGGAAAAGGAGTGTCTGTCTGTTTTGTCTCAAAAATATGCAAAAAATTGCAAATCCAAAGATGCAAAACCAAATAATTGACATCTATCTGGCTGGAAAGTCACACAGAGCCATTTCCAAAGCTTTAGGACTCCAGCGAAGCACTGTAAGAGCCATTATCCACGAATGGAGAAACCCGGGAACAGTGGTGAACCTTCCCAGGACTGTCACGGACGACAAGAAAGACCACAGGAGCACAGTGACCTCTTATCCAGGAGGTCACCAAGGACACCAGCACGACGTCTAAAGAACTTTTCCCTCGGTTAAGGTCAGTGATCCTGATTCAGCAATAAGGAACTGGGCAAATATTTAATCCACGGCAGAGTTTGAAACCGCCGACCAGTGCTGTCCCAAAATAACAAAGGCTTAAAAATCAAAACCCGAAACCGCAGCGGAGCAACTTGAAAAACACATCCGCCATAGTGGTCTTGTTTTTAAGGTCAGGCTGACGTGCAAAGGGAACGACCAAATTATTTATCAGAAAAGGAGCGTCCCTCTGTTTTGTTTCAAAAGTATGCAAAAAAATTGCCATAATCCAAAAATGCGAAACCAAATAATTGACATCTATCCGGCTGGAAAGTGATACAAAGCTTTAGGACTTCAGCGAACCACTGTAAGAGCCATTATCCAAAAATGGAGAAACCCGGGAACAGTGGTGAACCTTCCCAGGACTTTCCGAACAACAACCACTGCTGCCCCACAATAACCCGAGACCGCAGCAGAGCAACTTGAAAAACACATCCGCCACAGTGGTCTCGTTTTTAAAGTCAGGGCGACGTGAAAAAGCGAACGACCAAATTATTTATGCGTCGGAAAAGGAGCTACGCTTTTTATGAAGTTAAAAAATGAAATGTGTGTGGGGGGGGGGGGTGGGGGGGGGGCATTGACAACATTAGTAGTCCCCTAATGTGATTAGCAAATGGCTGCTCGACGCCGCGACGGGACTTGAAAAGCCGCAGATGCACGCCGGAGACGCTTCGGAGCTGCAGACGGGGACGTAATCGCACATGATGTATGGCCGCCCATTGATTGCCACGTTCCCATCCATCAAACTAACGAGCTGGCTATTTGTTTGCGTTTGAAATGGCGCCTGTAATTGAATTTGCACACAAGCGTCCCTCTGTTTTGTTTCAAGGTCGTCCCAAACTATACAAACTGGTCTTGGTTTTTTCTTTCCGCGACCGACAGTTCGTCGCACAATTGCGTCATTAATGCATGTGAAGCAATGAAGAAATGTCCACGACTTCGCTCTTTCTTTCGGGTACATGACCTATAAAACCCGGTCTTGCTTACCGGTACCTTTGTGCCTGCCCAGGTCAAGGACCTGGTCCTTGACCTGGGCAGGCACAAAGGTACCGGTAAGCAGGAACCCCAATTCCAAAACACCGTCCCTTCAGGGGTACGGCGTATCATCCCCGTGGTGGTAATCCTTGGGTTCTACAGTTTGGAGAACCTCTGGGAAAACAGCCGGGTAGGAGTCCAACAATTAGGTGTCAAATTAAAGTCCCGTGGGCCAGATCCGGGCCGCCGCGTGATTTTATGCGCCCCGCGAAGGGAAATGTGTCAACTTTCATGATTCCTGTGAATATCCATCCGTCCATTTTCTTGGCCGCTTATCCTCACAAGGGTCACAGCGAGTGCTGGAGCCTATCCCAGCCGTGAACAGGCAGGAGGTGGGGTACACCCTGAACTGGTTGCCGGCCGATGGCAGGGCACATGGAGACAAACAGCCGCACTCACAATCACACCTAGGGGCAGTTTTAGAGTCTCCAATTAACGTTGCAGGTTTTTGGGATGTGGGGGAAAACTGGACTACCCGGAGAAAAACCACAAAGGCACGGGGAGAACATGCAAACACCCCACAGGCGAGGGCGGGATTTGAGCCTCAATCCTCAGAACTGTGAGGCCAATGCTCTAACCAATCACCTACTCCTCCATCCATCCATCCATTTTCTTGGCCGCTTATCCTCACAAGGGTCACAGGGAGGGCCGGAGGCTATCCCAGCCGTGAACAGGAAGGAGGTGGGGTACACCCTGAACTGGTTGCCGGCCAATCGCAGGGCAAATAGAGACAAACGGCCGCACTCACAATCACACCTCGGGGCAATGTAGTGTATCCAATTAATGTTGCATGTTTTGGGGATGTGGGAGGAAACTGGACAACCCGGAGAAAAACCATGCAGGAACTACAATGAGGGTCAGGACAAAAAGGAGTTGGACACCTCTGCCCTAAGGGGTTGTTTCGACTGAACCTTAAGGGACTGAAATGGACGCGTACAGTAGCCCTGACAGTGTACCAAGTCTCCAAGACTCCAAGATTGACTCTGAATCCTGTTCTCTGAAGTCTCGCCAAGTCTAGAGGGCGACAGTCATTTACAACAAAAGTGATACAGAGCCATTTCCAAAGCTTTAGGACTTCAGCGAACCACCGTAAGAGCCATTATCCATCAATGGAGAAGCCCGGGGACAGTGGTGAACCTTCCCAGGACTGTCGTGACCAACGAGAATGACCACAAGAGCACAGTGACCACTTATCCAGGATCTGGATGACGTGCCGTGATTGCGGGAACCATGAATTCCGCGATTTACCAGAAAATCCTGAAGGAGATTGAACTCAAGCTGAAGCGGACTTGAGTTCTGCTGCAGGACAATGATCCAGACCTCAAAACCGAAAAAACGTTTCTCATCTATTAGCAAAAACCAAGTAGATGCATCAAGCTGCCTCGCATCCAATTAGGAATGATGGAATATCCCCCTCGGATCTGTGGGTTCTTTCCTGGCCCACATCAGGTTTTTGCGTAATCTGGCTAAGAACTAAATAACTGGCGACAGAAACCCCCACCCCACAACAACCTCCCTTGCCAAGGTAACAATACAACTGATTTTCACATAAATAAGTGGCCACAATCGTGGAGACTTCAGACCTCAGAATTATCGGACCCAAGGGGGACGCAAAATGACGGGTTTTTAGGTTGCCGTTCAAATCCCGCGTTAGCTTTAAAATGTCCTCGGGATCTGGAAAACATTGCGGCCTGCAATCAAGCCTTTGTTTTGTTGTTTGGACAACAAAAGTTTGCCTTAGCGCTGTTTGTTGGAGCCAGTCCCGACCTTAACCCCCCCACTTCGGTTATGGACTCTTTGTATAGAAAGATGGGCACGCTGTTCAAAATGCGGACTTGAAGCTTACTTTTGGCACGGCGGGAGGCGGACGTTACGTCTAATTGTTGTTGACACAAACGGACAATGCAGTTCTGGCGACCGACCACGCTGCTGGTCCCAGAACAAAAGACTCTCACAGGAGCGACGATACTTTGTTTTACCCTGTTTGTATCTATACTTTATGGATGGTCTTTGTCAAGCGGCCAGCAACAACTGGAAGTCTATGTTGATGTCTATTTATGGGTTCTATAACATTATTCAATCTACGTACACGATACTTTGTTTTACCCTGTTTGTATCTATACTTTATTGATGGTCTTTGTCAAGCAGCCAAGCAACTGAACGACATTGTCTATGTGATTCTATGGGCTCTATATTCTTATTCAATCTACATATACAATACTTTATTTTACCCTGTTTGTATCTATACTTTATTGATGGTCTTAGCCAAGCAACTGAACGACATTGTCTATGTGATTCTATGGGCTCTATATTCTTATTCAATCTACGTATACGATACTTTGTTTTACCCTGTTTGTATCTATACTTTATGGATGGTCTTTGTCAAGCGGCCAAGCAACTGAACGACATTGTCTATGTGATTCTATGGGTTCTATAACATTATTCAATTTACGTACACGATACTTTATTTTACCCTGTTTGTATCTATACTCTATTGGTGGTCTTTGTCAAGCGGCCAAGCAACTGAACGACATTGTCTATGTGATTCTATGGGTTCTATAACATTATTCAATCTACGTATACGATACTTTGTTTTACCCTGTTTGTATCTATACTCTATTGGTGGTCTTTGTCAAGCGGCCAAGCAACTGAACGACATTGTCTATGTGATTCTATGGGCTCTATAACATTATTCAATCTACGTATACGATACTTTATTTTACCCTGTTTGTATCTATACTCTATTGGTGGTCTTTGTCAAGCGGCCAAGCAACTGAACGACATTGTCTATGTGATTCTATGGGCTCTATAACATTATTCAATCTACGTATGCGATACTTTATTTTACCCTGTTTGTATCTATACTCTATTGATGGACTTTGTCAAGAGTCATTGTCTATGTGATTCTATGGGCTCTATATTCTTATTCAATCTACGTATACGATACTTTGTTTTACCCTGTTTGTATCTATACTTTGATAGTCTTTGTCAAGCGGCCAAGCAAAACTGAACGACATTGTCTATGTGATTCTATGGGTTCTATAACATTATTCAATCAACGTATACGATACTTTATTTACCCTATTTGTATCTATACTTTATTGATGGTCTTAGCCAAGCAACTGAACGCATTGTCTATGTGATTCTATGGGCTCTATAACATTATTCAATCTACGTATGCGATACTTTATTTTACCCTGTTTGTATCTATACTCTATTGATGGACTTTGTCAAGAGTCATTGTCTATGTGATTCTATGGGCTCTATATTCTTATTCAATCTACGTATACGATACTTTGTTTTACCCTGTTTGTATCTATACTTTGATAGTCTTTGTCAAGCGGCCAAGCAACTGAACGACATTGTCTATGTGATTCTATGGGTTCTATAACATTATTCAATCAACGTATACGATACTTTATTTTACCCTATTTGTATCTATACTTTATTGATGGTCTTAGCCAAGCAACTGAACGACATTGTCTATGTGATTCTATGGGCTCTATAACATTATTCAATCTACGTATGCGATACTTTATTTTACCCTGTTTGTATCTATACTCTATTGATGGACTTTGTCAAGAGTCATTGTCTATGTGATTCTATGGGCTCTATATTCTTATTCAATCTACGTATACGATACTTTGTTTTACCCTGTTTGTATCTATACTTTGATAGTCTTTGTCAAGCGGCCAAGCAACTGAACGACATTGTCTATGTGATTCTATGGGTTCTATAACATTATTCAATCAACGTATACGATACTTTATTTTACCCTGTTTGTATCTATACTTTATTGATGGTCTTAGCCAAGCAACTGAACGACATTGTCTATGTGATTCTATGGGCTCCGTAACCTCCTTCAGTCTATGTATATCTTACATAGTTATCATCTGCGGATGAATTAATCACGGGTGGTATTGCTCCAGACCAATGTCTGTGACTTGAGATGTTCTGCGTTCTCTCCATTTGTAACACAAAATCTAGGTTTTAGGGGTAGAGCTACGTAGCTTTTCCGATAAGCATCACCGTTCACTGAAGGTCAAACCGCACCAGATGACTTTCGAGTCAGCGAAGAGGCTCGAATTGCATTTGGGACTAAATTAAGAAAGCATCCGCGAGGGCATCTTGTGATATCTTTGTTCCCCGGGGAGTGCGCTAAAGTCAGAGGAAGGTTTTTATCTCCCATTCCGGTGTCCCCTGCCGCTCCGCACAGATGGTTGCGCTCCGTCAAGCAGCATGAAAGCTTCCTGGAGGAAAAAAAAAAAAAAAAAATACCTTTGTAAAAGTGAGGGGGGGGGGGGGGAAATCGTACCGCAGCGAAAGAACACGCTTTGATTTTTTTCCCCGCTTTTATTTGCCGTAATCCGGTCGGAGTTGGCCGAGCGACGCCGAGGCTGCAGCCTGGCGAGGCCGGAACGAGAACATAGCGAGACGCCGTCCGTCGCGCAAGAACACAAATCGTAGAAATATTTTGCGGAATAGTTTTCGGAAATATCCGTCGGCGCACTTGGCGCGTCTCCGTCTTTCCCCCGCAAAACCCGTCGGAAGCGTCCGACGTTGGCACAAAAACGTGCAGGTCGATTGTGGCGCGAAAATATACAAACGCGCGCTGTTTACCTCTGGAAGCGTACATATTTTGCATTAAAATGATCGGACAAAATTTCAAATTGTCATATCATAAGTCAAGGCCTGGGGGTCAGATCTGGCCCGCCGCATGATTTTATGAGGCCCGTGGAGGCAAATCACGTGCATCAACTTCCATTATTTTGGTTCAAATTTGCACCAAAATTTCAAATTGTCATGTCATAAATCGAAGGTGTCAAACTCAAGGCCAGGGGGCCAGATCCGGCCGTCAAAATTTCAAATTGTCAGATCATAAGTCAAGGGCCGGGGGTCAGATCTGGCCCGCCGCATGATCTTATGTGGTCCGCGAAGGCAAATCACGTGGATCAACTTACATCATTTTCCATTTGATTTTTTTTACGCATACATATTTTGCATTAAAATGATTTTTAAGTATTGGAAAAAAATTCCAAATTGTCACATCATGAATCACAGGTTTCTAGGTCAAGGCCCGGGGTCCAGATCCGGCCAACCGCATGATCTTTTGTGCCACATGGAGGCAAATCACGTGTATCAACTTCCACGATTTTGTTCAAATCTGCACCAAAATGTCAAATCGTCATATCATAAATCAAAGGTGTCAAACTCAAGGCCCGGGGCCCAGATTCGGCCTGCTGCATAATTTTATGTGGCCCGTGAAGGCAAATCACATGTATCATCTTCCATGATTTTTGTTCAAATCTGCACCAAAATGTCAAATTGTCACATCATAAATCACAGGTGTCAAAGTCAAGGCCCGGGGCCCAGATCCGGCCCGCCGCCTAATTTTATGTGGCCCGCAAGAGGCAAATAATGTTTAGCAACTTGGCGTTTAACAACCCTGGCGTAAGGCATCCTGAGGGTGTTTGGAATGCACACAGCGGCAAAAATGTCACCAACACACCTGAGAACCACCGATCAGGTAAAGTGCGTGTGTGCAATTCGACGCCTCGCGGCAACGGCAGCCTCCGACAGGTGTCGGGTTCCATCGCTGACAAACGATGCCATTCAATTCAAACCCGTCCGATTAAAGCTTTAGCGCGGTGGAACGGCGACCCGGGTCAACTGCTCAATGGGTCGGTTTCAGTCCAAGACACTAAACATTTCCCCCTTTAGACACGCAAGCTATTATATCATAAACCAAATATTAAGAGATCTTTTCGGCCGTTAGTCGCCCTTTTCAAATCGTCAAAAATTGCCGCCGCATAAAATACAGAAAGCGATAAAGACCCCCGGACTTCAAACCTCTTTGATATCCCTCGCTCTGCTTTTCGTCTCGCGACCATGCTTCAAAAACACAGACAAGCTCCTAATAATAGATGCGTCGAACCTGCGGATCACACGTCGTCCTTGTCATAAAATCGCCGCCCGACCCCAGAAACGCGTTTTGAATACTTTGATATGATACGCGCCAGACAAATTCTCGTGGCAAGAAAGTCCTCCGTCGTCGGCGTTATCAGAACCGAGTGGTCCATTTTGAGAAGAACATCGGAGGACGGGTTCCCACCTCGGGACCCTCCTGGGCTGATGTGCTACAACACGGGAGTCAAACCCAAGGCTCGGGGGCCAGCTCTGGCCTGCCGCGTGACATTATGTGGCCCGTGGAGGGCACATCACTTGTACCAACTTCCATGATTTTTGTTCAAATCCATACCAAAATTTCAAATTATCATGATAAAGCATCGATGTCAAACTCAAGGCTCGGGGGCCAGATCCGGCCCACCGCATTACGTTATGTGGCCCGCGAAGGCAAATCACGTGCATCAACTTCCATAATTTTTGTTCACATCTGCACCAAAATGTCAAATTGTCAAAATAAATCACAGGTGTCAAACTGTAGGCTAGGGGGCCAGACCTGGCCCGCCACACGATTTTATGTGGCCCAGAGAGGCAAATCATGTGTATCACCTTCCACAATTTTTGATCAAATCTGTACCAAAATTTCAAATTGTCAGATCATAAATCACAGGTGTCAAACTCAAGGCCTGGGGGCCAGATCTGGGCCTGCCAAATGATATTATGTGGCCTGCAAAGGCAAATCACGTGTATCAACTTCCACCATTTCTGTTAGAATCGGCCCCAAAATTTCAACTTGTCAGATCATAAATCACAGGTGTCAAACTCAAGGCCTGGGGGCCAGATCAGGCCCACCGCATAATTTTATGTGGCCCGTGGAGACAAATCACGTGTATCAAGTTCCACGATTTCGTTCAAATCTGCACCAAAATTTCAATTTATCACACGATAAATCACAGGTGTCAAACGCAAGGCCCAGGGGCCACATCTGGCCAGCCGCGTGATATCATGTGGCCTGCGGAGGCAAATCACGTGTGTCAACTTCCCTGATTTTTGCTAAAATCCATTCCAAAATTTCAAATTATCATGATAAATCATGGATGTCAAACTCAAGGCTCGGGGGCCAGATCCCGCCTACCGCATTATGTTATGTGGCCCATGGCGGCAAATCACGTGTATCATCTTCCATGATTTTTGTTAAAATCCGTAGCAACTTTTCAAATGATCAAATCATAAATCACAGGTGTCAAACTCAAGGCCTGGAGGCCAGCTCCGGCCCGCGGAGGTAAATTAGGTGTATCAACTTCCATGATTTTTGTCAAAATCCACACCAAAATTTCAAATTATCACACGATAAATCACAGGTGTCAAACACAAGGCCCCGGGGGCCAGATCCGGCCCGCCGCATGATGTTATGTGGCCCGCGGAGGCAAATCATCTGCATCAACTTCTATGATATTTGCTAAAATTCGGACCAAAATTTCAGTCGCGCTGTGCTAGCGTTAGCGCTGTGCCAGTGTGTTGCTGCTGTGGTACCGGCGTGTCTCAGTGATATTTATTTTAACCGGCCCTGTTAGCGTTAGCTTTAGCACGGCGCTAGCGTTAGCGCTAGCTTTAGCATTAAACTCTTTCTGTGTGCCGTCTTTCTTTGTAAATATCTCGTGTTTCAATGTAGGCACTTGCAGCTTTTACACGGCTACGGCCGATGTACGTACCAAACGGTATTTCCTTTACAAATGTACTCGGTGAGACTTGTAACCAGGTGCGCTCTGTAAGATGGGAATTATGGTATTTTCATTGTAGATATTTATTCATAGGTACAATTTACAACTAATCTTTATGCGTGATACATTTAAATGCAATCTTTTTCATTTCAGCGTAAATGCGCAAACCGTATCTAATAATATGACGCTTTCAGGAATAAAACCTCTTTGTTGTTTTTAATACCTCACGCCGATTACGCAACTGTATTTTATGCTCATTATGGTGGTACTTGGTATTTATATGGTATATAATGTGTATACATATAAGCATGACAAATTATTTGACGACGTCGATTGTCATTTTATCTGTTTGTTCTTTGTGCGTGTGCTTGTTAGCTCCCCTCTGCTAACGCGACGCTAGTTCCGAAATCCGACCGTACCAGTTTGGTCCGAGCGTCACGGAAATACGAGACGGATCCTTCAGTTACGAGAGAGCGACCTTTTGGGATTTCACCATTTTGCGGCGCAACCCCGAGGCGGGAAACTCCCCTCGCACACAGATGGGAATGTAATTGCTTTGCGCTACAATTTTTCCCGAGCGTTGACATCAAAGTCAAGGCCAATAATTTTATATTTTTTACATATTTTTGTCGTTTACTTTTGACTTTTTACTTTTAATCCCTACATTTGAAGACATCACGCCTAAAAAATAGACAGCAAATGAATGAAAAACACTTGACATTACTGCTCATACAGTGGCTATGAAAAGTCTACACACCCCCTCTTCGAGTGCTACATTTTTCGTGATCAAAAACAAACAACAAAACGAAAACAAAGAAAACCATTTTCTGGCTGTAATGAAATTTCCAACGTGCACAGTGGAATTAAAAATAAGTTTTTAGCAAGGCAAAATAAAAATACACAAACGAGATACTGTGGTTGCAAAAGTGTGCACACCCACTGAACTGTTCAGGATTAACAGATCACATACAAAAATGTAAGTCAACACACACAAGCCAACATTTAAGTCGCCTTCGATTAACCCCTAATAAAGTTCTGATGTTCTTGTGGGCTTTTCCTCACGTTTTTGGTGTCACATCTTACAAGGTCCACAGCGCTTCACACGAGCATTATGCAAATTAATTAAAGAAACATTTGCCATTTATCGATGTGCAAAAATAGCTATTACACAAATTGACAGTACTGCACAACTATTTGTACTTTGATTGCTAAGACAAAAAAAAAAAGTGACCTGAACCCAAAAGGAATTACGTCATTTTGTCTTGGGTTAAAACTTCAAACGTGAACTTTATCACATTATACAACATGAACATTTTCAACTCGCTGTGTGTCACACCCCTGCCATTAAAAAAAAAACAAAAAAAACCACGAATGTGTGCGCGCATGCGAGAGTCCCTCTGGGGGGGGGGGGGGGGTCGAGACGCCGACTGTTGATTTACCTCATTCACCGATTACCTCTCAGAGGTGGTAAGAATTCCAAAAATGAGGAACGGCTCAGCTGCACGCTACTCAACTACAGCTAGAAAATCCCCTTCACAAAAACTTTGCAAATGTATTTAATCACAAAAAAATCATAATAAATCCAAGCATAAAATACATCATGGAACATTTTGTTTGCAGTTTAAGTCTAATAACACCCGTCCAACTGACTGTCACCACAATGAAACTTATTAAGTTATTACAACTTTACTACTGTGTTATTACAACTGAAAATTCCGCAATAAGATAACGACGACGCCGTACTACACAAATCATAGTTGCATTTTAATCCCCTCAGCGAGAACTGATCCTCTTGTATCCATTACTTTTACTTAGGCACATTTCGCGTGGTAAGCAACTTGACCTCGACTGTCGCATCCGTACGACTGCCAGTTTTTTGGTCTTCCGCTTGGTGTAACTGAATCTGTCTTGACTCGAGCGTGCCGATGACAGCGCAAGGAAAACCGTTCCCCACCCACCGCACACGACCCCTTTCAAGAGTACTGCTCGTCCCCCCCCGTGGCGACGGCGGTGATGACACAGGCAGAAAGACGTGCGATCGCAGGTAAGTAGACCTGACGAGTGACGGCGGGGGTATCTTACTCCTGCAAATGTACTTTTTAAAAACACCCATCTAGTACGTAGAAAGGACTATTGTGAAAGTCTACGATTAGTCGGATGACGATTCCGGCGGAATTCCGGTTCCCTATCTGGCCCGGTTTCCGACCCACGTGATTCCAAACAGGGTGATTGACAGTTCTCCTCGGGGGCCGTGTCTGGAGCCACTTACCTCATGCTCACTGAGGGGGTTTAGGTGAGTCTGAAGCCGGGTTCTTCAGGGTCACGGATAAAGAAAGAGGCATAAATCCGACCCCCTTGGGGGGGTCACGGTCAGAAACGGAAACTAATGTCTCCCCCGCGGAGGCGGGTTGACTCACGCCGACTGATTTCGCAGCTATCTAAATGTAAGAGTATCGGCAAATAAGTCCAAGGCTCAAACTGGGTTTTGCGGTGCTCGGCTCGCGGCTATTATTGCAATTTATCGGCATTTTTCAAAGTATCAACTGTCACCTGTAACATATGAGTGGGGCGGTGTTCAAACTGCGGCCCGGGGGGCTATTGCTTGCCCCGAGTCCGTTTTCGGCGGTCCGCGGCATATGATAAAAATGAAATTTGACATGGTCCAGACACTTAGTATCTTGTAAGTAAGAGTGGTCACACCATGATGAAAAGCAGTGGGAAGAGAGAGTAACGTTCCCATTTGGCAACCTGCTAGTGCCGCCATTTTATGCACCCTGCCCCTGAAATGAATTTCCAAAAGTAAAACAGTTACATTTCATCACACCGGCGAATAATATACCCTAATTTCCGGCCGACAGAGCGCACCGGATTATAGGCGTCACCCAGTACATTTGTAAAGGAAATACCATTTGGTACATACACAAGCCGCACCTGTGTAAAAGCCGCAAGCACCCACATTGACGCACGAGATATTTACAAAAACATACCCAAATCACTGAGACACGGCAGTAACACAGCAGAATCATGCTCGTGCAGCACTAACGCTAGCCCGGCGCTAACAGGAACGGTTAAAAAAAAAAAAAACATACCGGTGTGAGAAAAAAAAAAAAAACAGCCGCGGCAGCTACACTGTGATAACACAGTAGCACGGCACTAACAGAGCCGGTTAAAAAAAAAAAACATACCAAAGTCACTGAGACGCGGCAGAAACACGCTAGCATAGCGCGAATGCTACTATGGCACTAACAGAGCCGGTTAAAAAAAAAAAACATACCAAAATCACTGAGACGCGGCAGAAACACGCTAGCATAGCACGAATGCTACTATGGCACTAACAGAGCCGGTTAAAAAAAAAACATACCAAAATCACTGAGATGTGGCAGTAACACAGCAGAAACATGCTAGTGCAGCACTAACGCTAGCGCGGGCTAACAGGGCCGGGTGAAAAAAAAAACATACTGGTATAAAAAAAAAAAAACCAGCCGTGACAGCTACACATTAGCAACACAGTAGCACCGCACTAACAGAGCCGCTTAAAAAAAAAATAAATCATACTCACATAATCACTGAGATGCGGAAGAAACACGCTAGCACGGCACTAATGCTAGTATGGCACTAACAGAGCTGGTTAAAAAACATACCTAGATCACTGAGACGCGGCAGTAACACAAGAGCTAACTAGTACACAGAAAGAGTTTAACACTAGCACTAACGCTAGCACCTCACTAATGCTAGAGCTGCGCTAAAGCTAGCACTAAGGCCAGCGCTGCGCTTGCACTAACGCTAACAGGGCCGGTTAAAATACAAAATACAAGCCAGTAACACAGCAGCAACACGCTAGCACAGCGCTAATGCTAGCGCAGCGCTAACAGGGCCGCTAAAGGTCACTTCCACCTGTCTCATTCTTACCTTCTCCGCTCAAGTGCCCCCTCTGCGGCCGTTAGAAAAAAAAATGCACAAATTATCCGCATCACCGCATAAAGCGCAGAGTTGACGGCGTGTGAAAAATTTTAAAAAAAAAATTACGCTAATTCACTTTTAGAAGGTTGCGTTGTTTAGTGCAGGGGCAGCGCTATACAAGTGGGCCACGGGGCCGCCGGCCACCCCCAAAAAATCCGATACATTAAAATTTCAAACTGCATCCTTGGATTTTTTTTTTTGCATAACTCCTCAGGAGGGAAAAAAAAAAAATGGACACCGCTGACTACGTGATCTTTCAGGCCCCCTCCGAAAACGCTATGCTACATTTATCTTTGGTTACATAACATAAAAGCTTGGAAACGGCTCACGTACAGACAGCGATGTCAAAACAACCCCCATTAAAGCAGAACAAAAACACCATTTGCAGCACGACTATCCGAACCCGTCTTGCGAATCTCACTCCCGTTTGTCTATTTTTTGATATTGATGTCAGTTTACAGATTTAAAAAAAAAAAAAAAAAAAAAAAAACACGGCAAAATTTAATACAGACGAATCTCCAAAGTTCACGCGTCTCATCCCACGAATGACGTCGACAGCCCGGGCCGAGCGGCGTGACAGACGAGCCCGGCGTGGCTCGGAGAAAAGATCGGCTTGCGTCTGCGCCGGCTCTTTTCAAATCAAAGTCAATCAAATAATAATAATAATAATAATAAAGCGATACAGAACGCTAACGGCTAAGCCGGGCCCTCTCACAGCCCCCCCCCCCCCACGTTTTGTGCTGCCCATCCCCACGCTGATCCTCACTTCCTCTCCGGCCGCGTGCTTAGGCCTACAGGGCTTACCTTTTCTATCCCTTTCCCTCTCTGTCTGCTGTAAATAGGCTTAATGTTACCGTTTCTATGGGAAATAAGAGATACGGTGACACAAAAGAGGATCAAATTAGACTTGTCTTTTTATTATTATTATTATTATTATAAAAGATCACTATCTATAGGGGAAGCTGTTGAATAGTGTCAGCACTGCAAACAATAAAAAAAAAAAAATAACCCAGACCGCTTTGGAGCAATGTGGGCGGCTTTCGGTCGTGATCCCAGCAATATTGACACAAAACAAAAAACAAACAAGATGGCGGCCGTGCGGAGAAATATCACATTTGACGTGAAATGCGACGAGAATCGTCAAGCAGTTTGCGTGTTATCAGTTTTCATGCGATCCATAAATAGGAAAACGCTTTTTTTTTGGATTAAATTTGAATAATTTTTTCTTCAGATAATTTTTTCAAACGGACCATAATTTCCGGCCTATAAGCCGCGACTTATTTCAACCCTGCGGTTTATGCGGCGATGCGGCTAATTTGTGCAATTTTTTTTCCTATCGGCCACAAGGGGGCACTTGAGCAGAAAAGGTAAGAGTGAGAACAGTGGAATATGTGTGCCGAGGAAGGGTCTTTTACCGTGTGTTTTTTTTAACCGGTCCTGTTAGTGCTGCGCCAGCGTTAGCGCTGTGCTCTCGCTGTGTCTCGGTGATTTTTACCATTAGTTTTTTTTTTTTTAACTGGCCCTGTTAGTGCCGCGCTAGAGTTAGCGCTCTGCTAGCGTGTTGCTGTGTTACTGCCGCGTCGCAGTGATTTTTACTGGTATGTTTTATTTTAACCTGCCCTGTTAGCGCCGCGCTAGCGTGTTTCTGCTGTGTTAGGTCCGCGTCTCAGTGATTTTTGGATGTTTTTTTTTTTTTTTAACCAGCTCAGTTAGTGGCATATTAGCATTCGCGCCGCACTAGCGTGTTTCTGCCGCATCGCAGTGATTTTTTTTTTTAACAGATTCTGTTAGTGCTGCGCTACCGTGTTGCTAGAGTGTAACTGGCGCGACTGTTTTTTTTTTTTTAGCCCTGTTCGTTCTACCATATTTTGTTATTACATGTGTTATTACACATAAGATTGCGCTCATAGTGGGCAGGACTATTGCTATTCTTCAAAGTATCGGTTCCTTATTGGGCGCAGCGCAGAATACTGCGTTCAAGACAAGCCGAGCTTGTCATATTTTGTTACTACATGTTATTACACTTGTTATTACATGTAAGATTGCGCCGATAGCAGGCAGAACTATTACGATTCTTCAAAGCATCGGTTGCTTATTGGACGCAGTGCACAATACTGCATTCAAGACAAACAGAGCTTGTCACATTTTGTTATTACACGTAATATTGCGCTCATAGCGGGCAGAACTATCACTACTCTTCAAAGTATCAGTTGCTTATTGGACGCAGTACGCAATACTGCGTTCAAGATGAGCCAAGCCTGTCATATTTTGTTATTACATGTTGTTACACGTTATTACAAGTAAGATTGCGCTCATAGCGGGCAGGACTATTATTATTCTTCAAAGTATCACCTGCTTATTGGGCGCAGTGCGCAATGCTGCGTTCAAGACAAGCCGAGCTTGTCATATTTTGTTATTACACGTGTTATTACACGTGTTATTACGCATAAGATTGCACTCATCGCGAGCAGGACTATTACTATTCTTCAAAGTATCGGTTGGTTGTTGGGCGCAGTACACGATACCGCATGCTGTCCGTCCGGAGTGAGGAGAGGAGGAGGAGGAGGAGGAGGTTGAAGAGGAGGAGGAGGCGGCACGGGGGTATTTGTTGTTAGCCAATAGACATCCAGGACCGCTAATATCGTTGCTCGACTGCGTAAGTCGGCGCCAGAGCTGCGCACACAGCTCACGCCTGGTCCTTCTCGCTCGGACTCGACTCAGAGATGACCCCGCAGTTGGTTTCCCTGCACGGGTTCCCCCCCGCAGAGATTTCACTCTAAGGGAATATTCCACCCCGAGCCCCCCTCCGAAATTCAGGTGAGTTTTCTCCTCTTTTAAACAGAATTTTCACGGGAGGTAGTTTTTCGTCAAGTTTGTGGATTTGGGGAATCAGTTCAGGGTGGATCCCACCCCCCTTCCCTGAATCCTACTTGAAGATGGCTGGGGTTGGCTCCGGTACCTCGTGAGGATAAGCGGGTCAGAAAATGGATGGATGCGGTCGAGGAGCGAAACTGTGTGGGATTTTCAGCTTGGAAAGTGTCAAGATGGACTGAGCAGGGCTCAGGGTGGGGGTCCGGAGGGGGGTCCGAGTTTTGCTTTCCAGATGTGTGGACTCAGCCGTTGCCTGTCACTCAGGCGGTCCCGCCGCCTTTCTCTGGTCCGTCCCGCTCTCCTCGCCTCCCGGACTCGGCCGTTAAACGCGTCAGCGGGTACAAAACCGCGGAAGTCGAGTCACAAGACAAACGGCAACAGATAAACCCGATCCCGAATCCCGTCCTAGTGACCTTTCAAAAAATGTCAGGCTGTGCTTGAATTCTTTCTGAGAGTTTTTGATCAACTGAGTGCGATTCATCCGGGAAAACGAGCCCGCAGGAGCTGTGCTGATAAACGCCTCCGCAGTCCGGACCGGCTGAGGCCGGTAGCGGCCTCTAGTGGCGGGTTGTTAAAAAGAATTACTTTAAGTTGGGACAGACCAGACCCTGTGCAAGTTTTTTTAGGGGGTGGGGGTGGGGGTGGGGGCTGATCCAAGCTGATACCTCAGGCAGGGTTTTCGTCGCTGATTCAGGATCAGAGCAGTCAAGGGGGTGAGGATCAGGTGACGAGCGAGGTGTGTACCCTCCCTCCGTGGGGGGGCCGTTCTTTGCCGGGGAGGTACGCGAAGCAATGCTAAGCCTTTGTTAATGAATACGTATCGACATGTTGCGGGGAAGCGTGCGTTTCCTTGTCTACGTGGGGGGGGGGGGGGTCACTTGTGAGCTCCACGCGAGCGTGTCTGGGCCTCTTCCTGCTCGCAAGGCGCTTGGATCCAGTTGGGAGTCGAGCTCCGGTTAATTGGTCAGCCATTTTCGATGCGACGTGTGGGGGGGGGGGGGGGGGCGGTCAAGTCGAGCGTGCCAGCGCGGCGCGGCAACGTAGCAGCAGGTGGCGCTACAACCCATAAACGTCGCCAGGCGGCGAGTCGCAAAGTGTACGCGAGCTCCCTCTAGTGGCACGTGAAAGAATCACTGCGTACATATTGTTGCCGTTTTCCTAAAGTCCCACTGACACGAAAAGCATGATTTTTTTGTATCTTTTGAATTCAAAGAAAAAAAGGCAGCTGGAATATACCTGTCCATTTTTTCACCGCAAAATATGATTTTGACGGATATGTTTTTATGTAACTCCCGCCATGATAATCCTCTCGAGGGATTTGTTTTTGAGAAGAAGCAGGAAGTGACGTACGGGGCTGTAGCACACTCAAGTGGTCTCGTCCGTTTTACCTGCGGGAAGTTAGCTCGTTGTTCCTTCGTGTTAGCCAAAACGCCGGCTCGTTGTATTGCTGGATATTGCTCCAACACTCGTGAGGATGGATTGACTCTTCATATGTTTCCAAAAGACGTGAAAAAATTGATTGCACAGCTGCAAAGGACGAGAGGTTCGTGGGTTCCGAATGACAGGTAGGTGCGTATAGAGCTCTTAAAAAAAAAAAAATAATAGTTGGGGGGGGGACGATGGCGGCGTTGACCAACTATTATTTTCATATTTCGCTCGTCGTGGCAAAGGCTCGTCGCTTGCGGCTGAGTACGTTACATGCTGTCATACATACTGTCGGGGAGTCTGTTGTTAGTTCGAAGTGATCCGCATATCATCTAAATATGGCTCGAAACGATGGGGTCGCATTGCCCCGGTCGGTCACTTCCCTCGACTGAGAGATGTTCTGTTCTTCGAAAAGAGCTTCCGTGTCATATTTTTACGTTGACGTGAAAGGCATTTTGATTGAAATATTATTGAACTACATTTCAAATTATGCGTATCATGAAATGAAATACACTTTTTAGGATATAGTCTCAAACATTTCGGTGTTTCCTGCAAAACACCTTCAGAACCGTTCTTGTGCCTTCAGAGCCAATCGGAAGGAAAAAAAATATGTGAAAAAATCCGGAAAAGGCTCAAAACTCGTCTCTGATGCACGTTTTTGTCAAGTTTTTGTTCCGTCATATGCGACCCAGATTCTCCCTTCTCGGGCCGTCGTTCCGGTGCCAGAAAGGAAATCCAGCCCGAGAGATTGTTTTGGTACTGTTGGACACTGTCCTGGAAACGACACTCCCCCCCCCCCCCCCCCAAAAAAAAAAAAAAAAAAAAAAAAAAACCCAAAGGATTTTTTTTAATACTAAAACCGTATAAAACTGAGCTTCGTTCGGAATGAAGGAGCACAAACGAGAATCCGCAAATACATATTTGACAGGGAAAGCGGCTTAAATGCTTGAGTGGGTGTTGTTTTACAGCACAGTACGGAATATTAGTTATTAATTTTCAGGGGTCTTGCAGCCTCGTCCGACTCGTCGCAGTTACCCTCGGGGGGGTGGGGGCGTTATGACTGAAACCATAAAAATGGGGAATGGGTTTTCCAACTGTTGTTCATGTCTGGTCATACAAAAAAAAAAAAAAAAAAAAAAATCATTTTTGATAAACAGTGAAGAAAAGAAGTATTTGAACGCCCTGCTATGTTGCAAGTTCTCCCACTTAGAAATCATGGAGGGGTTTGAAATTTTCGTCATAGGTGCATGTCCACTGGGAGAGAGATAATTATAGATTTTTTTTGCCGATTTCTCTGTGTGATCCAGCTGCAAATAAGTATTTGAACACCTGAGAAAACCAATGTGAATATTTGGTACAGTCGCCTTTGCTTGCAATTCCAGAGGTCAAACGTTTCCTGTCGTTGTTCACCAGGTTTGCGCACACTGCAGGAGGGATTTTGGCCCACTCCTCCACACAGAACTTCTCGAGATCAGAAAGGTTTCTGGGCTGTCGTTTCGGCTCCCTCCAAAGATTTTCTATTGGGTTTAGGTCTGGAGACTGGCTAGGCCACGGCAGAATCTAACCTATCGCATGTGCAGAAAAACACCCCTAAAGCATGACGCTACCACCCCCATGCTTCACAGTAGGGACGGTGTTCTTGGGATGGAACTCAGCATTCGTCTTCCTCCAAACACGCTTAGTGGAATTATGACCAAAAAGTTCCATTTTGGTATCAAAACCTTCAGCCATGACTCATCCAAATGGTCATTGGAAAACTGAAGACGGGCCTTGACATGTGCTGGTTTAAGCAGGGGAAGGAAAAGGAACCTTCCGTACCATGCATGACGTCTTAGTCTTATGACCAAGAGTCACCTCGGAACCGGTGGTCCCAGCTCTTTTCAGGCCATCGACCAAGTCCTGTGGTGTAGTCCTGGACTGATTCCTCCCCTTTCTCAGGATCATTGAGACCCCACCAGGTGATACCTCGCATGGGGTTCCACTCCTACTGAGATTGACCGTTTAGCTTCTGCCACTTTCTAATGATTGCTCCAACAGTGGATCTTTCCAGCCATGTGGACTTGTACAATTTTGTCTCTGGTGTCTTTGGACAGCTCTTTGGTCTCGACCATGTTACAAGTTTGAGTCCTACTGATTGTATGGGGGGGGACAGGTGCGTTTATGCAGCTAACGACCTCACCAGGGGGGAAATGATTCAGGATAATTCATGGAGTGGAAGTTGACCTTTAAAGGCGGACTAACACGTCTTTGAGGGTCAGAATTCGAGTTGATACACAGGTGTTCAAATACTTATTTTCTTCACCGTATGACAATTTCGGTACAGATTGTCAGCAGAATCATGGAAGTTGACAGGTATGATTTACCTTTGCGGGCCACATAAAATCATGCGGCGGGCCGGGTCTGGCCCCCGGGCCTCGCCTTGGACACCGGTGATTTCAGGGACGAGGCGGTCGGACGTTTCCATGCGCCCAGCACAGCCTGGAATTCGATCAAACAAATTGCGCTAATCAGAAACACAAACATGACTCTGAAGCTATACGTGCGCCAGACCCCCGCCGCCGCCCCGCAACGCCGTCCCAACTGCGCACCCGCCTGTCGGTCTCGTACCCCAGACCGACGTGTGCGCACACTGCCCCGTATTTGTGCAGGCGCGCGGCGGAATGACTCGAGCGCCGGGGGTTGCGTAAATCATCGCGAGCGTCGTAACGCGCGCACGCGCCAAGTACTGAGCCCTCCGGGTATTCGTGTGCGTGTGTGCGCTAATATGCAAAAGAAAAACAGCTAATAATGAGGAACAGAAGCCACCAGAACCAAAACCAGGTCTTTTAAAAACGAGCAACAGCTTCTTTTTGAAACGAGTAAAAATCCACCGCAATACTAGTCGACGACAATGTGAAACGCCTTAATTGCCAAAATATACCCGCTTCACAAATAATTCATTTGAATAAAATAAAGACAGCCGTTTATTATATTTTAGTTTTCAATAGCAGCGGTGATGCAAATCGATAAAATTGAAAAGAATAACACAGTTTTGATTTTGCGGTTTCTGCTGTGCCAGTCAGTGTAAAACTGCAGTTCATTAAGAAATCACAACCCCGAGCTCGTCAGTGCGGCACTAATATTGGCCGTTCTTTGCAGAGGACGTATGACTTTGAGTACTGTTGTGTTGTCTGTATACATGTGTAACAAAAAAATATTCAATTATTGTTATTATTAAAATGATTCATTATTCATTTTAATGCCTAGTCCCACAAAAATGTTTATTACTGAAATAATACAATAAATATTTAAAAAAAACATAGCTGACTCTTTAAGATGTAAGTTTGAGCTTCAGCATAATTGCATTCCTTGTGATTATTATAGGTTATTATCACGAAAAATGGCTAGCTCAACTCTTATGCGCCATTTTTGTTCTCATAGGTCAAATATAATATATAATATATATATTGCACCAGGCACTGAAAATCAACAAGAAATAAGAATTATTTTTTATTCCATGCCTGAGTGTAAGCATTAGGCTCACGGACTGCACAATAGCTATGTGTTTGTATTGAATATCCATTCATTCATTTTCTTCGCCGCTTATCCTCACCAGTGCTGGAGCCTATCGCGGCTGTCAACGGGCAGGAGGCGGGGTACACCCTGAACTGGTTGCCAGCCAATCGCAGGGCGCATGGAGACAGACAAACAGACGCACTCAACGATCACACCTAGGGGCAATTTAGCGTGTCTAATTAATCTATCCATCCATCCATTGTCTTCACTGCTTATCCTCACGAGGGTCGCGGGGAGTGCTGGAGCCTATGCCAGCTGTCAACGGGCAGGAGGCGGGGTACACCATGAGCTGGTTGCCAGCCAATCGCAGGGCACTTGGAGACAAACAGCCGCACTCACAATCACACCTTGGGGCAATTTAGAGTGTCCAATTAATATCGAATGTTTTTGGGATGTGGGAGGAAACCGGAGTGCCCACCCGGAGAAAACCCAGGCAGGCACTGGGAGAACATGCAACGTCTACACAGGTCGGTGCGTGATCGAACCCGGGACCTCAGAACTGTGAGGCCAACGCTTTACCAGCTGATCCACCGTGCCGCCATGTTTTTACCATACAACATGTAATTATTTGATGTTTAGTTTGACAGTAATGGATGGGAATTGACAACTTAAAACTTCTTTTTTGAAGAATTAGCCCCAATTTTCCAGAGTTCAACTTTATTGTGAAGTTGCGTTCACTCACCACACAAGCTCAAGTCTGAACTCGCAACTTAAAGTCATAAAAAAAAATTTTTGAAACATTTTAAAGTTGATGATACTTTAAATGCCTTTGACGGCGCCAACGTACACACCCAAAAAAAAAATTCTAAAACCTGTTCCGAGCTCCGACGACGGGAAAAGTTCCTTTCGATCGCTAAAACGATTCAGAGTCTCAAGCACAACGACGCACGCACAAATTGTTAGCATACCGTTGGGAAGTATGTGGGGTGGGGGGGGGGGTTGGTCGTGGTGGGGGGTTGTCACCACTCCATCTTTTCACCATGAATATGGATCTTTTTTTTTTTTTTTTTTTTTTTTTAAACTCAAGCGGTTACACATCGAACCCGGCGGGCCGCGCTGGCTGCACAAGGCCCGTATTATGGTCAGCTTGCGGCGGCGGCGGCGGGTGCGAGTCCGCCAGATTTCGAATAAATGCCCTTAACATGAATTGTGAGACCGCGGCGGTGCGAAGACTCCCGGCCGGGGGGGGGTTGCGGGGTGAGTCGCTTCGGCACCGACTTAATTACCTGTACACACACACACACACACACACACGCGCTCTATTTGATGATGATTAAAGCCCTCACACACACACACACGCTCCGAAACCTTCCCAGACACGCCAGTCTCCATCCACGCAGACATAAAACGCCGATGATTATTAGATGATAATAATTAGAAGCCTTGCTGGTCTAATAGTACAGATAGCGCCCCATTTAAGATGTCGCTGCAACAAGCTCGTAATTATTACCAGTTTCGGGACCACCCAGAAACGCGGCAAAGCAACACCGATGACGGATTTCGGGGGAGTTTGGCGGTTGCTATATTGAAATACAGCACAAGTCATATTTATTTATGTTTTCGCGTCAGGCTGCAGGGACCGCATGCGCGGATGAAAGGATAAAAGCGACGGTGAGGCTCCAAACCTGGCGAGCGGCGCGTGACGTCAGGGGCGCGTCGCCGTGGAAGCAATAACAATCGCCGTGTTGTGAGGGGAAAAGATGACATTTGGCAATATTTATGGTTTGGGGAGCGCGGCTGATCAGAACTTGATAAACGGCAATAAGAAACAGTACGAGTCCGCCAAGGTACAAGAGACCAGGATGATACTGAATATTTGCTCTCATCTATTTGATATTCTGGTCTTCGGTTTACTTCGGGCTCCGTGTAGGTTTTTTTTTCATTTTTTATTTTCTTTCCAGAGAGCAGGATGACTAACGAAATCATAAAACGCAAAATCAACATCGCATCTTTCCCCCTGGGTGGTCACCACAGTCTCGAGACCGACTTATCTCTTTGCCCCCTCACGATCGGCCCCCGGGATTCCATCCAGAGGGGAAATGCTCTCGTCCAAATCTGATGGCACTCCGGAGTCAGGAAGCGAGTGGAATCTCTCGCTCCCAAAAAAAAACGAGGGTGCGGAGTCACTTTTCGGACTGTTTGTTCAACAGCTGCGTGCGTTCGGCTGTTCTTTGATGTTCTTGATCTTCGTGACGACTGTGAGCTGTGCAAGAGATGTGTAACCCCTCAAACGCCACAGATACAAGTCCCCAAGTCCACAAATATTGAATTTAACGCATCACACTCATCTTTATCCAGTCGCAATAATTAAAGCAGTTCAGACATTTTCAGAAAAATCCTTCGCAGTCACATCTAAGCCACGACACCGCTCATTTTGCTGTCTGCTATTATTGCGCGAATGGAAAATGGCTGCCTCATTCCAACGCTTCAGTTCACAGATCCCTCTGGTGTATTGCAACAAGATAATGAGGCACTCTTCAGTGGCATTCATGGTAAAAGAATTAAAACTTTTGTGTCTATATTTTGGCATTGCGATTGAAAAATATTCACATTTTGCTCTTTTTGATCATTTGATGGAAATCAAATGCCAATTGTCTGTCGAATAATCCATCCATCTAGCCGTTTTCTTTTGCCGCTTATACTCACGAGGGTCGCGGGGAGTGCTGCAGCCTGTCCCAGCTGTCAACGGGCAGGAGGCGGGCGAGGTACAGCCTGAACTGGTTGCCAGCCAATCGCAGGGCACATGGAGACAAACAGCTGCACTCACGATCGTACCTCGGGGCAATTTAGAGTGTCCAATTAATCCACCCATCCATCCATTTTCTTCTAAGCTTATCCTCACGAGGAGTGCTGGGGCCTATCCCAGCTGACAACAGGCAGGAGGCAGGGTACACCCTGAACTGGTTGCCAGACAATCGCAGGGCACATGGAGACAGACAACACCCGAAGTCACAATCACACCTAGGAGCAATTTAGAGCGTCCAATTAATCTATCCATCCACTTTCTTTGCCGCTCATCCTCACGAGAGTCGCGAGGAGTGCCGGAGCCCATCCCAGCCGTCAACGGGCAGGAGTCGGGGTACACCCTGAACTTGTTATCAGCCAATCACAGGGCACATGGAGACAAACAGCCGCACTCACGATCACGCCTAGGGGCAATTTAGAGTGTCCATTTAATCCAGCCATCCACTTTCTTTGCCGCTTATCCTCATGAGGGTCGCGGGGAGTGCTGGAGCCTATCCCAGCTGTCATTGGGCAGGAGGCGGGGTACACCCTGAACTGGATGCCAGCCAATCGCAGGCCACAGAGAGACAAACGACCAATCACGCTCACAATCACACCTACGGGCAATTAAGTTTGGATGTTTTTGGGATGTGTGTGCCCGGAGGCACGGGGAGAACACGCAAACGCTACACAGGCGAGTCGGAATTGAACCCGGGTCCTCAGAACCTTTACCAGCCGATGCTTGAACATGTTTACCTTCCGTCCATATTTTGGAGCTCAAAAACAAAGTGGCGGGTTTTGAACAGTGATCTCGTACGTGAACCCTGATTGTGTAAGTTGATGTCCTTACGTCGCAATGTTTCTTCTTCCTCGAGTGAGGAAGAATCATCAACACAGGCGGCTCGGCGGTAGAAACGCCAATTCAACCGTCGTCTGGCCTCCATTTGGCCCTCGCTCGTCTTCGTGAAAGCGAGCTTTTGATTGCGCTTTGCATTAATGAGGTACTTAAAAGTGCCCGTCGCGTTTCGGCTATTGACCTCGAAAACCAGACACTAAGCCGCGACGGAGGCGTTCATTATCCCCGACCGGCCAAGCGCGAAATCCGACACGCTCTACGTGCGCGTACAGTGCATGGCTTTTGATGCGTCGCGGAGATATTTGGATTGATTTGCAACTTTTGGAAAATATGAAGGAGTGGAAAGCTCTCGTGGAATGCCCTTCGAGGTGTTTTCAGACATCTGGACACCTTGGAAGTCCAAATATGTCCAGCGCGAGCCCCCTCGGTGAACTGCGGCAGCCATCAATTGACTCGGGTCCCCTGCGACCCTATAATTTAGTTCCAAAGGATACAAATATGTTGTAGAGCCTTTTAAAACCACTTCCTCTCAAATGTTGCCTCGTCCATCTGTTGCAGATTAGTCTTCGGCGCGTTGAGTGAGCCGAGACCGCGGCCGTGCGAGACTGAGAGGAAACCCGGAGGAGGGTTTTAGTCAGAACAATCACGTTGGTCCGAATTAACGGGGAGGCCATCTAAGGATAAGCCCGGCTGGGAAACGACAGGCGGGTAGGGAATGAGGAGGAGGGGTGTGGGATTGTCCTGTGAACCTCAGGCCAGCTTCATCCAAGATAGAACCAAGGACAAGAAAGACAAAAATCACTTTGTCGAAAGCAATTGTCACATGGCACCCAAAACTGGCAGTAAAAATCCTCCGTGCTGAACTCAGCTGATACCTCTCAGCTGCCTTTAAGGCACTGCGAGTTTCGTAACCGTCGGCAGGATCTGCCGTGAGTCAGACGCCGACGCGGTTTTTCCTCCGACACTCGAGAACCGTGCCAGGCCGAGGCGGGCAAATTGGGTCAGACCTGTCATCGCCGGCTCTTCTTGCGTTTGAAGTAGCACAATGTGGCAAAAAGATGGTCCCACTTGTGTGGATCTGTGACGCTCGACTGAAGTACCACCCCTACAGAAACTTGTCATTAAGCCTTTGTGTACACACCCTCAATCCCTGGCCTACATCGATGACACTAATTCGTTGTGTGTGTGTGTGATGGAGGTGGCTACAATGTTTAAAAATCTGAAGAAAAACTGATTTATGGCATTCCAACCATCCATCCATTATCTCCCGCTTTTCCGGGAGTAGCTTGGGCAGGGATACCCAGGCTTCCCGTTCCCCAGCCACTTCTTCCAGATCTTCCGGAGGGATCCCGAGGCGTCCCCAAGCCAGCCGAGACACATAGTCTCTCCAAAGTGTCCTGGGTCAACCTCGGGGTCTCCGGTGGGACATGCCCGGAACAGCTCACTAGGGAGGTGTCCGAATCAGATGCCCCCAGCCACCTCATGTGGCTCCTCCCAATGCGGAGGAGCAGCGGCCCCACACTGAGCCCCTCCCCGATGACCGAGTTTCTCTCCCTATCTCTAAGGGAGAGCCCGGACACCCTGCGGAGGAAACTCATTTCGGCCGCTTGTATCCGGGATCTTGTTCTTCCGGTCACGATCCACAGCTCATGCCCAGAGATAAGGGTAGGAACGTAGATCAACTGGTAAATTGAGAGCTTCACCTTTCGTCCTTCGCCACAACGGACCGATACAAAGTACCAATCAGTCTGGCGATCTCACGCTCCATTCTTCCCTCACTCTTGAACAAGATACTTTAACTCCTCCACTTGGGGCAGGATCTCATCCCCGACTTGGAGAGGGCACACCGCCCTTTTCCGACCGAGGACCATAGTCTCGGATTTGGAAGTGCTGATTCTCGAATCGCCCCAGCGAGAGTTGAAGATCTCGACTTGATGAAGCCAACAGAACCGCATCATCTGCAAAGAGCAGAGATGCGATCCCGAGGCCACGGAACCGGACACCCTCGAACGCCTACAAATTCTGTCCATAAAAGTTATTAACAAAATCCGTGACAAAAGGGCAGCCTTGGGCCTTCGTAGAATAAAATTCAAAACAGACTGAAACGCGACAGTGGCCCGTTAACTTTATGAACGTGGCAATCATTTAACCACATCAAATCAAGACGGGATCAGATGCACAACACTCACACAGCAGGACTCCTTTGTTTCCTAAACGGGGATTAACAGTTTTGTGATAGTTTCTCACTTGTACTGCAGTTCCTCAACGAAGTGGCAAGCACGTGTGAAAAACACCCTCTCCGTGTAAATTTGGTCCCGAAACTGGTGTGTGTCGGTCTTTGACCTCACCTGCAATGCCCAATTTAGTGTCACGATGTAGAACTGTATCTTCACATTACAATTACTCAGGATGTTTGTGGGTATAAAGGAAGACCTAAGGGGTGAATTCAGGTGTTTGAAGACTACTAAGGAGAAGTTTCGGTACGCTCTAAAGAAGTCATTTTGAAAGACGGAGCCTTTAAAAAAAAAAAAAAAAACCCACACAGATGTGGGGAAACCCTGGGCCTAAAAAACTGATTCCTCGTGCAACTAATTGGCTCAAGTGGAACGCTAATGCCGGTACTTCACAACCGCTTCTGAAGCTCCCTTTGCCGTTTAACGTGATCATTTCCTGCATTTTACGGCGCTTTTACTGCCGCCTCGCATTGTCCCAAAGGCGCTTAAGTAACACCCCCGCGGTGGGGTTAGCATATCTCAGCGTTGGGTTTTTGTGACGAGGAGAAGAAATCACCCGTAGTTGAAGGGTGACACTGAAATGGAAAGGATCCCGAGCCAAGACCTGCGCCAAGCTGTCAGCGAGGACTGGCTTTGGGGGTTAACTGCGACAAACCGAGGGGATGCGAAGTGAATGGACCGCAGCTGCGCGCGTGGCCCCGGGTCAAGGCTTATTAAAATCTGAAATAGATACAGCGGCTATTCTTAGCTATGCTAATCCGCGTCGTAAATCGCAAAGCATTCCGATTTAGAGGTGACGGGGTACGTGTGTAAAGTTTTACGGAGGGCAGCTCCGTTCGCAACAACAATTGATGGGTAAAAATGATTCGGGCTCCCGTATTTAGGACTTTCTCGTAGGGTGTGATCGCTAAATGTGCTGATATTGAAAAAAAATGTATTTGGGGTAGAAACGCCAGCCTGATCAAAATCTAGCATGCTAGGTCTTTGCGTTTTACGCTAGTGTAGCATCAGGACTGGCTGCTACCCATTTGCTTTTTATGACCCCGCAACAAGTTGAGACTCCTCATCGTATGATTTCTAGTTCAGAGCAAGGTGGTGCGGGGGAGGGGGGCTGGGGGGTTTGCGATATTTACATTCTAAGGCCTCAGTTAACTACAGTCGTCCCTCTCGGGGATGAAACGGTGGCGGTTGTTGAGTGCAAGTGAGAATGACGATTACTGATGGAAATGCGGCACTTTTAGCTTCGCAAATAGTCGCGCAGTCAAAAAGGAGGAAACTAAAGAATAACAAATGAATCCAAAGGAAACAATCATCCGTTTTCACAAGCCTGGCGTGTTTGTACTGGCAAACGCTCGGGGGTCAGAGGTAATTGAATAAACCCCCCATTAGTTACGTTTGCGCTCACGGTCGCCGGACATGTGAACTGAAGCGGAGTATAATCCATTCGGCACATGTCTAATGACTCGGCGAAAGGGCCGCTATATGATGTCGGCGCTTTTGCAATAACACTCTTCTGCTCCGGGGAGGAACTACCCCCCCCCCCCCCCCCCCGATTCCAATAACAATATCCTGTAAACCGATGATCTAATAATCAGCTGCACCGTGGACGGACGATGCAGTCGAGAATTTGTTTCAAGCTTTAGCCGCTTGAGAAGAGGAAGGAGACGACAAGGTCAATGCTCCCCATTTTGCCCCCCCCCCCCCCCCCCCCCACAAAAGAACCACAAGTCCGTGCCCGGTGTGAAAGACAGATATGTACCCATTGTGTGGGACGAGGCCACTCACGCTCTGTTCACCCCAAAAACTCATTGTCTCCGTTCTATTATCGGCGCGCTTCACCGAGCACACATGGAAATACTTGGAACGTTTAACCTCCAGATATTATTTACTATGTCGGATACACGGGAGAAATAATAGGCCGCCTATTAAATTATAATTGGATTCTGAGAACATTTATATATGGATTTGATCTATATCGGTGATGATGTGTCATTTTTACATTTTTAATGCAAGCTTTATGTGGGAAAATGTCACGGAAAGAACAGAAGTTTCGTCTTCGTCTTCATAGTTTGGTTCCCGGCGCCAACTAAAGTTTCACATTCGGTACTTAAGTCGAGAATCTGAGAAAGCGGTCTCGCTTTGCCAAAATCTCCGTCCGCAATTGAGTTAGCAAACCGAGCCATTCCTCATTGGCGGCGGCTAATTCGGCATGTGACAAACAGTCCCCGTCGTCCCCGACGTTAAGTGACTTAGCCCGCGGTCGTCAGGGGGCAGAGGGGTCGCCTTTGTCCCCGCCGGACAATTGAGTAAACTCATTTTTCATCCCGGAGCGGGTTTTGAAACGATTCTCGCTTTTCAGGCCTTTGCGATGACAGATGGCTGCGACCTCGTCCAAATAAGTCACCTCAGAGCTGCTGCGGCGTGACAAGGAGTCACAAGTGCCCACTTTTGTTGGATTCTTTTCAGAACAAGCTACATTTTACTTTCAATTCCTTTAGCAGTCGTGTTTCTCTGCAACGGAGTGACAGATAAAGTGGATTTTTATCAACAAAAGTGGACGTGTCACCCAGAACCAGGAAACCTTTGCAGGTTAGTGTGCGAGGGAGGGCAGGGTGTCACTGAAGAAACAGTGGCGAGCTATTTGCTGGTGAGGGGAGGGATGGAGGGAGGGGCCGGCGAGCGAGCCAGAACTGCCTCCCCACGGGATCTGGAGACACTCCAGATAGAACCGTCGCCTCACTCGAGCACCTCGAGGATTTCGGGATGCCTGAATGAGGTGCGCCGCAGCTGCAAAGGGACTCCTTGCTAACTTTCTGAGACATTTGGAGGCGGCGTGGAGAGGAGAGACTTGAATCTGGACCCGATTAGCGCAATAGACGCGTCGGTCGGCCTTGATGCCGCAGATACGTCGCGTGTGCGCGGTGCGGCCGAGGGAGTGAGTGAACGTTCCGATCCGGCGGATTGAAAGATGCTTTTCCTGGAGGTAAGGACGAAATATTAAGACGTCGATCCACGTCTCATATCGCATTATTGCCCGCAAGTGGCCTCGCTCCAGCTGCGCCGAGTGCCCCGTTGCACCCCGTGACACCCATTTGGCCCTAAAACAACACACTTAAGCGGGGAAGAAGTGATGACCTCGCCCTTTGAACTCCACTATTCAACCGGTGAGGAACATTTGCTTTCCGGCGTCGGCATTTGCCTCCAAATTTGCTCTCCTCAGCTTATAAACCCAGTCATATGCTTTCTCCCAGTGAGGTGACTAATAAGTACTCAACTTCAACAGCTGAAGCAAAAGAAAATATTGTTAAATCTCTCAGAACGCAAGTCAGTGACATCAAAGCACTCAAGCGCCTCCTCCATCTCGAGGACAAAGTTAGTCATAATAACGCCTCCCGTTGCAGTCGGCATTGTTTTCACTAAATCAGGAGTTGTGCTTGAAGTAACTTTTTGACCCTCTCGCTCCAGCAGCACCGGGCGAAGGAGAAGCCCCCCCCCCCCCCAAAAGTGTCAGTCAAGCGGGGGAGGAGGGAGCACGCAGTTAACCGTTAGCCGACTACATCTGGCTCGTGTTTACACAGGCCGGGATGTTGTGAGTCTTTAATTGCTTTCAGTTTTTTTTTTTTAAAGTGCGCCAACCTTGTCCCTGTCGTCGGGTCCCATCGAGGAGGAGGACCGGGTGGCGATTTCTGTTTGCCCCCCCCCCCCCCACAAAGACAACCATTTTATTGCAAAGGGGTTACGTGAGTTGACGGTAGAAGAATCTGCAACGTCTTGAGGATGCGAAACGATGCAGGAGGATGTAAAGTACTGTGGAAACTATTTTTTTTTTTTTTCCTAGTCCAGACATAATCCAGAGAGAGTTTTCGATACAATTGATAATCTTTGATTTACACGATGGTATCTTCCAGAGCCCGCAATTAAAATACGATCATCTTAAGTGTAAATGAGCAAGTGTAAAAACACTCAGAGGAGTATTTATCCATCCAGGTCCTAACTGGTCCCAACTCGGCTACGTGAGATAGTAGTGCATAGTGGGTGCAAAAAGAATTCCCAGAGTGATAACATTATCTATCAGACCATAAAACCTGATAGATTAGGAACGAGAGAACAAAGCGACATTCAAATAGCCCTTTGTCTAAATACAGCAGCGTCGCTTTGGCTTTTAACAGCATTTTTTTTAAAGGTGCAAATTTGGTGTTTTGAGGCCCTGGGCTTCCTTTGATGGAACTGTATGCTAATGGGGAAAATGCTAATACTCGTCCGTCCTTCTTTCCTTAAAAGCCCGAAGGGTGACAGACATTTGCAATGCACGGAAGCGGGGACGGTCGTCCATTCCGTCTGAAGTCAATTACAAATCCGTATTTTCCCCAATTCACAAGATCTTATCTAAAAGCTACAATAATGTCGTGCATACTTAGCCTAACAGTTAGCGCAATCAAGCGCGCTATTGTTTTGCCAATGGAGGCTATCAAGATCCGAATGACCCCGACAGTGCCGCCCTCGTGCACGTAAAAGATCGCACCTACGCGAGGTCTGTTTGCCCCAAAACAAGTTCTGATTTGCGTGTACAGGGTAGAAGATGATGGACCTCTTCAAGTCTTCTTAATGTGCTTCAAAAGTTCTTTCAAATGGTCATCACAAGCTTTTCTCAGCTTCATTTTCCCTGCTCCAGTTCTGCAATCGTCAGTTCTGGTCTCATGCATATTTAAAGCAGTACCAGCCGTCCGGGTCGCGGTAGGCTTCCGTATGTTCGTACACAACTTGGAAAGCAACAGATGTTTACTGGATCCAAACATCTGTTGTCCGAGCACGCCGAATGCAGAATTAAAAGAACTGTACAAAGCCCGGTCACAAAATCTCTTCAGTTTCAGACATTTGAGGGCACGCCGCTAATGTCTAACTTTTTTTTTTTTAGATTTAATGGAAACGCTCGCTCGGATTTTTCCATTACACATCATCTGGAGAGCCTCTTAAGTTCTATGTTTTGATTTCTCGACAAGCACGGAAAGGACTCAAGCGCCTAATGGGGTACCGACGCAAAAAAAAAAAACAAACAAAAAAAAAAAAACACGACACGTCTCTGCGATTTAATGCCCTGCAGCGACCGAGCACGATGAACCCGGAGCGCGGCGAACGAGGGGAGCGTTCTTCGCACCGAGGCCCAGAGATGGAGCCTATTCCTGGGGGGAAGAAGGCCAAGGTGTCCACGAGCTTCCAGAGGAGCTCCACCTCGGACGACGACTCTGGCTGCGCGCTGGAGGAGTACTCCTGGGTGCCACCAGGACTTAGACCCGAGCAGGTACACACAAGTTTATCTATGTTGTTTGTCGTGAATTTTCATGCCCCCTCCCCCCCCTCCCCAACCATGAAATGCACAACATAAACATTTGCAACTTTTAGAGGGAAATGGGTTAAACAAACATGACTCTCGCATCTCGAGTCTTCACAGTCGCTTGCCTGTGACAGGATTGAGATTGACATGTTGGCTTAATGAATCCGAAAAAAATATGCCATAGACACACACTCGCAGCTGTTCACTATTGATTACATATATTTACACTTCATACCCCCATTCATACCAAACTGTTGGCTTATTTAACTAAAATCTAAAAGGCATTGGTTTTCACTTCCAGGTCCAGATGTATTTCTCCTGCCTGCCGGAGGACAAAGTGCCGTACGTCAACAGCTCCGGGGAGAAACACCGCATCAGGCAGCTCCTCTACCAGCTGCCCCCCCACGACAATGAGGTAACGAGGCCAAAAATATCCCCGTCAACTTTCTAAGGGAATGGACCTTTCCGACGGCGACCTTAAGCTCCGCCCACTCAGCCACTTCCCACAAGCTTACAAAATGGCGATTGAACAGGACAGGTTTCAAGTGGATTCTCTATCGCGTATTCCAGATAATATTGGGGTGTGGTTTTTTTTTTTTTTTTTTTTGACAAATGCGTCAGACTTGTCCAGGACAGTCCTACAGAGAGGTCTCAACTGTTTCACGCAAGGATATGTACAACGGAATTCAGATTTTGGACGGCGCAGGACCCAATGTCAGAGTTATGGCCCCGTCACACCATGACGTTCTGGTCCACGTTCTCTGAACATTTCAATCGTTCTATTTTTCAGCGTTCTCAAATGAGGATGACAGATCTGGCGTGTGATTAACGTGTGTCTAACGCACGAGAAGCGCGTAACAGCGACCGAATAAGACGCCCCTAAAAACCATTAGCATGCGCTAACGTGCCACTGGCGCGCGACGAGCGATTTGTCAACGTTAGACGAGCGTGTTGAGCGCGTGGCTAAACGGGTGAATAACGACAGGATAGCGTTTTGCCGGCGTGGAATTTTAACAGTGGAACGGGAACGAAAACGTTGGAAATTTCAGACTCACTTTGTGAGTTTGAACAGTCAGCATCATGTCGCATAGACGAAAAAAAAGCGGGGTGCGGACTTCAGCAGCTAGCGCTGCAGGTAAGAATGCAAAGCATCGGTTTCTATACCCACACGCGCGGACGTTCGGGAAACGCACGAATGACGCTCAATGGACGCCAAAGGACGTTCGTTTGACTTGAGTTACACGCTGTGTGCGCTACGGGGATTGGTCAGTGGTCGTTGACAGGTCGCCGGTGAGTCGTTCACTCCAAAGCAAACGATTAAGTAACAACCGAGTAACGCTACAGTAACGACCGACCAACGATAGCCAAACGCGTGCAACGCTCGGCGAACCTTAGTAAAACGTTCCACGAACGTTCTGCAGCGTTTAAAATTAAACGTTGATGAACGCTGGTCAAAACTTTTTTTCCGGACCGGCGTTCTCCGCCGATGCCCAGCCATCATTGACGTTCAAACAACGGCTCTTCTGGCGCTATCCCGGCGATCGCGGGCGACTACCGACGTTTCCTCAAACGCTATAGAACACTGACGCTGGCCGTCAGATCCTTGCAAAAAGGTTTGACGCCTCACAGACTTCATATTGAAATGCAACACGATAAAATAGTGGAATCGTACTGCGCATGTAAAGCATCTTTTAACTTGGAACTAATATCATTGTAGTCTTGAGAAGTGAGTGGGTCTATTCATTTGACTTAGCTCGTTATGGAATCCAGTGGTTTGTCTTAAAAGTCTGATATGATACAAATCGGAAAAAAAAAAAAAAAATCTACAATTCTCTCGCATGAGATGGCGCGTTTACGTATCCCTAACCCGACACTTCGGCATAAAACATTCCAAACTTTGTTTCGCGCATCAGTGATACGCTAACAAAGTGAAAGTTGCTCTCCTGCAATGTATAAAGCACTGATAATAATTTACTTACTCACTTACCTTCGAACATACATTTAATTGTACGCGCGCTCTTCCGCGAGCCTTAATCCATCGTGGACACTTCGTCAACTGCGGTTTAGATTTTGGGACACTGAATCAAGCGGGCCCCTTGCAACCTAGCAGGATATCTTTCATCAGAATCGCACGTTCCCCAAGCGCATCTGAGGACCATTTTCTTCGTAACGTTAACTTTTCCAAGCGCACGCGACTGACCACGAGCATCGCTGGTGGGACGATACGGCGAGAGGGGCGTGTCAAGCCAGGGGTTAAGACGATACGGCTCTCTGATTGGTGAAAACTACCCATTCAAACCCAAAGAACACTAGATTTAATGACTCGTCCACTGAGATGGTAGACAAAACATATTTTCTCAGGTATGTAAACTATACATTTAATCTAAGTAGACTGAATCAACGGCTAACTCCGAGTTTCAACCACAGCTAACAGTTTGTTCGCGTCCCTCAATTTTAATCAAAATTTGATCGTGACGACAGAGAAAGTTCTGAATCCAGTTGCGAATATTAAAAAAAAAAATAAAAATAAAAAAAAAAATGGCTGATTAAAGCCCGGACTGACACAAACAGCGCAATTGGCACATTCCCTCAATCAACCAGCCCTCCTTTTCCACATCTGCGCTGATAAGCGTTTACATCAGGAGCTTTATCTACCCACCCGAGGGCTGCTCCGTCTGACTAAGGTGGTCTCTGTGTAAACACACGGCGGATACACAATAAGTCCAGTCAACACGGACCGCGTTTGATGGGGCGGTTTTATAATGTTTGTTGGTTGATTGACGAGCAAGAATTCCTCGCGTTTCTGCGGTTAGGGAGGGAGAAAGTGCGCCGTTGTTAGGATAAGCCGCGGCCTTTTATCTGGGAATTCATCTCCATGAGCAGATGAGTTTGAAAATAAACCGCTTTTTGAGATCGACGCGCCGCTTCGGTTTTTCTTCTTTTTGGCACCCCGCACCCCCCGCCCCCGCCCCTACTGAAACCACTTTGTCCCGACTAGGTTCGTTACTGCCAGTCTCTAACGGAGGAAGAGAACCGGGAGCTCCACATGTTCAGCGCCCAGCGGAAGAGGGAGGCACTCGGGAGGGGAACGCCCAAGATCCTGCCCCGGGCGCTGCAACACACTCGCTGCGAAAACGTAGGTAGCGGGAAGCATGCCGACGAGCAATCACAACGGTCACGTCGGGGGGGGGGGGGGGGGATCTTACGCTCCAGCTGAGAGGTCAAGTCAGCCCCCCCAAGAGGAAGTCTACCAATTTCCTGCCAACAATCTCCATCTCGGCACGACAAATTCTTAATGCAAGTTTCCAAACTTTTCCAAACTTTCCAAAATCAGTCACGGTGTGCGGATTATAATTACGCGTAATTTGCATGTTCGCCAAACCAGATCATACGGCATGTCAACGGGCAGGAGGCGGGGTACACCCTGAACTGGTTGCCAGCCAATCGCAGGGCACACAAAGAGACGGACAGAATCCCACTCACAATCACACCTATGGGCAATTTAGAGGGTCCAATTAATGTTAAATGTTTTTTTTTTTTTTTTTTTTGGGGGGGGGGATGTGGGAGGAGAAAACCCACGCAGGCACGGGGAGAACGTGCAAACTCCACACAGGTGGGGCAGAGATTGAACCCGGGACTCCAGAACTGTGAGGCCAATGCTTTACCACCTACAGTCAAAAGATTCGCTACCGATTCACTAAAATTGAAGGAAACGGGAACAAAAGTTACCCCCCAAAAGTTCTTGTGGGAAAAACTAAAGTACTTATTGTGAAATCGTGCTCACACCCCCCTGAACAACTGAAAACCATTCCCGGATGTTAAGTCCAGAAAATAACACTCATTCTGCAAATGAGTTGCAAATGCAACCCTCTTAACTTGGAGCCCTCGACCAACACAAGAATCCCCGAAACCGTCCGGGTCTTGAACGCGTCAATGGTTTCCAAGACGTCCTTGATCGAGCTCACGGGAAAACCTCCTTTCAACATTCGGTGGAACCGAACGAATTAAAAGCCCTGACCAGTGAGGAAACCACATCCTCTGCTTGGCTATGCTAGCTCAAACATAGATGCTAATACACACGTGTTGCCGACGGGCGACACGCACACTAATCCATAAAGGAAATGCCACCCTGTCACATATTCACGTGGTTCATAACTCACATTCCCGTCGATCCAAAGCCAAATGTCACACAAGCACAGCTGTGTACGCCTACGAACGCGCATATGTTCACGGGCAATTTACGGGTCTCCGGTTTCCGTCAAACAAGCGCCAAGGCCCAGTCTGTCGCCCTCTCGCAATAATAGCAAACAGCTGAGCAAGCTATCCTATCGCAGTCCATTGGCGTCCCCTCGCTCTTGCGGGTTAAATAAAGACTCGTGATTGGACCTTTCAGGCACACGGTGACAAACTCTGCGGCGGTCATACGATCTCTGGCGACTCCGGATCAAGGACGCTGAGCTCTGGTCAAGCTAACCTCTTCAACCGTGTGAATAAATTCAGTTCCAAAAAGTCAATTCTTACTTAAATTAGTGAACGTCGACTGAGAGACGTGAAACAATCTGTGGGTTTTGTTTTGAAAGATTAACGCGCTTTTGCATCTGTGAGAACGTTAGCTTGAGCAGCAGTTCCGGTTTCACGGATCTGCTTTGATTGGCTAGCATTTTTCGGTTTTAGCACCTCTGGGAGACACACGAGATTATCTCTCAACTCTTGGGAACCGATCTGTATCTTCAAAACAAAAACAAAACACTTGCGATTTAAAGATACTTATCAGGAGATCATCACCAGAGCCGCTGCATTAACGAGATGCTTAAAATATGACTTTGATATATATTTGGGCAGTGTGGAGGCGGCATCAGCGGAGGGGAGATGGCGATCTTTGCCTCGAGGGCTGGACCGAACCCCTGCTGGCACCCGGCATGCTTTGCGTGTGCTACGTGCCAAGAGCTGCTCGTGGATTTGATCTATTTCTACCAAAACGGCAAGATCCTCTGTGGAAGGCACCACGCGGAGCTTATGAAACCAAGATGCTCCTCGTGCGACGAGGTATCTAGCAGCCAACGGTGTCGGGTATTATCTACGTTGAGGTTGATAACACTTCAAAAATTATGTGCGTTTCTCTTTAAGATTATCTTCGCGGATGAGTGCACAGAGGCGGAGGGACGTCATTGGCACATGAAGCATTTTGCCTGTTTTGAGTGCGGGACAATATTAGGGGGGCAGCGCTACATCATGAAAGAGGGCCGGCCCTACTGCTGCGGATGCTTCGAGTCGCTGTATGCGGAGTACTGCGAGGCCTGTGGTGAAAATATCGGTAAGGCAAACATTTCGATTGAACTTCGAGTACCCAAGTTCACGTTGCGCTTCCTTTTGATAATGAGTCCTCCATCCGATTGTCCTCAAGGAGTGGACCATGCTCAAATGACCTACGAAGGTGGACATTGGCATGCGACGGATGAGTGCTTCAGTTGTGCTCACTGTAAGATGTCCTTGCTGGGTTGTCCATTCCTGCCGAAACAAGGTCGGATCTACTGTTCAAAGGCCTGCAGTCAAGGAGAGGACACCCACACCTCGGATTCTTCAGACTCCGCCTTCCAGTCTGCTCGCTCTCGCGAATCCCGCCGCAGCGTCCGCATGGGTAAGAGCAGCAGGCCCGCTGAACAGTGGAGACAGTCCCAAGTCTTAAATCCCTCGACCTTGGTTTCTGGGTGCGAGTACAAGTTTGTTGAGGGCGGAGTTGATGGGGATGTTGAGATCATTGGGCAGAAACTTTCACATCTAGGCCTGGATGAGGAAAGGTTCTGGCGGGATCGTGAGGAGCAGGATGCTGGGGGAGAGGAGGACCCCGAGGAATGGGCCCAGCACGAAGACTATATGACCCAGCTTTTGCTCAAGTTTGGTGATCAAGGAATGATGCATCAAATTCAGCAGCCATCCCTAAAGTCTCCCAGTACCGGCAATGACAGAAACCGCCAAAGTGTTTCTGACCCTTGGCTAAAGCCAGACACCCTCGGAATCACTGCCGCTTCACCTACCCCTACCAGTCCTACCCAGAGCCAAGCTTCCAATCAATCCCGAGCCAACAGCCTTAGCCCTGGACTCATGAACAAGAAGCATCTTCCGGAAATGTACTGGGCCCAATCTCAGGACGGACTGGGCGACTCGGCCTACGGAAGTCATCCAGGACCTGCCAGTGCCAGAAAGATCCAAGAGCTCGAGTTCGACCAAGACCAGGACCACTCTAGTGCCGGCAAACACGCCCTATGGCCAGAGAACCGACAGTGGTACCAAGATACGCTCGAATGTATAGCGGATGAACTGAGGAAAGCGGGGCAGGGTGTCGGAGACTCCATGGACTCCCTGGCACTGTCAAACATCACTGGTAAGGAAGCTGATGCTTGTTCGTCTTTAATGTTTACTGCATCCCACAAAAAAAAAAAAAATTCTTTCATTTTCTGGTTCCTCAGGTGCGTCAGTTGATGGTGATTGCAGGGATAGGCCTACGGTGTACTCCCTTCATGCAATGCCGGACTCTTTGGTGGTGGACGGCTGTGAGAAAATGAGCAACATGGGGACGTTTAACTCGTCTCATCTTCACCGCAGCAACAACTCCCTCAACCTTATCTCGGAGAAGGGGGAACAGGAGGCGGCACAAGACGGGGAGATTGCAACGAGGGGAGGACTCCTCTCTTCGTACTCCCGTTCAGAAACACCATCATCTGCATTTGTCCACGGACCGGCTCTGAGGAGGACCAAGTCACAGTCCAGGCCGCCTCAGATGGTCAAGTTCACAGAAGACACTGTGGATAATGGATATAATGATGGATTTGAGGTCAATATCAGAAAGCATCCGATGAGTGAGAGGCCACAGAGGAGGGTCTACGCCCACGATCAGGTGGGCAGGGAAAGAAGCCGTCCATCAAGTCACCACGGCCGCAACAGACAGCAGACCCACCACACAAGACACCACAGGAGCCGCAAAACCCATTCGGATATTGCTCTGAACGTGACGCCTTCGGAAAAGGCACAGAGACCGTATCGACATCACCGACAGAATCTCGCCAACCCACGCCAAAGGTCTCCAAGTCAACCGTTGCCGTATTCTCAAACCCGATCAGACTACATGATTCAGGGACCATGTAAGGCGGACCCTCGGGTCGAGCGTTTTATGGGTCTCTACAAAGGTGAGGATGAGTGGTGTTCCACTTGCTCCTCGTCATCGTCGGACTCCGAAGAGGAGGGATACTTCCTGGGCCAGCCTATCCCGCAGCCTCGACCCAGCGGGCGCTTCTACGCCGAGGACTACCCGAGGGTCGTCCCCCTCTCGTCGCAAAGCCACGGCTCAAAGACTGGTCGCAGAAAGCGCCACCGCTCCAAAAACTGTATTATCTCGTAAAGCTCAGTCTGCATCAAGA